>NW_020954564.1:20470983-20663697 GCF_900497805.2 Vombatus ursinus | reverse complement strand
GGGTCCCTTTGGAAGGTAATAAACAATGAGAATAGATAATGAAGGGAGCTGAAAGGGGACAAGTTTGCTTTCAAATGGAGATAAAGAGAGACAAACAGAAGCCAGGTTCTTTTTGGGGTCAGGAAGGAAAGCGCATTTGAATAAGATTTCAAAGAGAGAATCTAAAGGTTTTAAGGTTTTTCTGGGAATTGTAAACAAAGGAGCCAAATTCCTTTTGATGAAAAGGGGCAAAGGGAAAGGGGCAAAGATAAACCTCTTCACTTGCAGATCCCCAAAAGGGTCTAAGTGATACCCAGGGGTCCAAGGATCAGGCTTTGAGAACCATTGCATCAGAGGATTCCACTGGGCAACTCCAGAGGTCCAAGGAAGGCTTGAGAAGCTTGCAGTGCTGATTCCCCACACAATAATCCCCTCTCCACATGAACAGATGGCTGGGCTATGGCAAACTTTATTACAAACTACAGCAATGACAACAAAAGGATCATCAAAGTCAGTCTAACAGCTGGTTGAGCTGAACTGATTTTTGACTAAACCGATGTGTCAACCCAATGGAATCAATCAAGTCCACTATGGAGACACATGGTCACTTTCTGGATTACCCTCCGTCCTGGCAGCAACACAGTCTTCTATTCTGTCATTCTGCAGATTGTCTGTGACCCTGTGGAAAGGACAGCACAGGCAAGCCTTCTCTAGGAGGGAGGACAGTACCAGAAAGAACAGTAAATGCAATTAAAACCTGAGACGACTGCTCCCAGGGGTCATTTTGGCTGGAGATCCTAAATATCATAAGGGGTCTGAATATGTTGAATTTATTATTTTCACCATGGAGACATCCAACAAAACTGACCTTTTCAGTTCCAATAAAAGTGGATTTTCCTGTCGGCCCTCTGACAGCTGCCTCAATATGGAGCCAAGCTGGAGCCCGATATTAAAAGCTAAACAGCCCAAGTCGAAAGCCTCCCTCCAGCCCCAGGAAAGGTTTGATTGACATCAGTTTGCAATTAGATGGTGTGGAATTTTGTAAGTAGCTGGAGCATCTGCTTGGAGCTGAGAGGTTTATTGGTTCTTCTCAGACATTTCTTTTTTCTGGCCAGGATTGAAAGCTGCCTATGCTCTATATGTCCTGTTCACCCAGCCTGCTCTTTTAATTCTATGACATTAGAGTGGAGTAGTCTGGATGCTAGAAATATCTCCAATAAAACAGAACAATGGAAAAGCCTTCAGTAAATCGACAGATACAGCAACCAGGTCTGACAGTGCATGCAACATTCTGTACCCATAGTCCCTCACCAATCTATCAAAAGGAACAAAGCGAGTTTCATCATTTGTCCTCCAGAATCCAGACTGGGTGTCTGACAAATTAAATGGAGTGACCAGTCTTGGTTTTGGAGGATAGATGATGAAATTCACTTCTCTCCTTTTGATAGATTGGTGAGGGACTATGGGTACAGAATGTTGCATGCACTGTCAGACTTGATTGCTGAATCTGTCAGTTTCACTTGTTTTTCTTTGTTGCAAAGGTATGGTCTGTGGGGAGAGGATACATAAGGAAATGGCCATGGTGTAAAAAAACAAAAGATGTCAATAAAATGTTCTTAAAGAAAGAAATAGTGAGTCCCCAGTAGCTTCTGGATCCATGCATGACCATGCATATTCATGGATTTGATTTGCATATGTGTAGCAATTTGGGATAAAAAAGACTGGAATGTGAAGGTTGCTCTTCCTGCCAGTTATTTCTGCCTCCATGGTATTGGTGTTATGACATAAGCAGGGCTCCTTTCTCCACCAAATGGGAAAACCAGAAACATTAGCTCAATTGAGCTTAACTCATTGTTTCCCATTAGCAGCAGTGAAGGTTCCTGGTGTCTACTGAAACCCTCTGTATATTTCTCAGAACTATGGATGATTGCATTATGTCTGAATGAATGAATGAAAAAGCATTTATTAAGCCCCTCTATGTTTCAAGCACTATGCTAAACACTACAGATGCAAACAGAAAAACAAAATTGTCCCTGTTCTTAAGGCATTTGCATTTTAATTATGGGAGTTCTGCTGCAGGGAAGATGGCAAGGTCCAGTGGTCCTTACTGTACATTGGAATATTAGATGGCAAAGTCTAGGAGGCATAGTTTAGAATAGAGGTGTCAACACATACCTCCAGGATCTCTGATGTGTGACCTATAACCAGATTAAAATGTAATTAAGAAATATTTAACAAAATAATTAAAAATACAATAGAATAGTAAATAATGTTAATGAGCAGTTTTCTAAGTCAATATTCACCCCCTACTCCCATCCTTATATAAGGTTTAGTGGACCAGATTCTGTGGTTTGACCCCACTCCTCTAGAAGTTTAGGAGTTGGCAGAGGCAGGTAGCTACCACTGCCTAGGGGTCAGGAGGATATAGTAGCAGGGCAGATACTAAGCCTTGATGGTTTTTAGGGTGCAGTGGAAGGGCAGATTGCAAAATTCAGTGGTCCTCTCAACTTATTGGAAGGATTATAATAGATGCTTCCCTGTTCATCTAAGCAGTGCAAGTGGCCATGTCTTCCCAATCCTTTATGTGTGTGTGCTACACAGAAGGAGGGACTGGAGGTGCTTGAAGTGGTAGAGTGGAAGTTCTTTAATGGTACCAGGTCCTGCTGACATAAGAATCTCTGTGGTAGAACAGAGTTATATGCCTTAACACTCAGGCTATTCATGCTGTGAACAAACATAGACCCACTCTTTCCTGCCCCAAGAATATAACATTGTTAATGGTCTCGTAGGTCTAAGTGTAAGATTTCAAACACCAAGGCTAGACTTTGATGGTGATAATTCCAATAACCTGGGGAATCCCAGATACTTGAGATCTGAGGGAGGCAGAGCCTTTGTTATCTGTGGCAACAATTCCTCTCCTTCCTGTGATGTGCCATTGCTCCATCCTGACCTTAAGAGACCAACGGTCTTTTGCAAGATGTGACCAGCTCCCAACATTAGGTTCACATATGGATGGTGTGAGATGTGGAAAGGGATTTACTGTGGTTCAGGTATTTATGTTTTATATATATCATGGCACAAGAATGATACAGTACAATGCTGATGACAGGGAGAAACCTTAGTGAATTCACTGTTTGGAATATTGTTGTTAAGGATAAGCATTAGTGGGTTTCATGAGATCTTCTTCCCTGATTACAACAATTAGCATCCACGAACAAGTGAAAATGTTTAAATTTCCTTAAGTCCATTTGATTTGTAGATCTTGCACTTTGCAATAGTGATTCAGGCTCTTAATTTTAGTGCCTTTTTTCTGTTAATTATTTCCTGTTTATCTATGTATAGCTTATTTGTACATATTTGTTTATTTGCTGTCTCCCCTATTACATTGTGAGTTCCTGGAGAGCAGGGATTGTCTTTTGCCCTCTCTTTGCATCCTCAGCACTTAGTGCAGTGCCTGGCAGACAGTAGATGCTTAAAAAATGCTTATTGACCAGTTGACTGACTTAACAATTTCATGGACTAGATCATTCAGCATTTAGGGTCTCACTTATACTAACACATAATGATTATTCTTCATAGTAGAAATATATACAAACAAATCTCTGAGTCACTAGGTTGCTAATTGTTCATCCATGTCCTGCTATTTCACTCAGTAAAATTCTCGTTTTTTTTGGTCTATAGCCCTGATGTTGGTTTCTAGAGTGCAAGGACTACATCTAAATACACGACAAAGTACTAAATATGATGTGCTAGCACATGATTTCACCATCAGCTAGACATAAAGGGGAAGATGAGTATGGTAATGGAAGAGGCTTTGCCTTATACTAATGTTCACCTTAACTAGTACAGCTAGAAACGTACAAATGATGTAGGAAGCACAGATAGCTTTCTCTGTATCTCTCCTGTCAGGGCCTAGAGCAAAGGGCCCCTTAGTTTATCCCAGGAGTTGGAAGACTGGGATCTACTGGCTTTGAAAGTTCTCCAAGTGTCTGGAGATCCCTTTCCCACCTCCTAATAGCTCTGGCTAGGACTTCATTGCCAGATGATTGTCTATATTTCTCTTCCTCTTCTTGTTAATGATGAATTAATGTTTTGGGTTTTGTTGTTGTTGCTAAGCTTCTGCTCTGTAGGTTAGCAAAGGCTTTACCTTGTGTCAAAGTTAATATAGAGGAACAGCAAAGCCATAGATGAACTTGCCTTTCAGTTTATGGTTATGCTGACCCGGCACTTACATGCCAAATTACATCTTCTTCCAATGCACAGCCTCTTTTCAGAAAGCCTCCCCAGGAAATGATTGGGTCTACTCAAAGCCAGGACATCCCATACCTTTATCTGCCTTTAAGGAAATCTGTTACACCAACAACAGCCCACTCAGTAGAGTTAAAGGCTTTATAAAAGTTTAGACAGAAGGAGTCCTGGAGGTGAGTCAAGGCAGGGGTGATTCCAGCCCTCACTGCTTATCATGTCCATGTCTCTATATTCAGGGAGTTACAGGAAGGTAGGATCAGGAGGGTGATCTTTTGCTTGCAATTTGGCAAAACCTCAGGCTCAGTACATGCCTAGGGGCTGAGTGATGTGGTGAATTACAAACAGCTGAGGGAGACTGCCTTCCTCCTCTACCTCTACCCCTCCCTTCTCCCACCAGCTTATTTACTGATTCCTGAGCTGTGACAGGCCGCTAATTGCTCCAAGGGGAACAAAAAGTACATCTATGAGACAGAGCTCTCTCTACTTTCCTGATGTGAGTTCTGACTGCCTAGGGCCTGGGTCATTACAAAGACCACTGGTCTAGAAGTCAGTTAGAGGCTACTTAGAGACTCTTTTTTCTTTCCCTTTGAGAAAACTGAGAATTGACATTCCCACTCGATTTGCATCCATTGAATTCAAAAAAGGTACCAAGGGAAGTCTGTTTCTTTTCTAAAAGGTATCTTTTTCCTACACCCTCTGCCCCACCCCCTCCTACCCTCAGTTTAAATGAAGATAGACAGACCACTCCCTATGAAGGAACCAGAGAATCTCTTTGGCCCCCCCTGGCCTATAGCAAAAGGCTCATTAGCTAAGTGACTAGGACCCCATGAGTCGGGGTATTGACTTTGGATGTTTTCTGAATGCCTGAGAACCCCCTCAGATGTAAATGCTACTTTTGCAAAGGCACTATTATTATCTAACTATTCTCACTTCACTTCTTCTTGCTCAATAAGGAAAATTTGTCAACAAAAAGAGATAACAGTTGCATGTTAGAGCCATAAAAAGTCTTGTGTTATGTATTCCTATATCTTGCTCCTGAATATTTCCCAAATCTCATGTCTCTTCCATAGCATCCCAGTCCTACCTACCTAATATTAGCCAAGGTGGGCTTCCTTCTAATTTATTCACTTGCTTTTCCTGGAAGTGAAAGGGAAAACACATATATTAAGTCATGAATCTCCTGCAACCATCCCCTGGAATGGATGCTAAAGGAACCAGCTAGCCGCTTGTTCTATTTAAGAACAGAGATAAGTCATTTTAAAAATCTCCTCTTTCTCAAGCAGCTGATCACCACTAACACTACCACCATTGCTTTCTGGTAGCAATCTTGGTAGTTTATGCTATTACCATTATCTTTTGGAAAGGAATTGTAGACTTTTCCCCCCTTGCCATTAATTAATTTAACTCAACAAATATTTAAGAGAATTATTATATGAAAGACTTTGTATGTATGTAGGGAAAATAGAGATGAAGAAGTTATAACCCCTGCCTTTAGAGAGTTTACAATCCAATAGAGAAGATGGAATATATGTGCAAATAGCTATAATGCATGATATTTGTGACACCACTCTATCCTGATTCTTCTCCTTCCTGTCTGACTACTTCTTCTTGGTCTCCTTTGCTGGATCTTCATCTACATCATGTCCACCCACTAAACATGTCCCCCAATGCTCTGTCCTAGGCCCTTTTCTGCCTCTATACTGTTTTACTTGGTGAACTCATCAGTTCCCATATCAACGATCATGTCTATGCAGATGATTCTCATATCTATTTGTCCAGCCCTAAGTTCTCTCGAGACCCCCAGTCTCACATCTCCAATTGCCTACTAAACAACTCAAACTGTCTCATAGATGTGTTCAACTCAAAATGTCCAAAACTAAACTCATTATCTTTTCTCCCCAAACCCTCCCCTCTTCCTCATTTTCCTATTACTGTTGTTGTTGTTTTTTTTAAGTTGGGCAATGGGGGTTAAGTGACTTGCCCAGGGTCACACAGCTAGTTAAGTGTTATGTGTCTGAGGCGGGATTTGAACTCAGGTCCTCCTGAATCCAGGGCCCGTGCTCTATCCACTACGCCACCTAGCTGCCCCTTTTTCCTATTACTGTTGAAGATAACCATCATCATCACAATTACCCAGGCTCACAACCTCGCTGTCATCCTCAACTCCTCATTCACTCTCAACCAATCTGTTGCCAAGTCTTCTAGATCCCACCTTTGTAACATTTCTTATATAAACTCCCTTTCTCCTCTGACACAGCCACCACCTGGTCCCAGTCCTCGTCACCTCACACCTGGAGTATTGCAATAGCCTGTTGGTTGATTTCTCTGTCTCAAATCTCTACCCACTCCAGTCCATTCTCCACTCCTCTGCCAAAGTGACCTTCCTAAAGTCAAGGTCTGACCATGTCTTGCCCCTATTCAATAAACTCCAGTGGCTTTCTATTGCCTCTAGGATCAAATATAAAATCCCCTATTTGACAATCAAAGCCCTTTATAACCTGGTTTCTTTCTACCTTTCCAATCTTTTTACACCTTACCCTCCCTACCATGTACTCTGCAATCTAGGGACACCAGCCTCTCTGCCATTCCTCATATATAAAATTCCATGTCCCAATTGTGCATTTTCACTGACCATCCTCCAGCACTCCCTTCTCATCTCTGTTTCCTGCTTAGCAAGTACCTGGCACATACTGAGCACTTAATAAATGTTTGTTGACTGACTGACTAATCATAGAAGAAGTACAAACAAGGTGCCATGACAGTTTTGGAAAGGAAAAAAAAACACATCCAGGGGAAGGGATTAGGGAATGCAGTTTAGAGAAGGGAACAGTTGAAATTTGCCATCAATGTCTCTGAAATCATTCACTGGAAGGAAGGAACAAGTATTTGTTAAGCACCTACCAAATGCCAGGCACTGTGCTAGGCATCTTGTAAATATTTGATCATTGTCGTGCCTTTCATTAGCCTAACATATCAGGAATTTTCTCCCTACCAAACAACTTTAATACCTGGTCCAGCAGCAATTTGCGTAACCCCTCCTGATTCTGCAAGAGGGAGGCTGCTGGTGCTAATTGTTTTGGAAGCCACATACCCTCATTAAGGAGAGTTCCCCCCCAATAAACCACTACCTCAGTCATTTCAAACAGCAGCTGCTGAACAGAAAGTCAACCCCATGCCAAAGTGAGCCACACATTTATGAAATGTAACATAGAGTCAATCCCTACTGAGCTAGGCAAACAAAGCCAAAAAGGCTCACTTGGAAGCAAATATCTTAGTTGTTAACTTGAGTAAATGGACCTGATTTCCCAAGATTCCTTCCCCACTCCTGCCTGACTTGTTGCACAGAGGAAATTTTTACCATAGGGTCAGAGTTCCAAACTCTTGGCCTGTCTTTAATTCTCCCAAAATCCTGCTCCAAATTCCTTGGGGATACTGATCTATAGTTTTACTTTTATTGGCACAAAGGGTTTTTTCCATGCCCCACAGAACACTCTTATGTGAACAAAGGGCATTCTCATTTTCCATAAACAAAGAATTGTTCACAAAATAGACAGGCCATGCCAAAACACCACTAGCAAGCCCCTTCATCACTAAACTTCTATCTTCATTCCCAGTGTCCATTAGTGACCTAGGCTGGACAAATTTGTTATGACAACTCAGATCATTTAAGTTCCACACATTGTTCTACAACAACTCCAAGTGTTGTATGAACCCTTTTTCAACACTAATCAGTAGTGACTAGGATTGACTACCCACTGACCCTGAGGGTAAGGTTGTTTGTGCTCAAAACGCTGCCCAAGAATCAATGGTTAGAGACACATTTGTACGCTCTCCATACCACATCTGATCTGTGACATTTTTGTGGCTGGGCATATAATGGCCCATAAAAACTAGCTTTCAGCCCAGAAAGGACTGTAGGCACCTGACCTTCACCATAATTTACCCTCTATGTCTGTAATATTTCCTGAACTCTCTTTTCCTATTTCCACCAGACCTTCTTTTCCATTACACAATCAATCAATTGACAAATGCTTACCAAACATCCATCATTTGCCTAGTCCTGTGTTAAATCTGGGGCCTAGCAGAGTGAAACATTTCTCTAGCACTAAGCAACCTGCTTTAGTTTGGCGTCTGAGAACAGACAAAGAAAGGTGGTCCTCTTAGCAGATTTAGAGATTAAGAGTCACACTGTACTAGTACCATGGACAGCAACAATCAGAGTGCTCTGATGGTTTCTGCTAGATTTGAAATGTACTTCCAAAGCTATTCCTGGCATAAAACTGTATTAGCAATTCCAGGCCAGCCATTTGGGAAATGCATAGAAGCAGCAGTAGCAAGTGAGTAAAAAGTAGTCAAAAACCCTGAATAAAAGAGGAGGAAGCACAGGAGTAGCTGTAGCAACAGCACCAAGGAGGAAGGTCATTTTTCCATGCAGTCCTGTTCTAAGTGACTCCTGGACAGGTGCCACCACTGAAGGTGGTCAGTAAAATATTTTTCTCCTTTCTCTGAACCAAAGAAAACTGAACCAGTTCAATAAAGAGATATCCCCCTATTCTCATCATTCACCTCTACAGAAGAACCTGGATAACGAGGCTATCACTTCTTAGAAAAAAGGAGGCTTTTTGAATCTCACACTATTGGGGTCCTGGATTGGGAACACTGTTCTCTCCTTTCTTGTCACTTAATCATGTTTAAGTAGAGAAAGCCAAGTCATACAGTTCAAACTTCTCCAAGAGCTGAAGTAGTTCACAGAGTCCCAAGCTTTTCTCCCACACTATCTAATGCTCCTTTGCTTCCTTTGGCCTGTTCATGATTCCTTATGAGGTATTTAGGATAAAGATCTATCTCTCCCTGAAGTGAGAAGGAAATTCAATTGGAAGTCAAGTCCTTTTAACCACAAGCATCTGTTACAACAGAAAAGGCAATAAAAGACCCTTGCTTGTCCTCAGCCCTCTAAAAGTTCTTTGTTTCCTACAAGGGCTCTGAAATAAAAGGGAGAGAACAGAAAATAAACTTAAAAAAAGAAAATACTTTACCATTGAATAGATAGGTCAAAAGAAGTAAAAATCCAACATTTCAGAGTCCATTGGACAGTGCCCTCCTTCCTAAGTCATTCTAGCTACATGTCCTAGTAAGGGTAGAGGCCATGCATCTTTGTTACAATGGACAAATTCTCCTTACTTCTGAGGAGACAAGACCATCCCTACCCATTTTCCCCTCCTCCAGTTTCAAAAGGTGGACCTCTAACCCCTTAATGTGTTGTTGATTCATGACAGTAGACTCAAAGCTCTGCAATTATCAGAGGAAGGCACTGTCACTACCCAGAAGCCCCTGGACCAAGTGAGGGGCAGAAGGTAGTATAAATATATGCCCTGCTCCTACTGCCTGAGATAAAAATGAATACTTTAATTCAGCACTGAACAAGCCAGATTTTCCTAAGTTATGTTTCCTCCCTTTTCTCACCGAGCTTCCCTCTCTGGGGGCCATGGCATCTCCTCTCTGATAGCTGCCTGCCCCTTATGAGGTGCAATGACTTCACTTCAGTGGAAGCCAGGAGCAATGTCAATTCCAGTCTCCATATGTTTGCATGTACTACACTTTCCATGAATAAAGTCCATTAGAAATCAGAGCAAATGGAGCATAGCATTTAATTAACAGAGCCTGATTTTGAACATTAGGCTGATGCAACTGATAACTTTCCTTAGCTCTACAGATAACCACAATTTAATGTTGGGGGAAAAGGAAAGGAAGGAAAGTGATCAAAGGAGATAACATTGGGAGTTTATGTATTCTGTGCATTCCCCTTTGGCTCTACAGTGGATCCCTTCTAAACTGGCTGTCACCCATGCATGAATTATTGCATCAAGCCCAGCAGGCTGTGGAAATAGACAAGACATATACCCGCACACCCAGTGCACACACGAGCCTGACACATAATTCTTTCTTACACTGCTAAAGTGGAGAGTGCCTGATAGCAAAGAAAGATGTGACCCTTGTGATGTAGTTGAAGAAAAAAAGTGGGGGAGGGAAGGCGGGGGACAAAAAATAAATAACAAGGCAGGAAGATATTTACATAGTCAGGGAAAGCCTTTGAGCCTGCCACACAGCCACCACTACAGCAGTAGTGCTTGAGATGTCAATAACAACTCGAGGTTTGGAATAAAGAGATTCCATCCACAAGTACAAACTCTAGAGAAAATGTCAATTGTGTGCCCTCTTCTTTGTTTTCAGACATTCTTCTAGATGGGAAATGGATCATAGAGATCCACATTAAAAGGAACCAGAGAAGAAACTGTGGGGGAAGGCAGGAGTGTCCCTATGATGACTCAATTACATTTGCTGTGAGGAGATTAATTAAAATTGAGTTTTCTATTGATGCAAAAATATCCATCTTGTCTGCTGTTGGTATTACCATTACAATTTTCTATTACGAGGTATTATACTATATAATGAAATGAAGTTAGCTGTTCCTGGGAGATTTTTTTAATGGTTTACTGTATTTAAGCTGGTAGCAAGGACGGTTACCAGGGGAAGACTGATTTAATTTTTTTTTTAACAAGGGAGCTTCTATCAACCTTCTGGAAATCATTAGGTTGTTTTAAAAGGTCAGACACTTCAATAATCAACTCACCTTGAATAAAATTGTTGTCATTGAAAAGTCCAACCTGTTCCCCTTTTCTTTTAAGCAACAGGGACAGATGGATTTTTGAGGGGTGTGTGTGACCAGACCAGAGTCTGGTTCTCTGTCTAGGGAATTCCCAGTGTGGAAACTTCCTTCAATGATGCAGATTTCCAAGTCTATAACTCCTAGTGTTAGTGAGTTTCCTGGGGGCACTAACAGTCTAAGTGATGTCTCCATGGCATTTTAGTCAATATGTGTCAAAAGCAGGACTTGAATGCAGGTCTTCCTCACAGCACATTCACCCCTCTTTCCCCTACACTACATTGCCTCTTGTCATGATGGATGGATTAATAGAGGGGAAAACAGTGTCTCCATCTGGAAAGCTGAGGGGACCTTTTACCTTTCTGAGGAAGTAGATACAGCTTAGCTTGGGTCAAAATAAATGAATATGAACCCAAGTCTGTAGCTTGCTAATTGGGACCAACACATAGCAACCAAAAAGCAAATCTGGACCCAGAGCCCAGGGAGAAATGACAGATGTGCTCAGTTTATCATCAAGTACTTGTGTCTTATGAATTGTCTCTCATGAATTAGGGGCTGCATAATTCAGGAACAGACCGAACTCTGGGGCTTAAGATACCTTTGTCACTCAGGGGGTTGAACATGACTCAGATTTTCTGGCTTCTCATCTGTCAAATGGGGCTAACAACAGCCTATTCCACAGGGTTGGGGGCAAAGAACATTCTATAAGTATGAATGCTTCATCATGATAAGTGGTTTTAATGGGACATCCCCAAAATGTATCTGATTTCCTGGCCCCCAAAGATGAAAGGAGCATCATATTTGTATACATTTGAGATGTCAGTGATAACTCATGTCCCAGTATCTGTTTGGGGGGTAGACCAAGTAGCTCTATGCACTTTTCCCCTCCTCCCACTTTATATCTTAGAATCTCAGGTGGGAAATATGAGTGGTTATTATGCTGTGCTGACACCAAGGTGCCAGTTTTTGTTATTTTTCTTTCATATTTTTAAAATCCATGTACTGTGAAGACTGAAATATAGAAGTCAACTCTCCATTGGAACAGCTTCCAGAAGGTATTTTTCCCCAGGCAAGTTAAAGATGGGGACTGACAGTGCCCCATTCACTTGAGAGGATGCCAAAACTTTGGCTCAAAAGGCAAATGAAATGATGATCCAGTCCTCCATGTCCTCCTACTCACCCCCTCTCCCAGCTGCCTTTTCCCCTATCTTCCTTTTGGAAACTTGAGGCATCCTTTTCAGATGGAAAGTGGTCCACAGAGGAGTTTTCTGCCACCACCTTGTTCATCAAGGCCAGATGGCAAAGTGATGAAATCCAAAGGTCCTCTAGGAAATGACCTTGGAGATCCACAGAAATAAGAAAGAAGAGGGAGAACCTGAATTCTGGAAGCATCTCTGTTGAGTGGGAAGAAGTAACATTGTTCCAGCAGTGAGAGGGTTGTTTTATATGGAAGAAAAACCACACATTTCCCAGTTGACAAGACATCTGCCATGATATTCCACAATCCCCAATTAAACAGTAACACATGAGTCAGTTTCCAGGCAAGGCTCTGTCAGCAGTGTTTGCCACATTAACTGTCCTCATTGGACAGATAAAATGGGGAAGAGTTCTCCCTATTTTAGGAAACATTACAGAAACTTTCAGAGGTGATGCTAAGGAGAAGTGGGACAAGTCCCCGCCCAGGGAAATGTTTAGGAATTCTTCATGGATAGGACTGCTTTCCTACCATTACACACAGACACATATTCAGATCCATGTACTCACACACACACACACACACACACACACACACACACACAAAACCTGGGAAAATCAAGACTTGAGTAGGAGCTATGTCCCCAGGTCAGAAAACTAAATCTTTGAAAAATGAAAAGGAAAACCAAAGGGTAAAGAGGCATGAGAAAAAGAGAAAAATTGACCACTTCTAAGGACATAAGAATTTATATTCTGCATCAGGCCCACAGACCCCAAACCCTTGGATTCTGTGCCTGAGGGGAGCACTGAGGGATAGTTTTGTGGAGGGTCCAAATGTCTTCCCTGACATAACCTCATAAGTTAGAGACATCCTTGAATATAGCCTCTCCTTAATTACCCACTATGGCCCTCTCATCCAGGATTTTGAACACAGTAAATACATTAAACATCTACTGTGCGCCGAGCATGGGTTTGAATAAAGGTGGTAGAGCGCCTGAAATCTTCAGACTGAATTTTGCCTATAAGGTTGTCCCATGAGGAAAACTCAGAAAATAGCATTATAGTAAAGCTTTAGCCTTTATTATTTAGTGTCTCCTGCTGCTTGTGATCCGAAGATCACTGCTCTCCTTCCCTTTTGAGGTCCTAGAATGGGAAGCATACATGAGTATGCATACCAAAAGTCAGACTAGTGCAAGCCCAAACCTCCCAAGTCCTGAGAAAGGAGAGGCAAGACTCTTCAGCCCCTTTTGAACTAAACATAAATTCAACAAAGAGTTATTAAGCACCTATTGTGTACAAGGCCCAAAGAAGTTCAGGAGCCTTCCCTGACTGGCTCAGGAGCCAATTGTTAAATTTTCATTTACATTTACATGTGAGCATTACACCTAGAGCATTTACATCTTAGAAATAAGTAAAAGCTGTAGATAGGGCTTAATATATTGTTTTGCTGATTGTCTAGATGTAAGCAAGCGATGGGGTAAATGTTAACAATGAAGGGTAAACTTGAAAGTGTGTCCTGAATTAATTTTTTTTTGAGAGTCGGTTGTTAAACCAGCATAACCCTTCAAGCCCCATGTTCATCTGGGAATACAAATGCAAAGTAAGATACAGACATTACCTTCAAAAAGCTTACAATCTAATAGTTTTCAAGAGACTTATTTTCTGAAAAGGAGGATTTATTGTTCTTGGAGGTGACCTTTACAGTAAAAGAGAGCCTCTGGGCCCAAGAGGGAAAGAACATAGTTGAATGGGGAAATTTGTGAGAGACTCAAGGTCTAGACATGTGGCATTTAGACGAGGGACTCCTTGAACAATTTACCTTGAGAGGAGGGAGACATGGACAGATAATAGGGATAGGCTTAAGGATCATTCAGTGCTAAAGGCACGGAGGAGTTTGACTGGGATCTATCAGCCTGGTGCTATCATGGGATTTTTTTTTCTTGAAGTGTCGAGAAAGAATTAAAAAAACCACAAACTTTAAACATCTACTGATGGCTAGATGTCCCTGGAAATTCAGCCAACTGGAAGATGACTGTCTCACTGTTTCCATAGCTACCGACAGTGTTCATTGGGCAGAGCTCTGAGGCCAGTGGCACCCTGGGTTCTGAGCAGAGAATAAAGTTTTGCAGACCCTTTGAGAAGCCAGTGAAAGGCTGACATTGGATTGTCTTGGCTTCCATACAAAGTTCCTCACATTTCTGGTTACACTACAAATGAGATGTTTTCTCAGGTTCTGCCTTTGCACTTTAGCTTTTAAATTTTCTTTTTAAAAGGACAAAGAACCAAAGTTCAGTTGCTGTTGTTGTTTTTCTCCGAAGATCTCTAAGGGCTTACCTTCTGGATCCTTCTTCTCCAAAGAAATCTGACTGGTTCCAGGTATTTTCACTTTCATAAAATCTCCCTTGCTCCTGCCCCAGCTTGAGCTCTCTGTTCTCACTGCTGGGCCCTCTCTCAGCATCGCTTTCATTTCCAAAGCACACTGACCTTTCCCAAAGTTACAGAATAGCTGGTACTTAAGCATAAGGAGAAATTTTGCTGTCAGGAGACTCATGGAGCTTGTGGATTGGTTTCTGGATTGTCATAATCAAACTAGGAAGATTCTGAAAGAAATTAGGTACTAAACTTGATTCTGTTTTTCTGGCTACTCATTTCAGGCTGAAAGAAAGCCTTGAAGAATCTCCATTCTCCACTTTTCCTCGTCTTATTCCACTGGAGCATCTTTAAAGAACAAAACATCTGTAAGGAATGGGTAGAACCTGGGCATCAGTGATTTAGCCAAAGGTTGCCTATTCAGAGGAAATGTCTTCTGTCCTGAAGGTCTCCAATAAGGATAGTGACATCAATGCTTTTTACTGGCTCCTTAGTTGCTCTAATGAATTATATGATTCTAGCTTAGAACTGAATTTTCTAAATATCAAGTTTTCTTCTTGATCAACCCAATTCACTTTTAAAGTCCTTGCTTGGAGAGATTCATACTTCTTCACTCTGTGTGGGCAGGAATAGAGGAAAAAAGTGACAAGTTTCAGACTGATCTAGGGAAGTCCAAGATGTGTCCAATACTCCTTCGTTGCTCTATTAAGATATGGCATGTACAATATAAATTGAGCTCCTACAGCATCCATAGAAATGCTCTTCCTATTTTAAAAGAAAATATATGGCAAACTGCCTTTCTGACTTGCATTTCTTGGGCATCTAAATTCTTATGAGAAATATCCCTTCTGAACAGGTCTACAGCAGATAATTCAACTGAGTGAGGAGGGAAGGGTTGGCTTCCTATAAATGGAGGCATTCTCCACTAGACATTTTGCATGAGACATTCCCTTATGCTTTGCAATGCTCCCTTCTACCTGTTCTACTCCATGCTGACCTCCAACACCCACTATGACTTTGCATAGTTTCTTTTTCTTGCCTTTCATGACTCCTACCTTGCCTTCCGGATTTATTCCCCCAGATGAACTCTTTAACTCAACTGTAGTAGGCAATGAAGGATACTCTTAAGTCTGTTTTTGGATTGTACCCACTGCCCTCCAGGTCTGGCTTCTTCCTCTGGGCTTGTTAACTGTCTTTGGTCATCTGCACCCCTCAACCTCAGCTCACGAAACCAAAGCATCTCAGAGTTGGGAGAGATTTCAGAGGTCATCCAATCCAATCCATTTCAAAATAGGAAGTCTTTTACCAATGTATTCAACAAGTAGTCATGCATTCTTTGTTTGAAGACCTCATGTGAATACCTACTGAGGCAGCCACTTCTGTCTAGCTCTAATCCTTAGGAAACTCATCCTTACATCGAGCGTAATTCTGACTCTGCAACTTTCCTCATTGCTCCTAGTTCTTCCATCCAGGGTCAAACAGATTGAGTTGAATAATTCTTCTCTGACCTGTTCTAATACCTGTTCTGTGTGTTAAGCCTTCAGATACTTGAAGATAGATATTCTATGTCCCCTAAGTCTTTCTTCTGAGGCTAAATAGGATTTGTTCTTTCATTTATATGTCAAATGTCGTGATCTCAAGGATCTTACCATCCTAGTTGTTCTCATCTGGTTGCTCTCCAGCTATTCTGACCAGGTCAGAGTACAATGAGCCTATCATCTCTCTTGGGCAGAATGCCTGTCTTAATGTAACTTAATATTACATCAGCTTTGTTTTGGTTGACATCGCACTGCTGACTCATATTTAGCTTAGAGCCTAGATGTCAAACTCAAATGGAAAAGGATCCCTCCAGGCTACATATTGACTTAGAAATTAACAAACATCATCTATGTTGTATTGTATTTTTATTTATTTTGTTAGACATTTCCTAATTAAATTTTAATCTGGTTCTGGTCACATTGGAGTTTTGCGGACTGTGAATTTGATACCTCTGGCTTAGAGTACACTAAAATTACTAGATTCTTTTCAAACAAATTGTTATCTAGTCATACTTTCCCCACCCTATCTTCTTGTGAAGTTGATTTTTTTGAATCCAATTGTAAGACTTTACATTTATCCCTATTAAAATTGAATATCACTACATTGAGTTTAATGTTCCAGTCTGTTGAGATAGTTTGGGATCTTTAATCTGTCTTCCAATGTGGTAACTATTCCTTCTAGCATTTTTTTTTGTCATTTCAAAATTTGATACAGTGCCTTCTCTGATTTTATCCAAGTTATTGATAAAAATGTTAAATAGAACAGTGCCGAGCACTGATCCCTGGGGCACTCTCTTCCAGAGATGTTAAACTTGCATGGGCTGTGAAATTCAACCTGATTGAAATATAATTAGAAAATTTTTAACAAAATAAATAGTAATACAACATAGATAATGTTAATATGTGGTTTTCTAAGTCAATATTCTGCCCAGAGGGATCTGTTTCTATTTGAATTTGATGCTACTAGTCTACTCAATACAACTTTTCTTGTTAATCAAACTCTTCATGACTATTTCTTGAATTTGGTAAGTCAACAAGTTCTGAATCCACTTAGCTGTACTATTACCTAATCCACATCTTTCGATCTTCTCTGAAAAAAAAGTTTTATAGAATTTATCAAATGCTTTTCTGAATTATAACTACAGAATTCTCTTGATCTGCCAATCTAGTAGCTCTATTAAAAAAACAAACAAACAACAACAACAACAAAAACCCAACAAAGTAAATGAAATTAGTGAATATGAAATGGTCCTGATTAAGTCATGCTCCCTTATCACCAATTCCTTTTGTGAATGCTCACTAACTATCCTTTTAATAATAAATTCTAGAGTTATGCCAGCAATCAAAGTCAAGCTCACTGGCCTATAATGTGCAAACCCCATTCTCTTTCCTTTTGTGAAAATTGGGTCAACATTTACTCATCTCCAGTCCTCAGGCATCTCTGCTGTGCTTTCAATGTTGTGGGATGCAGTTTATCTGGGCTAATGACTTTGAACTCATCAAGGGCAGCTAGATACTCTTTTTCTCTCTCCCTACTTATTTAGAGTTTCAACTCCCTATTCACCATGTTTATTCCTTCCTTTCCAGTTCAAAGGTCATTTTGCTTGGCAGAGAAAACAGAAACAAAATAAAACTTGAGTAACTTATGTCTTCTTTCAAGTTGTTGATCATCTTCCTATCCAGTCTTAGTAGTGTTCCTATCTCTTCTTTAACCCTCGTCTTTCCCCCAATATAGCTTTTAAAAATAATTTTTGTTTTCCTTTTCTAGCTGGCTTTAGCTCATTTTGAGCTTTAACACATACTTGACACAATTTTTACAAAATGGTCTGGGCCAGGCCTGACACAAGTCGGTCCTCTGATTCAGCATCAAGCTTGGAATTAAATGAGAGACTCACAGGCCATCTGATACTTGACAAAAAATTTACTTAAACAATATTGTTAACAACACACGTTGACAATAGCATTGAAAGGTTACTCAACAAAGATAGGGCACTAGTTCAGGCAGACACAGATCCCCTAGACTTCATACAGAAATGCATCTAGTCAGAAGAATATGTTTAATCAGAAGAGTACATTAACTGGAAAGACAAAGGGTCATCATCAAGTCTGAGAGACACTAACTCTTCACGGGCTGGTCTTTTTATGCCCTAAGCAACCAAGAAACCCATCGATGGTTCCAGCCTTAGACCGCTGGACCAATCAAGTTTTGGAGACATCTTCCCTGCCTTTTAGGAAGGACCAGCCTATAAAGCAGGGACCCAATTAGATGTTGCTTCTAGCACATATGTATGACCTTGTCATTCTTGTCTTCTTCCATGATTGTCTTTGTTCCCATTTTCTGTACATGTGTTTTCAAACCTAAGTTGGTCAATGAGTTCATTGTGTAGCCACACTGGTCCTTTAGACAATTGCCCTTTTCCCTCCTCTTTTGAATTACTTCTCTTTTTTGTCTTCAAGTTTTTATACTTGAGAGCTTCTCAATTTCTTAGACTGACTACCTCTATAGAATTTTAGACCCTGGCATCCTACCAAACATTTCTCTGAACTTTTTGAAATCCTCTTTCCCAAAATGTAAGGCACATATAAGAAGGCTCTCTTCTCTACCATAAATACTAAAGATGAAGTCAGGACTTGCCCCTTAGGGTTCCTATCATTTCTATCCAAGTCCAGCTTTCTGTTGCCTATACCCCACTCCTACTCAGCATCAAGATGCCCTGAAATACATATAAATCATTTGATGGACGCTTTGGGAAGGTTTATTAGTGGAAAATTTTTCACTAGTTTATATAAATTCTCTTCTCCTCAGAATGCCTAACCATAGTTCTTAATTTTGAGCGCTGTGTTCTAAAGATATATGTTTGCTTTAAAAATAAAAACAAACTTTCTCTTACTTTCTCTTACCTTAGGAACTTTCTAAGATAGTTTTAAAATGCTTTAATTTCTTTTTTTTTATTTTTGTAGCATAACTCAGACTGATTGATAATTTTGATGTGGATAGAAAGCTTTTAAAATATTCATTGGGAAATGAAAATACTGCTATCCTACAGGCACACTTCCATTGACATCAGCCTATACTCTGCAGAGACAAAACAAGCATGAAAAGACTATATGTAATAAGAAAATCCTACGGCAGGAAGACCCCACCTATGTATCAGTAATGACAGCCCTCAACGATCTAGAGGAAAAGGTAAAAAAGGACCATGGAAATTAATGAAAAATCAAAATTAGAGAATATTTTCAAAGGAATGTCATTTTATTAATTTCAAAGAAATACAGTAGTTCACGCTGCCAGGCCAACTTTAATGAATAGTTAAGTCACTTTTAATGAGCACATTAATTGTTTATATGAAAGTGGATGCATACAAAATATTAAAGGGGTTTGGCACAGTGGAAACAGCCCTGGCTTCTCAAAGGACACGGGTTTGAATCCTAGCTCTGCTGTGTGACCTTGGCAAGTCACTTAACATCTATAGGCCTTCGTTCCTTTATCTATAAAATTAGTGGGGTGAATTAGATGGGCACTAGAGTCCCTTTCTAGTCTTTGGTCCAAAGAACAGTCAAAAGTTTACTTGGAGAAAATCCCAGGGTACTGGGAAGACCCTGGCATTCATAGCCCAGCCCTGCTTGCTTTCTGTGCCACCCTAATCAAGTCACTGAGCCTCAGTTTCCTCACCTGTAAAATGAAGAGTCAACGCAATTCAACAAACATTTATTAAGTACCTATGGTATGCCAGGCACTGTTCTAGCTAGGGGGACAAAGACCAAAAAGAAATAGTCCCTTCCCTCAAGAGATTTACATTGTACTGGGTGGAGGCAGGATATAATATATGCACGAAAAGAAAAATACAAAGTATATGCAAAGTAATGCAAATCAATTTTAAAAGGTTAAAAATGCTAACAATTAGAGGGAGGAGGAAAGGTCTCATGCGGACGCCTGAGCTGCACCTTGAAGGAGCTGCTCGGCAGAGGGGATGAGAGAGTAAATCCCAGATTTAGGGGTACCACTCATGCAAAGACAAGGTGGGGGATAGAATATCTGAGAAGAGAAAGAGCTAGCAGGACAGGCGGATTGGAGCAGAGAGGATAAAATAAGCCAGAAATGTAGGTAGGAGCCAGTCTTCAGAGGACCTTAAATATCAAGTTGAAGATTTCATCTTTTATTCTTGATGCATTAGGGGGTCACTGAAAGGTTTTTTTTTAAAAAGCAGGATCATAGCAGCATAGATCTAGAGTTAAAAGGGACCTTATAGGTCGTCTAATCCAATCTTATCATTTGACAGATAAGAAAAGGAAGGTTTGGAGGGATTCAGTCACTTGCCCAAGGTGACAGAGAGAGTAAGTGGCAAGGCTGGGCTATGAATACCAGAGTATTTCCACTGCCATGGGTTGTCTTATACTGGCTCCTTGCTGTTTCTCACAGGGAACACTTCATTTCCTGCCTCTGTGCGTTTCAATTGGCTGTTCTTCACGTCTGGGACTCCCCCCACCCCCATCATCTCCACCTCCTAGCTTCCCTGGCTTCTTTCAAGTCTCAGCTTATGTCTCAATTTTTTTGGTGATTTCTAATTTAATAGTTTGGTTTTTCCCAATTACATATAAAAATAATTTTTACATTCTTTTTTTTTCGAATTTTGAGTTCCAAATTCCGTCCCTCCTTCCCCCTCCTTGATAAGGCAAGCAATTTGACATAGGTTATGCATGCAAAACACATTTCCATCTAAGTTATGCTGTGAAAGAAAACATAGTGTCTCACTTTCTGCAGGAAGCCTGTTCTAGTACTCTTTAATCGTACCGCCTTTCCTCTGAGATCACCCTGAAGTTATCCTGCATATATCTTATCTGTATCTTTGCATCTTTGTTGTCCCCCATGAGACAGTGAGGTTCTTGAGATCAGGGACTTTCCTTCCTTGGTATCCCTGGTGCTTAGCACAGTGCCTGGCACATAGTAGGCACCTAATAAATGCTAGTTGACCTACTGTCTCTAAGTAAACTCCTTTTGAATATTCTTTGGAGCAAATGCTGAGAAAGGAGCTTAGAGTTCATCTAGGTCAATTCCCTCATTTAACAGATGAGGAAAACAAGGCCTAGGAAGGTTAAGGGACTTGCTTGATGTCATGCAGATAGTAAATGGCACTCAAACCTATGTCCTCTGAAGAATCAGGGTTCTTTGCATGGCATCAAAGTGGCAGAGCAAGGATTTGAACTCAGGTCCTGTGACTCAAAGTTCACAATTTTTTCTCCTCCATCAGTAACTTCTTTACTAGAGGGTAACAAGGTGCAGCTAGGTAGTACAGTGGACCAGGCCTGGAGTCAGAAAGCCTCATCTTCTTGAGTTCAAACCTGGTCTCAGACACTTACTAGTTGTGTGACCCTAGGCAAGTCACTTAACCCTGTTTGCCTCAGTTTCCTCATCTGTAAAGTGAGCTGGAGAAGGAAATGGTAAACCACTCTGGTGTCTTTGCCAAGAAAGCCCCAAATGGGGTCATGAAGAGTCAGAATGACTAAACAACAACAAAAACACTGTCACATCTATTTCAAGAATATCATTGTGTAGCCATAGAAGGAATCCTTCGATCACCTCCTGAAAAAGATCCCAAATTGAAAACACCAAGGAATATAGTAGTCAAATTCCAAAATTACCAGGTCAAAGAGAAAATACTGCAAGCAGCCAGAAAGAAACAATTTAAATATCGTGAAACCACAGTCAGGATTACACAGGACCTTGCAGCTTTTATATTATAAGACCATAGGGCGTGGAATATGATATTCCATAAGGCAAAGGAGCTTGGATTACAACCAAGGATCAACTACCCAGTGAAAACATGCATGATCTTTCAGGGGAGGAGACAAATATTCAACGAGATAGGAGACTTCCAAACCTTCCTGATAAAAAGACCAGAGCTCAACAGAAAATTTGATCTTCAAATACAAGACTCAAGAGAGACATAAAAAAGTAAATGGGACAGAAAGAAACAACATGTTATTAAAAAGGGCAAAATGTTTATATCCCTACAAGGGAAGATGATACTTGTAACTCTTCAGAACTATATTGTTATTAAAACTTGTTAAAGGGGTATATATAAAGGGGGTGGGTATAAATTGTCTTTGATGTAATGATAAAAAAAATCTAATCAAGTAAGCTAAATGGATCCAAGTAAGTGGATTAATGAGATTTAACTAAGAAAATGTACTGAGAGAAAAGGAAAGGAGGAGATAGACAAGGGTAAGTTACATTACAGGAAAAGGCACAAAAACCTATTACAGCAGAGGAAAAGAAGGGAGGGAGATGAGCATTGTTTGAACCTTACTCTCATCAAATTTGGATCAAGAAGGGAATAACAATCAGTTAGGTATAGAAATCTAACTTGCCCTATAGTCAGTAGGAGGGAAAAGGGGAAAGAAAAGGGAGGAGGGATAAAGAGAGGGAATAAGTAGTAAGGGTAAAGGGGAAGAAAAGGGAGGGGGCTAATAGAGGGGAGGTGGGACTGAGGGAAGCAGTAGTCAAAAGCAAAACACTAGTGAGGAGGTAAAAGGAGAAAGGAAAAAGAAAAGCATAAATGGGGGGAAAAGGATGGAGAGAAAGACACAGATAGTAATCATAACTGTGAATGTGATATATAAATGTAACAGAATACTATTGTGCTATAAGAAATTATGAACAGGCAGACTTCAGAAAAACCTGGAAAGACTTGGATGGTCTGATGCTGAGTGAAGTGAGTAGAATCAGGAGAACATTATACACAGTAACATCCACACTGTGCGATGACTAATATTGATAGATTTAACCCTTCTCAGTAATACAAGGATCTAAGACATCTCCAAAGGCCTCATGATGGAAAATGCTATCCACCTCCTAAGAAAGAACTATGGAGTTTGAATGCAGATCGAAGCATACTATTTGCTATTTTTTTTCTTCTGTTGTGTTTTGTTTCCTCTTTCTGGTGATTCCTCCTATTGGTTCTAATTCTTACTTACAACATCACTAATGTGAAAATATGTTTAATAGGAATGTATATGTATAGCCTATATCAGGTTGTGCGCTGTCTTGGGGAGGGAGATGGGGAGAGAGGCGGAGAAAAATTTAAAACTCAAAAGCTTATGAAAGTGTTAATAAATAAAAAAACTAATTTTTAAAAAAAAATTTAAAAAGAATATCATTTTGGTGACTTTGGAGGATGGATTGGAGTGGGAAAAGCATGGCAGCAAGGAAGCTCAATTAAGAAGCTATTGCAATAGTCTAGGCAGGAGGTGGTGAGGAAGCAAACTAGGATAGAATTTGTATGAATGAAGTGAAGGGGATAGCACTAAGGACGTATAGGAAGGATCTATGAGAATTGGAAATTGATTAGATGTGGAAGATCAGTGAGAAGTAAGAGTCAAGAATGCCTCCAAATTTTCAAACTTTGGTGCCTTGATGAATGGTAGTATACTCCGCAGAAATAGAAAAATTAGAACAGAAGTAGGTTTGGGGAAAAATATGATTTCTGTTTTGGACATGTTGAATTTCAGATGCTAACAGGAGATTGAGTGTCCAGTAAGTAGGCAGTTGGCAATATGGAAATGCAGTTCAGGAGAAAGATTTGGACTGGATATATAGATCTAGGAGTCTGTATGGAAAGGATAATTGAACCCATTAAAGTTATCAAGAAAGTATAGAGAAAGAAAAGAAAGGGGCCCAGGACAGCAAACTTAATGGAAGGATGAAATATCATGATTCAGCTAAAGAGACTGACAAAGAATAGTTAGACAATTAGGTGGAGAACTTGGAGAGAGCAGAATCCTGGAAATTTAGGAATTAGCCAAATGTTTTGCACCACCTATCTCATAAGGTTGCAGTAAAAATCAAATGAGATGGATGTGTATAAAGACCTTTTGTACATAAGGTATTTTGTAATCCTTAAAAGTCTGTATAAATGTAAGGTATTATTCTTTTTTTTTTTTTTTTGATGAGGCAAAGGAGTTAAGTGACTTGCCCAGGGTCACACAGCTAGTGAGTGTTATGTGTCTGAGGCTGGATTTGAACTCAGGTCCCTCCTGACTCCAACGCCAGAGCCCTATCCACTGTGCCACCTAGCTGCCCCTAGGTATTATTTTTACTGTACAATAGACAGCTCATTTCCCCATAACTCCCTTTATTCCGTCAATTTCCTTAGCAATGATCTTTCTCACCCAATGGTCAAAGGTATATTAGCCCAGCCTTCTGAGCATGGCAGTTCAATTCAATTCCATTCCATTCATCAAACATTTATTAAATGCCTACTACGTGCCAGCTATTGCACTAGTGTTAGATGATGGCTTGTGAATGAATTGAGTATAAATGAGGCTTTTTATAGAGAAAAAAAAATTCCCAGTGGTCTGCTTTCCTTCTTTTCCTCCTCCCCTCAGCTATCTGAAAGCCACAGTTTTCTTTCCCCCAAAGAAAGGATAGACTAGGCAGGGTCTGATTGTTAGCCTCAGTTTGTCACACTACATGGCCATTTGATTTCATGGTCCCTCCCCATCACCTCCTAAAAGTCACTCAGTCAGCCAGGATGCATTCAATTCTATTCATTTCAACAAGCATTATTAAGTGTCTTGCTAGCTGAGCTCTGTTGTAAAGCTCGGGGATGATACTCCCACTGGAGCTCACAGGCTAGGAAAGCACATCAGTGCCTACCATGTGACCAGCGCTATCCTGCTTTTGTTTAGGTTTTGTTGTTATCCTTTCTGACAAAAGTGAATTCAGTTTCATTTTCTTCAGAGAACCTTTTCAGACTTCTGTTCCCCCTTTGTGATATTTAGAGATTCTCTGAGAAATCAAGGTGGCATAGTGGATAAAATGTTGGACTTGGAGTCAGGAAGTCCGGAGTTCAAACTCATTCTCAGACACTAGCTGTGTGACCTAAGCAAGTCACTAAACCTCTGTCTGCCTCAGTTTCTTCATCTATGAGGTCGGTTTGGGATGGAGTTGACAGTCTCCAAAATCCCTTCCAGCTCTAAACCTATGATCCTACAGCTCTGCAGGGGTGAAGGCTGAGAACACTGGGTCTATACTTGACTATTGAGTGAGCTTTAGACTTTCAACAGATTGGAAGACAGCTTTTTGCTGCACCTCTATTGTGTAAATGGCTTTTACCAAAGATTTCTCCATAGGCCAGATCTCCACTTGTTTTGGAATCATAATTCTCACAGTTGTTATTAGACAATAGGGAAGAACAGAATGGGACTTAGGAAATGTGGGTAACCAGAACAAGGGAGGGGAACCCTGAACTCTGGGCACCAGGATGGAGGGGGAGGGCAACAGTAACAACACTTTGACTCTTGGGCCTATGGCCTGGCACTCTGGAAACAGCCCTGGCTGATTGTAGAAAGGGTTTCTCTGCCCAAATATAGGGTCATATTTGGGAGTATGGGTCAATGGTGGGGGTAGGGAGACCCACTAGGCTGGGAGACCTGGATTCTAGTCCCAGATCTGCCATCAACTTATTCTGCGACCTTGGGCAAGTATTATTTTCATTGTGTCCCTCAGTTTACTTCTCTGTTATAACATTAATTTATTAATAAAGAAGACTAAGTGATCTCTAAGGCCCTCTCTAGCCCCAACAATCCACGATCTCCGTGATCAGTGATAATTCATAGATTCTAATACCTATGATTCACTTTGACAATCAATCAACCATTCAGCAAACATTTATAAAACACCTACTATGTACCACTACACCATATGCTAGGGATACAAAGACAAAAATGAAAGGGTCCTTCCCTTAGGGAGCAGGGAAGACTACATGGGCCCATATACAATCATAGCTAACTAGCATTTATAAAGCAATTAGATTCTGCAAACTACTTTACACATATATTATCTCATTTGATCTTCAAAACGACCCTCTAAGGTATGTGCTATGTTTATCCTCATTTTTCCAGATGGGGAAAACAAGTATGAGACAGGTTAAATAACTCACCCAGGATCACACAACTAGTAAATGTTTGAGTCAGGATTTGAATTCAAGTCTTCCTGATCTTGAGTCTAGCACTCTGTTCATGATCCTTAAGGTCATTTTTAGGGGGATGGGGAAAAGAGATCAAAGAAAGAGGCACTGCAGCTGAGCTTTGAAGGAAATAGGGATTCTAAGAGGCAGAGGCAATGAGGGAATGCCTTCTAGGAAAGGGAGGCAGCTTGGGCAAAAACACAGAGGTGAGAGATGGAGTATATCATATGGGAGAGGCAATAAGAAGGCCAATTTGGCTATGCCAAGGAGAATGTGAAAGGACATGCGTGATCTATGATAAGGCTGCTAAGGCAGGTTGGAGCCAGGTTGTGAAGACCTTCCAATGTCCAATAGAAGAATCTGTCTTTGACTCCAGAGGTAGGGAGAAGCTGTTAGCCTTTCTTGAGCAGTCAAGTTACGTGGTCACAACTGTGTTTAAGGAAAATCCCTTCGGTAGCGATGCAGAGGAGAGATTGGAACAGGGAGAAACCAGAGGCAGAGACTAATTAGGAGGCTATTTCAATAGTCCAGGGGGGGGTGTCAACCCTGTGAGTAGATTAGGGAAAGGAATAGGTGTGGGAGAAGTTAAAGTGGTAGAACTGACAAGACTTGCAACTGATGGGAAACGTTGGGGTGAGGGGGAGCAAAGAGTCGAGAATGACTCCAAGTCAACAAGGGACATTTGTTTTTCATTTTCCTTCGCCCCTTTACAGGGCTGCCCTCTCATAGTCTCCCTCCCCTGTCTTGGTTCCTTGGTTTCTTGTCAAAACAAATTTACAATACAGTGGTAGTGAATGATATTGGCTTCCTTCTGTTTACCCCTCCCAGGGGTAGAATTTCAGGCACTACACCAAGATGAAGCACACCCCAGTAAAGAGACTTGGCCCTGCTGCTGTGAATTGAAATCAGAGTGCATTCCCAAAGGGAGATTCTGAAGCACTGGTTAGCAAATAGAGATCCCATTTGCTAACACAGACTTGATCCCCGGTGGAATGGGTGATTGACTGCATGAAGTACTCGGGGGCACCGTGAAGGAAATAAACAAGAGGTACCTGTTGCCCACAGGGACAGGAGGAGCTCCTTTTCACCGTCTGTGAGGTTAAGATTTGCTCACCTCCAGCTTCCTTCCAGAGCAACAGTCCCACCAGAGAACCCCAGATTGCAGTTAAAGGACACCGTGATTTATGCCCAATCTTGGAAATAAGCACAAGCCTGCTCGCCCATGCTAGGTATCCTCAGCAGAGGATGAGAGAAGCTGCATCTTTTAGTCATTTAATCTCTGCAAAGGAGGGCACCCACTTAAAATGCTTTGGCGGGGTAGCTAGGTGGCGCAGTGAATAGAGAACCAGCCCTGGAGTCAGAAGGACCTGAGTTCAAATCTGGCCTCAGACACTCAACCCCGAATGAGCTGTGTGACCCTGGGCAAGTCACTTAACCCCCATTGCCTTGCCAAAAGAAAATAAATAAAATGCTTTTGGGGTCCAGTCAGTGAACTTTTAGGAGACTGGAAACCAGGCTCCTAAACCTCCTTAGAGATTTCTGCCTCAAAGAGCTGATCTTAGAGCTTAGTTTTATCTAAGAGCTGATCCTTCACCTTGCAAATAGGAATGACCTCAGTGTGGGTGAGAACCAGCACTACCTCCAGAGAGACCAAGGGAGGCTCAGGGAGGCTGGTGGGCCTTCTGACATTCGACATCTGATGCTCCCAGGCCCCAGGCCCCATTTCCTCATTACTGAGGGCAGACCTGCTAGAAGACTCACTAGGGAAGCTTCACTAGTCTGGAAAAAACAATTGATAGCGTGTGTAGAGTGCTTCCTGCATATAGACAGGCAGGGTTGCCTAGTAGGTAGAGAGTCAGGTCTCACCTCTGACATGTAGGGGCCGTGTGACCCTCCTAGTGCTCTAGGTAACCCTCTTGGGACAAAGCAGTTGCAAAGGAGGGTACCCATCTGTATTGGCAGGAGTTTCCTCACCAAGGTCTTCTGTATAATCACAGCTCTCATCCCTGTCTCTTCCTAGTTACATAGCACTTTTCCTATCTATTGTCTCATTTGATTATCACCATTTCTCTCTGTGAGGTAGGTAAGACAGATATTATTATCCCCATTTTGCATATGAGGAATAAGGAGCCCAGAGGAGGCAAGTAACTTGCCCAAGGTCACACAGTTGATAAATGGCAGAGCTGGGACTCCTAGTCTATCACTTTTTCCACTGTAACACTGTGACCTCCACAGAAGAGAGAAATGGAGAGGAGGGGAGTCCTGCCTCGATTACTGGAAATTGAAAGTAGGGTACTTTGAAAATAAATACAGCTTTATTGCTTTCACATATCTAACTTAATGTAAGGTAAGACACGAAGGCCTACCAACAACCACCATGAAATTGCTTAATGGAAAGCCCCCCTTCCCAATAGACCAGTTACATAAGGATGTGGGGTTATTATTTCTAACATGTTTCCCTTTCCTTCTTTTAAAAAGAACTTATCTTGTTGTTACCTTTTGCTATTACCTCTCTGTTACTGGGGGGAGGGGAACCTCTCCTATCCCTCACCCAGAAAGGTTCCCCAATACTTAATTCCTCCCCCAATCACATCTTCATCCATTCAATGCTACCTTACTTTGCAGGAGCTAGGGATGAGCCCCAGTGGTGGATTTATCCCATAGGCTTCAGCTAATAGAGAAATGACCCAGATCCTTAAGTAGCCTACCTGGTACCCCCCAGACTGCTACAGGTAGAACTGAAATCTCCCCTCCCCTCACTCTCCCTTCTGATTAACAAAAAAGTGTCGCTTGTCCAAGGGGTAACTTTGACCTTTCCAGATGGATCTTTATCCCAACAGGTCTCTTGGGCTTGGGCCACAAAGGAGAGAGTAGGCTTGGTTTTCTAGTTCTGGGACTGTGGCCAGAGCACAGGTGGGACCTATTTCAGGGAAATTCAATTTGCAAACATACAAATTTACAAAGTAGTTAAAATTAGGTGAGGGAGATAATTTATCATTGTGCAAAAAAAAAAAAAAAAAGACATCTCCCTATGGTTCCTTTAAAATAGCCGGCCTCTCTCCTAATGCTCTTAAAACAAAGCTCAATTTGCAAAATTTCAATTTCTACATAACTTTCTGGGCGAGCAGAGTGAGATGTTGTGTAGCCCTGCAGAGAGTCAGGGCCATCTCTTACGATGGGAAGTTCATGAGGGCAGGGTCTGCACTTTCTCCGTTTTCCCATAAAGGCTGCGTAGAACCACCGTGACCCAGATACTACCAGCACCAAAGTTACACTCCCAGGATGAGAAAGGCAGGCATCTTTAAAGCAGTATTAACTCCTATTAACTCCACAGTGGTTTCTGACCTGCTTAAAAAAATAGTCTTCCCCAATGTACTAAATGACACAGAAGTAACCATAAATGCAGCCTCAGAGGTCAACTGGTCAATAAGCACCATACTAGGTGCTGAGGAAACAAAGACAAGAATGACACATTCCCTGCCCTCAAGGGGCTTTCTATAAAGCTTTCTCATATTTTTAGAGCTTTTTAAAGCTTCCAAAGTACTTTGTATGCATCACATCACTTATTTTTCACAACAACCCCGTGAGGCAGATATTATTATTGTCATCCCCATTCTGTAGATGGGAAAAGTAAGCCTGAGACAGGGCAAGTGACTTGCCCAGGGGAACACAACTAGGATCAAGATTTGAACCCGTGTCCCTAAAAGCAAGTTCAGTACTTTCTCAGCATTTCTAAATACCGCAAAGAAAGAACAGAGCTCTAAGAGAATGAATGCTCAGAGGAAAATGAATTGATTTTTGTTCAAAACAATACCTTCCCTGCATCCCGCTCTGCCAGGGAAAAATGGTTACTTGCATGGGTAAGCAACACTGAGCTTATTTCCAAGGTTGGCCATTTCTTTTAATTGAGCAGTTAGAGAGACATGCATACAACCGTGTGACTTTCAGTTGCAGTGAAAGGGAAGGGGCCAGTCATTAGAGAGCATTTGTCATCCATGAAGAGTACCTAGCCCCACAAGTTATATGTGGAGGTGGTAGAATCACCTAAATTGGAGGCCTTAAAAAACAGGCCCACAGAGTGGATGTGAAAAGAGAAGAGGCCTGAGATACTGATATACTCCCATTTCTGGCCCCATGTCAGATACCAATTGACAGTGGTGACTAAAAGTTTTTAGTTTTTATTTTTAACATTCACTTTTAAAAAAATTTTTCATTTCTAAATTCTCTCTCTCCCTTCAGGCCTCCCCACCCTTACCTTTTGAGGAGGCAAACAACATGCTGTCAATTATACATGCAAAGTCATGTAAAACTTACTTCCGTATTAACTGTGTGACAAAAAAAGTAACAAAAATTTTTAAATGAAAAAAGTTTGCTTCAATCCGCACTCAGAGTTCATCAGTTCTCTCTCCGAAGGTGGATAGCATTTTCCATCCTGAGTCCAATCATCTTGGATCATTGTATTGATCAGAGTAGCTAAATATTTCACAGTTAATCATTGTTATAATACTGCTGTTATTGTGTAGGATGTTCTCTTAGTTCTACTCACTTCAATTTGCATCAGTTCATTTAAGTCTTCCCAAGTTTTTCTGAAACCATCCATATAAAACATTTCTTATAGCACAATAGTATTCCATTACAATCATATACTGGCTGTGTGACATTAAACAGGTCACTTAACTATCTTTTCTGCCTCAATTTTACCGTCTTTCAAATGGAGACAATAGGCCCTGTCCAGCCTTTCTCTCAGTGTGATGGTCGAGATGAATTTAATACAGTTCAACAAATACTTAAATAATAGCGACTAGATATAAGGTGCTGTGCTAGGCACTGGGGACACAAAGACAAGAAGGAAACAGCATCTGACCTCAGGAAGCTTACCTTCAAGCAGGAGGATGCTGAAATGAACCTTGAAGGAGGTTAAAGATTCTGAAAGGTGGTGATAGGAAGGGGGCAAGTTCTGGGCATGGATAGTGTGCAAATGCAGAGGCAAGAGATGGCATGTTGAGTTTAGGCCTTCAAAACCACTCCCCAAGATTACTACAATGGCCTCCTAATTGGTCTCCTTGCCTCCAGACCTTCTCCTCTCCAATCTGTTCTTTGAGTAACTGATTAATTGGTTTTTCTAAAACACCAGACTGACAGTGTCACTCCCTAAACGAAGAAGCTTCACTGGCTCCCAATTGCCATCAGGATAAAATAGACACTGCTCTATTTGGTCTTTAAAGTCCTTTATAATCTCACTCCGACCTGCCTTTCTGTGCTTCACATAGCCTGCATTCCAGACAAACCAGCCTACTTGTCTTCCCTATATGGAATACTCAATCATCCATTTCCATGCCTTTGCATTGTCCGTAAGTCACACCTTCCTCTCTTAGGCCTCTTACAATCCTTAGTTTTCTTCAACCCTCAGCTCAAATTCTGCTTCCTACATGAAATCTTTCCTGGTCTCCCTAGCTGCTAGTACCTCCCCCTTCAAATCACTGTGAATTTATTTGTCCATATTAGCAAAAGTCAGTGGGTTAATTTCTTTTGCCCTGAGGCTGATCCATCTTCTTCCTTGGTGGGATTGTAAACTCCTTAAGGGCAAAAGCTAGTTTCACTTAAGTTTGTTTCCCTTATGCCTGGCACATAATAGGTACTTAATATGTTTGTTGATTGATTAATAATATTACTTCCCCCATGGCCATGTCTTTGCACAGACTATCTGCCATGACTAGAATGCATTCTGTCCTTCTGCTCTTAAAATATTAGTCTCTTTGGGGGAGGGGGTAATCAGAAGCAAACACTTTTGAGGAGGGACAGGGTCAAAGAAGAAAATAGAATAAATGGAGGGGGATGGATGGAGGGACATATAGTTAGTCTTTCACAACATGAGTATTATGGAAGTGTTTTGCATGACTACACACGTATAACCTATGTTGAATTGCTTGTCTTCTCAATAAGGGTGGGTAGGGAGGGAGGAAGGGAGAGAATTTGTAACTCAAAGTTTTAAAAACAAACGTTAAAAATTGTTTTCACATGCAACTGGGAAATAAGATATACAGGTATGGGGTATAGAAATCTATCCTGCCCTACAGGAAAATAAAAGGGAAGAGGATAAGAGAAGGGGGGAGGTGATAGAAGGGAGGGCAGATTGGGGGAAGGGGTATTCAGAATGCATGCAGTCTTGGGGTGAGGAAGGGGAGAGATGGGGAGAAAATTTGGAACTCGAAATCTTGTGGAAGTGAAAGTTGAAAACTAAAAATTAATTAATTTAATTAAAAATACTTCACTGAAGAAAATTTTTTAAAATTAGTCTCTTGTAACTTAGCTTCTCTTCTTTTTAAGGCTCAGTTCAAGTGTTACTTTCGATACAAGGTAAAGGAGACATACTCCGAATTGCTAATGTCCTCCTTTTGTATCCCCCCAAATTAATTTCTATTTACTTTGAATATATTAGGGAAGTTTGGAGGATTGGGTGGATTTAGGGGGAAGATGGTGGGTTCCCTATTGGATTTGGTAAGCTTGAGATTCTAACAGGATATCTAAGTGGAACTGTCAAGCAAGCAATGGACAGTGCAGGACTGGAGTTCTGTGAGTCATCTGCAAAGTAATTATAATTGGACACATTATTGTCATTAGAGATCATCAGGGGGAGAAAGTATATTAAAAGAAGGCCCAAGACAGAGCCTTGGAGGACAGCATGCTTAAGTGATGGAAGATGCTTGATAATCCAGGAAAGAAGATGGAGGAGTTTAGGTAAAAAAATATGGAGAAATATGTGGGGGAAAGGGAATGGAATCCAAGGGAGGGAGTGTCCAATGGAGGGGGCTGTGGTCAACAACGTACAAAGTTATAGAACAACCAGAGAGGAGAATTGACAAAAGACCATTCAATTTTGTAATTAAGAGATTATCAGTGAGCAATTTCAGGACAGTAGTAGGATCAGAAGCCAGATTTCAAGGGGTTAAGAAGTGAGTGGTGAAAAAGTAAAGTCTATGAGGAGATAGACTGTTTCTAGCAATCTAGCAGTGGAATGGAAGATGACTCTAGAATAAATGCTTTATCTGGATATTACCTTAGATAGGTATTTTTATTAAGATGAGGAAGACAAGCATGCTTGTGAGCATCAGTAAAGCTCCAGTGGTTTGGGAGAGATTGAAGATGAGATAAAGTGAAAATGATCAATGGGGAAAGCTGGAGGAAACAGGAGAGGATAGTAACATGGAGACAAGTAGAGAAATTAGTTTTAGCAAGGAAAAAGACCACCTCTTCCTTGGATACCAAAGCAAAGGAGAGGATAGATGATGATGCAGAGAGGGTCTGAAGTGCAGAATCAGGGAGACAAAGAAACTGAATAGATGGCTTCAATTTTCTCACGGAAGTAGAGGGCTAGGTCATGTGCTAAAAGATACAGTGTAGTGTTGGGACTTGAGGAGATGGTTTAGAAAAGCTGCTTCAGGGAGTTTTCTTAAATGAGGGAAGAGTAAAAAGGATAATTCTGTAGTACTAAGGGCCCAGTTGAGATTAGATGTCATAAATTTGTAATGGACCAAGTCAGCATAGTTGCATGACTTCCTTGGTGGCATTCAGCTGTTCAGAATAGAAACAGAGAAAGCAGATGGTTGGGGTGGCTCAGGGTTGAGGACTGACAGGGCAGAGAAGGTAGAAGGACAAAGAAGCAAGAAAATTAAAACTGGAAGATAATGCATAATTGAACTGGTTAACTATAGGGTCAATATTGTGAAGAGAGGCAAACGAATCCATTCCATGGGTGATGGACACCTGAGAGACCAGGGAGTAAGAGAGGTACTGAAGGTCATGGCAAGGATGAAGAATAGATTTAGGAGTGAGGCAGAGGAAGAGCTGGAGGGACAGGAGATTGTGATTATAGGCGTACCTCAGAGGTATTTTGGATTCTGTTCCAGACTACCACAATAAAGTGAATATCACAATAAAGTGAGTCACACGAAGTTTTTGGTTTCCCAGTGCATATAAAGGCTACATTTACACTATACTGTTGTCTATTAAGTGTTCAATAGTATTATGTCTTAAAATGTGCATACCTTAATTTGAAAAACACTTTATTGCTACAAAAAAAAACTGCTGACCATCATCTGAGCCTTCAGCAACTCATAATCTTTTTGCTGGTGCAGGGTCTTGCCTTGATATTGATGGCTGCTGACTGATTAGGGTATTGGTTGCTGAAGGTTGGAGTAGCTATAGCAATTTCTTAAAATAAGACAACAATGAAGTTTGCTGTATCTATTGACTCTTCCTTTCACTCGAACACTTAGAGGCCATTGTAGGGTTATTAATTGACCTAATTTCAATATTGTGGTGTCTCAGGGAATAGGGATGCTATAGGAAAAGGAGAGAGAGGGTCAGTAGAGCAGTCAGAACACACACATTTAATTTGCCATCTTCTAAGGGTGCAGTTGGTGGCATCCCAAAACAATTACAATTGTAACATCAAAGATCATTGATCATAAATTGCCATAACACATATAATAATAATGAAAAAGTTTGAAATAATGTGAGAATTACCAAAATGTGACACAGAGATAAGACGTAAGCACATATTTGGGAAAAATGGCGCTCATCAACTTACTGGATGAAGGGTTGCCCCAAACCTTCAATTTGTAAAAAATGCAATATCTGCAAAGTGCAATAAAGTAAAGTGCAATAAAATAACGTATGCCTATGGAGAGAAATATTTCAGTGTTTTGAAATCATAGAGGTAGAATAATTGGGGGTGGTGGTGATGATTTTATCCCTTCTTGATGGCCGAGGTTGAGTGATATGTAGGTCATGGAAGTTCAGAAGACTGATAACCTAAGAAGCCAAAGTATTTGAAGTAATAAGTAATACTGAAATGCCCAAGGATAAGGGCAGGAGCTGAGGTGAATAAGATAATTATGAGCACTCCTTGAGAAAGGAGGGATTTATCTGGAGGCCAGTAGATGAGAGCAACAAGAATCCGGACAGGATGACATATATGATTGGAGTGAATTTCAAAAACAGAGGGGTTGCTGAGAGAAAGAAGTAGAGGAGACTCTGGAAGGGGCAGTAGAGAGAAAAGAAAATGCCAGTTCCTCCTAGCCCCAAAGTGTCAGGGGATATAAAAGAAGGAGTAAGTAGTGGGGCAGCTAGTGGATAGAGCACTGCTCCTGGACTCAGGATGACCTGAGTTCAAATCCAGTTTCAGACACTTGACACTTAACTAGCTATGTGACCCTAGACAAGTCACTTAAGCCCAATTGCCTTGCCAAAAAAGAAGAGGAAGAAGAAGGAGCAGCTAGCATTGATAAGAGTGACAAAGAATTAAAATATTTTCTGAAGAATTTTGGTTTCCATGAGTATCAGAATATGAAGAGAGTAGGAGAAGAAACCTAGGATAAAGGGGAATTTGCTAATGATAGAGCAGGGGTTCCAAAGAGAACTGCAAGAGGGAAGAATCAATCAGTCAACTGACAATCATTTATTAAGCACCTACTATGTGCCAAGGCACTATGCTAAGCACCAAGGATACAAAGAAAGAGAAAAAAAAACCCAGCCCCTATCCTCAAAGAGCTCACAGTCTAATGGAGGAGACAACATACAACTATGTATAAACAAGATTTATGCAGGATAATTTATGGATAATCTTGGAGGGAAGGTACTAAGACTAAGGAAGACTAGGAAGGGATTCTTTTTCTAAATGATATTTTGTTTTTTCCCAATGGCATGTAAAATAATTTTTAACATTCTTTAAAAAAAATTTTAGTTTCAAATTCTCTCCATACCTCCACTTCTCCCCTCCCTCCCTGAGACAGTAATTTAATATAAATTATACATATGCAATCATGCAAAATATATTAGTCATGTTGTAAAAAAAACAGACTTAAAATAAAAATAAAGTAAAAAATAATATGCTTTGGTCTGTATTCTTGTACTGTCAGTTCTTTCTCTGGAGATAGATAGCATTTTTCATCATGAGTCCTTTGGAATTGTCTTGAATCATTTTATTGTTGAGAATAGCCAAGTCATTCATAGTTGATCATTGTACAATTTTGCTGTTACTATGTACAATGTTCTCCTGGTTTTGCTCACTTCATTTTGCATCAGTTTATGTAAGTCTTTCCAGGTTTTTCTGAAAGCATCTTGCTCATCATTTCTTATAGCACAATAGTATTTCATTGCAATCATATACCACAACTTGTTCAGCCATTCCCCAATTGATGAACATCTAGGAAGGGATTCTTGCAAGAGGTGGAATTTTAGCTGAGGCTCGAAAGGAGCCAGGGGAGGCTAAGGGATGGAAATGAAGGAAGGCATTGCATGCACAGGGGACAGCCAGGTGAAATGCTTAGGGTTGGAAGATGGAGTGTCTTGTTTGAGGAACAGAAAAGAGATCGTAGAGTACATTGAGAGGAGTAAGGTGTAAGAAGCTTGGGAAGGTAGAAAAGGGTCAGCTTATCTAAAGAGCTTTGAAAGACAGAGGATTTTATATTTGACCCTGGAGGTAATAGAGACACTGGAGTTTTTTGAACAGAGGATTGATATGGTCAGACCTGTACTTTAGGAAGACCAATTTGATTGGACAGAGTGGAATAGAGAGAGACTTATAGTAGAGAGACCAACCAACAGGCTAGTGCAATAGTCCAAGAAAAAGGTGATGAGAGCTTGGACCAGGGTGGTGGCAGTGTCAGAGGAGAGAAGGGGACATATATGAGAGATATCAAGGTGGAAATGACAAGAGTTGACCAATGATTGGATATGGGGGGGGGTGAGAGAGAGAAGTCAAGAATGGCACCTAAGTTGTGAGCCTGGGTGATGGTACCCTTAACAGTGAAAAGAAAGATATGAAGTGGAGAAGATTGGAGGGATAGATAACGAGTTCAGTTTTGGACACAATGAGCTTAAGACATCTATGGGACATCCAATTTGAGATGTCTACTAGGAAATTGGAGATTTGAACCTAGAAGTTGGGAGAGAGATTATGACTATACAAGAAGATTTGAGAGTCATTTGTAGAGATAATTGAAACCGTGGCAGCTGATGAGATCACCAAATGAAATGACATAGAGGTAGAAGACAAGAGGGTCCAAGAAAGAACCTTGAGGAATCCCCACCATTATCAGATTAAAGTGGATAAAGATCCAGCAAAGGAAACACAGAAGGAATGGTCATATAAGTAGGAAAACCAAGAGAGAGCATTGTCACAAAGAGAAGAGGGTGATCAATAGTACCAAAGACTTTAGAGGTCAAAAAGGATGAGGATTAGAAAATGTAATTAATTAGGATTAGTTTTGGCAATTAAAAGGATTCATTTTGGTAATTAAAAGATCATTAATAACTTTGGAGAAGTAGTTTCTGTTGCATGATGAGATTGTAAGCCAGACTTCGAAGAGTTAAGAGAGTAAAAGGAAAGAAAGTGGAGGGAAGAAAAGGGTAGGAACTGAGGAGAGGTTATACTGAACCAGATACAGATGAAAGTTCAGGAAGAGGTAGCAAGAGAAAGGCTGCAGACGGCAATTCAGGGATTTGGGGAGGAAGAGGTAAGAGGTTACCAGTCATTGGAAAGGACAAGTACTAATTTATTGGAGTGGACTGGAAGTCTGAGACAATGGTGGTTGCAAAAGTGAAGGAGGTCGTCTATTCTGGTAAGAGTAATTGGGGAAGGTGGAGGTGGCCAATTTACTTTTTATTTTTTCTCCATCACAATTATCTTGAGGGTGGAGAGTGTAATATTGTAGGTGGTAATAATAATAATAGCTAGCATTTATATAGACTTTTAGAGTTTGCAAAACATTTTACATATATTAACTCATCTGATCCTCACAACAACCCTGTGAAGGAAGCGCTATTATCTCCATTTTACAGATGGGGAAACTGAGGCTGAGAGGTTCAGTAACTTGCCCAGGGTCACATAGATAATAAATTTTTTTTTTAGTACAGATAGTAGATCTGAAGCAGGTTTGGAACTCAGGTCTTCCTGCCTCCAAGTTCAGTGCTCTATTCAGTATGCCACCTAGCTGCAAAAGCAACCTAGAAGGCATTTAGTCCCAGGCTGCAGCAGAAGCAGCCTCTCTTCCTTCTTCCATCAGACTTCAAATGTGATCACTCTCTGAAAAGTTCAATGCATCAAACAGGAATATAATTACTAACTTGTGGCTTTTGATGCAAGCATACTCTGGGCTGGAGAGGGGCTGGTCCCCCAAAGGGAAATTTTTAAACATTTCCTAATGCATTTCTTCTACTCCTCCCCACAGACACAGGGACTTTCTAGTCCTGTGGTCTAGGTCTTATCAACCACACTGTCTACAAGGTCTCAGACAGGCTTTGAGTCCTGAGAGGCAGGACCATTTTTGGCTCACTCTTGGAACCCTGCCCATTCTTCTGGTGCTGGGAGCAGGCAGGTTAGGGGATAATTGGCAGATGCCCTCTGTCTCCAGTTAAGGCCTGAGCCGAGCATGCTCCTTGCCTGGCAGCAAACCCAAGTCTCCAGGCTATGCTCCTAACGATAGTGGCCAAAGTTAGAGCTGGCGGGTCGGGGTGAGAGTGGTTTAGGACATGACGCTCTTTGGGATCAGGAGGGCACAGATCAAGAGTGTGGGTAACCTCTTTCAGCCTGTGCCTTCAGGAGCCTGTTGTCTCAGCCAAACCCACAGGGGCTGCTCCCTGAAAGTTAAAACGTCAAGGGAGAGGAGGGCCAAGGAGAGGACATTCTGCTTTTGGGATCGGTGGACGCCGGGACCAGAAGAGCTCGATCCCGAATCGTACCACTCCCTCACTTCCTCTCTGTCTGCTTTGCCTCCCCTCCAAAGCCCACCCACCTCCATCCCCCCGCGCTTTGCCTTGCCTCAAGCCCTAACCTTGCCCTGAAGTCCACTTGGGATTCTCGGACTACGTCCCTTTTAGGAACGCAGGCACTGACTCGGAGATTCCGAAAGCTCGGCGCGGCGCCGCGCCCGGAAGCCCGCACCTTTGTGTCCCGCACAGCGCACCTAGGCACACCCCAGAGCTCCGGCCAGGAGCGAGCCTCTGGCCTCCGCAGAGGCAGAGGCAAAGGCTAGGGGACCCAGCTCTGGTGGACCAGTCCTCCCCTCCTCTTCTTAACTGGGCTTTGCGGAAGGAGGGAGGGAGATAAGAAGGCAGCAGCAGGCAGGAGCTGGGCGGAGTGTCCCTGGGCCCCCTCCTCCCAGGGATGGGCGGGGGCGCTATTCCCAGCCGCTCCTCGAGGCAACAGCATCACTTTGCTTGGAGTCTTCCCAGCTGAGGAGCCGGGCCGACGGCGGTGGCGGCAGGAGAGAGGGAGCAGAGGGGTGGAAGGAAAAAAGGTGGGTGGAAGGAAGAAGGAGAAGGAGGAAGGAGAAAAAGGAGAGAGGAAGGGCAGGAGGGAAATAGAGGGAAGCAGCAGCCTCTTTCCCCGGATTGCCTGTCCCACTTTCCTCCTACCCAGCCGAGTTTGTTCCCGTTGATCAGAAGCCGGGAGCCAGGAGCTGGGCGCAGGGTTGAGCTGCATGAGTCCGAGCCTGAACCGGAGCAGGAGCAGGAGCTGAGGAGAGCTGGGCTCGGCTGCACTCGCTCGAATCGGTTGCACCAGCTGGGCTAGGCTAAGCTAGGCTGGGCTGGGTTGGGCTGGGCTGGGCAAGGCTGGTGGACGCTCCCGGCTGCCCGGAGAGGAGTGAGCCGGGCGGGGGCAGGAGCGGGCGCCGCTTGAGCTCTGGAAAGAGGAGAAACAGTCGCGGAGGACAGCTCCTTGAGTACCCCTGGGCTGGAGGCGCCGGCTGCTCTGGGACTTCACCGCCTGCTGCCGCCGCCGCCGCCGCCGCCGCCGCCGCCTTCTCTACTGCTGCTACTCGCTACCACTGCTCGGTCAGGTGAGTGAGTAGCTGCGCGCCCCAACCCCGCGCGGCTCTCCCTGCTCCCCCTGCCCTCCCCCTTCCGCCTGGGGTAGGGCCGCGGCGCCCCTAGGCAGCCGGAGGAGGAGGTATGTGGCTGGCTGGGATGTGCGAGTTTCCTTCCCTCCAGCCCAGCCTTCTCTCCAGCTCAGCGGGTTTACCGCCCTCTCTCTGCTCGGAAGGGGCCCGCTGAGGCTTTTCGTGACGTTAGGCGGGCACTTTGGGGAAAGAAGGGGCGCCCGGGCTGCGGGAACTTTAAATAAAATGAAAACTCATTAAAGTGCAGATAGATGGACGAGCGCTGCCTTCCTCCGGGCTGGGTCGAGCTACCCTGGAACACACTCGCCTCTCTCAGTAAGACCTGGGGCCGGGGGGTGGGTGAGTGGAAGAAAGGTATACAGATTGAGCAGGGTTTTGGGGGGAAGAGGGGATGTGTCATGCTGGAGCCAAAGCTGGGTGGGCTTTCATCCCCTCTTCGTACAAGAGTTGGAAGCGGAGAGGAGATACTATGTCCCTTATTTCCTAGGGTTTATAATCTATAGGAAACCGCTTCTGGAGACTGAAAGCTCTGGACGCATTCGTAACCCAGGTGTTTGGCAAGGTTTTGATTTGTTTGTTTTATGGTGGGTTTTTTCTTTCAGGGAATGTGTGGTGTGGTTGGTGATGTCTTTTTAATACCAGAATTTTATTTAGAGGTAGCTGGAGGCGAAAGAGAATCTCAATAAGTAGAAAGCTACTGGGGTTATTTTCACTCTATATTTTTTCTATGTTTAGCAATTTGAGCTTTACTTACGAGATATAAATTATTGTAGTCCCTCAAGCCTTCCACATCCCTAAAAATTTGTCTTTTTCCGCGGTCCTCAAGCTGGTTTGGTGCACGTTTGTATCTAAATGAATTTGGTTTGAATTCAGGAGGGGTTCCCTTGCTCCCCCTCTTGGTTGGGTGGGAAAAGCTTAGTGAAGTCGGACCTCCGCGGTCAGGTAAGAGGCACAGGCATCTGGATGTATCTCTAGCGCTCCTTGGGCATTCCTAGCCCTCGATCCTGGGGACAAGACCCACAGAATAGGGAAATGATCTGCTCGGTTTATACCTCTGGTCGCTGCGGCGACTCAGACACTGGCGGGGTCTGGAGTCTTCTGTTCTACTATAGGTTGAGCAACAGGGCCGCTCGTTATTATGTAGTGAAGTGGAAGTTCAGGGTTAGAGGGCCTGAAGCAGTGCTATTTTAAAAAATGCCCATTTTGGGGCATACTTTTACTTTCTCCAGAAATGCTCTCTCTTCTTGAAACCTTTTTTTCCCTCCAAGTGTATCTTTTCTTCACCACACCCCTCCTTCTTTAACTAGCTCCCCCTTAAGTAGCTGTTGTTACCAGGGTACCTACAAGAACCTTCGGTGAGAGGGACTCCCTCTCTGTCTTCGGACTCGCTTATTCCTACCAGAAGAGGAAGACTTCTCTCACTCAGATCCTGTCATTAGAAGGCTGAACTGGGGTGGGACTTTCAGGCTGTAAAGGGGATCTGGGGATCACCTTTCCTTGCAAAGTGCAGAGTCACTCACTCTTCTGTTATGGCCCCTTGAAGGCCTGATGGAAGTTTTCGGATTAGTTTCCACCATGAACAGTGTGATTTATTGGAAAGAATACAGGACTGGCAGTTAGGAAACCCCAATTCTTTTATTAATATAAACTCACCATGCAATGAGGCCCTAAAAAGAAAAGGATTTGCAAATCCTTTCTTCTTCAGAGCCTCATTTGACAATCCCTTGGGGCTCTTCCAGGTCTGATAGTCAATGACAGGGAATTGGTGCCCTACCTTGAAAGTCCTTGCAGCTGAGGAATCAACAGCTGATGTTGTCTGTCTCTCAAATTGTATGTTTTCTTGGCCACTCAAACTTGAAGGGAAGGCCTATCTATTTGGGTTTTCCCAGATGTTATGGTTTCTCTAAATAGAAATGGTTAGTGCAGCTAGAGAACAAAGGGAGAGTTGCTCTTTGGTGTTGGGATCATCTGGGCCCCTCTTAGGGTTAGATGTGCCTTCACAGAGAGTCTAGAGTTTAGAGTTTTACTACCTCTTCCAGACTCCACACTAAGCAGCAGCAAAGTGGTGCAGTGCGGGAGAGGGGAACAAAGCAGTTGGAAGGGAAGTGCTGGATTTGGAGTCAGAGGACAGATTAAAATCCTATCTATGCCTTTTACCATCTGGGTGACCTTGACCAAGTCACTTAACCTCTGTTGAATGAGGGAGTTAGACTACATGACCTCTAAGATCCATCCCTTCTAGCTCTGAATCTAGGATTCCTATGATCCTTGAGGTCCCTTAAAAGCTCTCAAGATTTTGTGATTTCACATGTCCCCAGGGTGGGTGGAGTCTGAGAGACACCTAGGAATAGAGTAACCACTTTTTTTTCTCTGGGTGATACCCTGAAAGCAAAGTATCCTTTGTTTCACCTTGGACTAATGCTAGTGGTGAAAGGGGGGGGGACACAAAAGATACCTTTTCATAATTCTCTGTTCTGCCTTCCTGGTAGCAGCTTTGTGAGGTAGGAAGGATAAACACGAAGCTCCTCTTTTGAATTCATGAGCTTCTAAATTAAACTTTTACCGACACCTGCTCCCTCCACCCAGCCAAAGAGAATAGAAGAGATTCTGGGTGCCTGGAGTTCTCAGATTGAGGGAAGTATATTTGTAGAATGACTGAGAGATGGAGAGTGAATGGAAGTTGCAGCCAGAGCTGGGAGCCTACTCTGTCATTTGGCTACATAGTGACATCAGGAGCTCCAATTTAGATGTGATGCCTAGAGAATAACCTATCAGCAACAACCAAAACCCAGCCCCTGAGGAATGGATAATCAATAATTGATTAACATGAAACACTGACTGGGTGAAAAATGCCCTTCCTTTCCCATCACCCAGGCTATACCCCCTTCAGTGTGCCATTTGTGTAGTGACTTACAGTCCAAACCCAGGCCACTCTGCCCTGATGCCTCGACAGGATATTTATTTACCCAGGACCCAGACTGTGTGAGAGTGAATTATGTTTCCTAAGCATTGATTTTTTTAAAAGACCCCAAATTAAAAAGTCAAGGCTTTCTTAGCGTAAGGTCAAGGATTAATTATTTACATGGAGACATCAATCAGCAAGTGTGGATGACTTATTTATAAATCACCCAGGCTGCAGAAGGCAAGGCTCCTTCTGATTTCCTGTCACTGTCGAAACATAGAAGATCCAAGCTGGGCTCCTGTGACCTTTGGGTTTGGGGAAGATTCCTTTCTGCCAGCATCTGGAGGAAGATGCTTTGTAACTTGAGTTGCTTTCTGATGTTGCCTTTTTAATCTTGTAAGCAGAATGTCACTTGGGAAATTTCATGCATATTTGCTGTGTTTCAGTAATGAACATTTACTGATTACAGGCCATCCAGGGAATTTAGCTTTTTAAACATTTATTCAAATCTCTGTTTATGTAAGCTAATAAGTCTGGAAAAGTTCAGGAACTCACTTTTTTGGGCCACATGGTTATTTAAAAAGTGTGTTGGGTCTTTGTCTCCAGTTCATTTTTTGAGAACTGCAACATGAGATGGTCCTGCGTGGAAACTTTGTGAAGATGCATGGTGTTGCTCTCACTCACAATTAATGCCAGAAATCAATTGCCTTCCATGCTTTTTATGACTTTGCTGATCACAGACAGGATGGCACTGTAAAAGCTTTTATTGCTATGTGTTGATTACTTCTGTGGTGGGAAGGAGACAGCTGAGGAAGTTTGCTGGGAGGTGTTGGTACTTGAGAATCAAATCACAAAGGGAGCACTTCTAGGGGCAGGAGCTTTCTCCAAGCTTCTTTGAGGTCTCACTGTAGTGCTTGGTCTAATGCAGACTCTGCCTGGACTATTGGCTGGGCACCAGAGGTACTGCCTATTTATACATGTTATATGCATCTGTTTCTAATTTGGAAAAGATACAACCCAACCTCTACCTTCCCAGCTCCTCTGATTTCACTGTTGCAGAGATCTTAAAACTTCTCATCAAGAGGACATGATAACATAGCCTGGACAGAATTGTGGATAAAAGAATTCACTTTCTGAATGAATAATGAGTGCTATTAGAATCAGTAAACATTGTAGAGGGGAATTAGCCAAACCATTAGTACATAACAAGTTACACACTCAGGGTTAATGTAGTGGTTTAAGAAGGCAATGGCTTTGTCTGTGGGGTCTGCCTTGTAATGATCAGTTAAAGACGTTGTGCCAGTACATGTGGACCACTGTGGCTTTTTGCTTGTAAATGGAAATCCTTTCTGTCCAAGAGTGTCAGGATGCCTAAATGCTGGCGAGGTCTGTGCTGACAGAGCAAACTATATCACTTGAGTCCCAATACAGAAGTCTGGGCAGAAGGATTCTATACAACCCCCTACTCAGGCTGTTGTTGTCAAGTTGTTCAGACATGTCTGACTATTTGTGACCCTGGGGACCAAAGTGTGCCAGGCTCTTCTGTACAACTTCTGATCTAAGGGGCTCTTCTTCCAATGTCATACCTTTTAGCATTTTAACACTGCCCATGGGATTTTCTTGGCAAAGACACTGGTTTGCCATTTCCTTCTCAGTGGATCACCTTTTGTCAGAACCCTCCACTATGACCTGTCTGTCGTGGGTAATCCTGTGTGGCAGAGTTTCATTGAGCTATGAAAGTCCCTCCGCCACGACAAGGCAATGATCCAAGAGGGGCAGGCTACAGAAGGACTGTTTTGTATTGAGTCACACAAAGGGGGCCAAATGAAACCCATGGCTACCAACAAAGGTAAAGCTAAACGGACTAAGTAGCACTTTCTCCAGCTTCCATTCTTTTCGTATTTCTTGTCATAGACAAGAAATTGACCTCAAGATTGACCTTGAGCTAGAAGGAACCTTCAAGGTCGTTTAGTCTAGTCAAACTAAACCAGACATAAGGATCTCTGTAGGTCACATCTTAACTTAGTTTTAAAAAGTAATGTTATCGATGTTTTATTAGATTTTTATTTATTTTGTTAAATATTTCCCAATTACATTTTTGAGGGAGAGTATATCTGACACCTGATAGCCCAAGCCCTCCCCACCCATTTTACATAGGAGAAATCTGAGGCACAGGAAGGTAGCTGGGTAGCTTAATGGATAGAGTCCTGGACCTGGAGTCAAAAAGACCTGAGTTCAAATCCTATATCCGACACTTAATAGCTATGTGCCCCTGGGCAAGTCACTCCACTTTTGTCTGTTTCCTCAACTGTAAAATGTTGGATAATAATAATATCTACTTCCCAGAGTTGTTGTGAGAAGCAAATGAGATAATATGATGTGTCTCAACTTAGTGCAGTTTTAAGCTTTAATGATTTAAAACTGCACTAAGACTTGGAATACCATATTTGTAAAGCACTTTGCAAGCCTTAAAACCTTTGCAAATCTGCCATTTGTCACTATATAAATGCTACCTACCATTATTATTATTATTCAAGGTCACACAGGCAGAGAGTGGCAGAACCCAGATTTGAACCTGGATTGTTCGACCCTGAACACTCTTAGTAGGAAAAGTATGGATTGCTAGCATCAGGAGGAAGGGAAATGGCCTGTGAGAGGCCTTGCTGGTTTAACAATGTTCTTAGGTTGGTTAAAAATTCAACTTTAGTCCCAGGCTTGGGCAGGAGTTGGGGATGCCTGTGTTTGCATCAGTTGACAAGAAGAAACAATATTGATTCTCTCTCAAAAGCAACCTTTTGGAAAGTCATGGTTTGCACATACACATTCCTGGGGGGTCTGGGCTCTGCACGTGTGGGATCATACTAAGACAGCTACCCAGTTTTCACTCTTTCCTTCCTCATCTCTGTCTCCTGGTTTCCCTAGCTTCTTTCAGCTATAATTCCACTTTCTGCAAGAAACCTTTCCCAATCCTTTTTAATGCTAGTGGAAGGCTAGTGCCTTCCTCTGAGATTATCTCTAATTTATCTTGTGTGTGGTTTATTTATATGAGGTTGTTTACATGTTGTCTCCTCCATTAGACTGTGAGCTCTTTGAGAGTGTGGATTATTTTTTTTGTCCTTTCTTTGCATTTCCAGCATTTAGTACAGGGTCTAATGCATAGTAGGTGCTTAATAAATGCTTCTTGACTTGGGTGTATGTCTAATCCTACAAACATTTATTAAATATCTACTACATTGAAGACACTGTCTCATGGTAGGATGAGGGTAGGGCGAGGGTGGAGTAGAACATACATAGGCTGGAAGCCATGCTGAAGTGGGCTGGATGTCATTTGCTGAGGTATTACAAGATTGCCAGTGTTGGAGCCAGGATTGAATCCCCAGCTGATTCTCTAACTCTGCTCAGTGCCTTAACCTCCCCTTCCCTATGACTGGAATGTTCTGTTCTCTGGGGATCTGGGAAGCTCTCCTTAAGGGAGTTTGTCTGATTGTTTTAGTTAAGGCATATTCATTGATGTGATGGGCATGTGTATGAAGAACAGTATCCTGACTGACAACCTCTTTCTCCACCCCATACCCTTGTCCTTTTAGGACAAGTATCACCTTTGCATATCTCAGTTGTATAGCACCTAGGAGGGAGGGAACAAACATTTATTAAGTGCTAGGCACTATACTAAGCTGTTTACAAAAACTATCTCGTTTGATCCTCATAGCAACCCTTTATTACTGGTGTTATTATTATAGATGTTATTATTATCCCCATTTTACAGATGAGGAAACAAGGTGCCTAGAGGTTAAATGACTTGCCCAGGGTCATGCAGCTAGTTAGTATCTGAAGCCAGATTTGGACTGATTCCAGGTCCATCTCTCTGTCCACTGTGCCACCTACCTGGTACTCTTTAAGTGATATCCCAAGTGTCTTTGTATTGGATTAAACCACACTGAGATCAGACACATGCTTCTGACAGAGAACAGTGTCTTCTCCTGGCCACCTCACTCATTCCTAGGTAAGTCTTTGTATTTAAAGGCACAGAAGACTGTGCCTAGCTAAAGGACTAGAATTGGAGTCAGGAAGGCCTGAGTTTGAATCTTGCCTCAGACACTTACTGGCTTCATGACCTTGTGCAGGTAGGTCTCAGCCTCAGTTTCCTCATGTATAACATGAAGATAGCAATTATACCTACCTACTGTGTGGTTGTAAGGCTTAAATTAGGAAATATCTGTAAAGCACTTAACTAAAATTAGACTGCTATATGAATATTAGTCATTATTATTCGTCATGACCTGCCAACTGGGCTTGTTGGGGATTTGCTCTCATGAGGGAAATAGGCAGTGGTGTGCTGGTAAATATTTAACAATCAACTCTTCATATACATATATGCATATATATGTATTACCCATATATATCATATATATGACACACTTTAAAGTTTAATCTGAATTATTAACATAATCTCCATCACCTTCTAGATAATTAACAAAACAGTAAGTCAAGCCCTGAGTTGTAGAATGCCAATTTCCAAGGTGCAAATGTTCACCCTAAAAATTTAACAGTTGACTCTGGGTTTAAGCCACCTCCAACACACCATTGGTAATAGGGGATTAGATGCAAGCAGTGCTGAAAAGGCAGTATCCTAATCCTGATAGAACATTATTTCCCTACAGGTCCCTCAAATTCAGCAGCTCTCCAAGGTGCTGACTCTGTCCTTTAACCTCTTTCCCCCCCCCCCCCACTCAAATAATAATGATCTTTCAGCACATTCAGATGTTCTTGGTGTTGACTGGTTATGTGAACTTCATCCTTGTCATAAGCAGCAGAGTAGTGTTATTGGAAGGACACTGGATGTGGAGTCAGGATACCTGGATTTGATTTCTGACTCAGCTTCTGACTAGCTTTGTGACCTCAGGCAAGTCAGTTTTTCTTTCTGGACCTCAGTTATGCCATTTATAAAATGAGGAAGTTTAGATTAGATAAGATGAAAATACCTTTCAGCTCTAAAGCCCTATAATTTTGCGAACTGGTCTGCCCCAGGTATCCATGTTCTCTTGATATTCTATTAAATTTTCTGGCTTCTGTGACCCCCATGCTTCATATGCCTTCACTCCCTCATCCTGGCTCCCCGATTTGAACTACATGATCTGGTATGACATCCTTGTCACAAAGGAGTCAAAGGTAAACTGGTGGTCTTTCTTTGCTTTTCCCTTGATATACTCCTTTCCTTTCATTTCTTCCTCCTCTCCTCTCCGTTATCCTTTGTGCCCCTCCCTCATGCTTTCAGAAGTATAGTGTATAGATTAAGGAAGGTGATAGTGGTACTCTTCTCTGTCCTCTTCAGAACACATATGGAGTATTGTTCAGTTTTAGATATCACATTCTAGGAAACATAGAGACTTTCCCTTTTTCTTTTTTTTCTTTTCTTTCCTTTTCTTTCTTTCCTTCTTCTTTCCTTCCTTCCTTTGTTTTTTTTTTTTTATGACGGGGTCTCTGGATCTTGCTTTGGCCATGTCACTCACAGGATGATCCTGCCAGCGACACACGTTGGAGTTTTTGTTCTGCTGTATTTTGGACCTAGGCTGATTCTTACTTCCTAGAAACAACTAGTTAGCACAGTAGATAAAGTGCTGTAGCTGGCCAGGAAGACTCAGATCCTGCCTCAGACACTTCGTAGTTGTGTGACCCTTGGTAAGTCACTGAACTTCCATCTGCCTCAATTGCTTCATTTGTAAAATGGGAATGTTAATAATAGCACCTACCTCCCAGAGAGGATAAAATGAGATAATGTTTGTAAAGTGCTTTGCAAACCTTAAAGCACTATATAAATGCTAGTGATGGGATGATGATGATAATGATGATGATGATGCACCCTGATGTTCTCCTGTCTTCTGGAGTTAACCATATTGGTATCACACACCTGATCTCCTTAGTTTGCTGCAGCTCAGAACTCCCAAGCTCAGCAATCCTCCAGCCCCAGCCTCCCTGGATATCAGGTGTAGGCCACCACAACCAGCTACACGAGTCCTTCTTAAAATGGAATGTGTCTAAAGAAGGATGAACAAGATAGCAAGGGGACTGGAGACCATACCATATAAGAACCAGTTGAAAGAACTGGGGTTGTTTAGCCTGGAGAAGAAAGACTCCCAGAGAAGCAGGGAATCTGATTGCTATCTTCATGTCTTTGAAGGATTTGAAAGGCTGTCGTGTGGAGAAAGGAATAGACTTATTCCACTTGGCCCCAGAAAGCAGGTCTAGGAACAAGGGATAGACACCAAAGAGAAGAGGACTTCAACATTTCCAACTGCCTAACATTAAGAACTGTTCAAAAACAGAATCAGTTGGTTTAAAAGGTGATCATTTTGGATCACCAGAGATCTTCAAACAAAGGCTAGAGGACCACTTATCATGGATGCTATAAAGGGGATCCTTGATTAGGTCGGGTCGCCCTCTGAGGTGGATCCCAAAATACTGAGATCTGTGATTGTTCTTTTCTTCCTTCCCTTTTGCCCTTCTCCCTTGCCTGGACCCCATTCCCACCTATTATCCTATGACCATTCTATATCTCCGCCTCTCCCCTTCCCCCATCCCTACTCCCACATTCTGGTGTCTCTTCTGGCTAAAGAGGTTGCTTGGCTGTAAGCTCATTCAATTTCCCTTCCTTTCTGTTCCTGCTTTCTGAAACATTCACTTCTTCCTAACCCAGCTCACGTTTTGGCTCACCTTCTTCTGCTCTGGTCATTGGGATCTTGGGCAGATGGAGTGATGAGTCACCCTGCCCTATTCCCACCCCATCCCTATTCCTGGCTGTGTGTTTTGAGAAGAGGAGGCTCAGAGAGACATTGAGAGTGTGCGTCATGTGGTCCAGGTCACAATGACCTTGTCCTGTCACTCATCACAGTTCTGGGCAGGCTCCATGGGGAAGATGAATGCAGGCCTGGCTATTCCTCATCCTCACATCATGGCTGGGAAAAATGTGGGGCGAGGAGAAGGTGAACCAGGAGGAGCTGAGCTGATGGACTGAGAAATCTTCACCTTCTTTCAGCCTTTTAGGTAACCCTGGTCCTTATTAGCAGAATCATAGGCTCATAGATCTAGAAGTGAAAGGGACTTCAGAGGTCATCTGGTCCAACTGCCTCATTTTACAGATGAGAAAACTGAGATCCAGGGAAGGGAAGTGATTTGCCCAGTTCATCAAAAGAGTAAGTATCAGAGGTGAGATTTGAATCCAGGTCCTCTGATGCCAGTCAATGCTTTTTTCACTATGGTGTTCCTATCCCCTAGGAGTTTGGTCTAACCTGGGCTTTCCCCTAGTTTGACTAGACAGATGCTCTTTAGCCAGTCCTAGGTGTGACTAGTGAGGCCTCTTGGAGTTTACTCCTTGGTTTGGTATGTATGTTTTGTATGTTGGGGTGGGGTTGGAGGGCTGAGGATTACATTGTGTGTGGCGGGGGGGGGGGCAAAGATAGAATAAGGTTTAGTCTCCTGGTCTGCTTTGGGGTAGCTGTAGTCTACTGTTCTCAACCCTAAAATGTAAGGATATTTTCAACATCTGCAACAATGCAGTGTTTAAAACAAAAGCTTCCCATCAGATTATCTGCTGAGCTGCAAAGCACCATGCTAGGCACCTCAGAGAGCTTTCCTCAGCCTACTAGGAATGTTATCAAGGAAACAAAACACATCGAATGACGCAAACCACCACAGACAATTTGTCAGAAGGGTTGAAATCCCAAATGCAAAGTGACACTCTAAATCAAGGCCCTACTAAGACATGTGACCTCAGATAGAAAATATTTGCACAAAAAACTCCCACCATTTGGTAGAATTAATTAATATTATATAGACAGTCTACACTGATTGAATTCTGTGGATAATCCAGTGGCCATTCTCATTGTAGCTTTTTCCAGTCTCTTTCATGCCTTTGTGTCTTTGTATGTACTATTCTCTTCCCCTTGGGGTACCTGCCCCCATACTTGTGTCCATTCAAATTCAATTTATTCCCCAAGTCCCAGAATGAGTCCTGCCCTCCTCCCCACCTCCATGCAACCTCCTATGATTGCTGCAGCTATCATTGAGGTTTCCCTTTCCTGGCAAGCCTAACCCATAGCATTTTTTATTTATTCTGTATTTTTAGTAGATATCAAAAATCCCCATTTTTTATCTCCTATGGAACCTAGCTCTGGGTACAAGTTGGTTTTCAGGTAAGGTCAAATGCAAACTCCTCTGTTTGGCAGTTAAGACCATTCACAACTTGATTCCAATCTACCTTTCCAACTGCATCACACGTTACACCCCTTAGGGTTCTTTATTCTGGTTAAACTGACCTTCTGCTTATTCCTCACACAGGACATGCCATCTGCTGTCTCTCTCTCAACACCTTTGTACTAGCTATTTATCTCCCATGCATAAAATATATCATCTCCTCATCTCTGCCTCATAGAACCTTTTATTTCCTTCAAAACTTTGCTTCTATCACCTTCGACTCGAATCCTTTTTTAGGGGGTAGGTAGGTGGTGCAGTGGCTAGAACTCCAGCCTTGGAGTCAGGAGGATCTGAGTTCAAATCTGGCCTCAGACACAAAACACTTAGTAGCTGTGTGACTCTGGGCAAGTTCCTTAACCCCGATTGCCTCACCAAAAAGCAAACAAACAAATCCTTTTCTAATTCCACCCTCCACATCCCAATAATTTTTCTTCTATTTAATTTATATATAGTCTATAAAATACATTTAATTGATATCTTTTGTTTTTACATCACCTCCATTTCCTGTTCTATCTTTTCCCCAACCTTCTCTCAGAGAATCTTCTCTTATAATAATTTTTTAAGAAGAAAAATTTTAGTAAAACCAACTATGTATTGGAAAAGTCCAATGTTCTATACAGTGTTCTGCACCCATAGTTTCCCAATATGGTACTGCAAAGAAGTGGTTAAGGGATATTTTTTCATATCTCTTCTTTGAGGGAAGCTTGGTCGTCATAATTTTGTGGCATTCAGTTTCAATTGTTTAATTTTGTTCTTTTCATTTGCATTGTCGTGGTCATCATCTATTATTTCCTGGTTCTATTTACTTTATCTTGTATCAATTATTATAAAGCTTTCCATGTTTCTCGGAATTCTTCATATTTGTCATTTCTTATGGCACAGTAATATTTCATTAGTTTCATGTGCCACACTTAGTTTAACTATTCACCAATAAATGGGCATCTACCTTTTTCAGTTTTTTGCGACCACAAAAGTGCTGTTACAATGTCCATTATATATATGTAAATTTAGTCTCACTGATAGAACAGGAAGGAAATATTTCTTTTTTTCTTTTTGTATCCCTAGCCTCTAGAACATGTAATAGGTGCCAGGTAGTAGCGCCCAGCATGCAGTAGGTACTCAATAAATACTTGATTGATTGGCTTAAATAGAATAATCCATTTTGCTTGTACATATAGATATTCCAACTAGTTGATATTCAGTAACTGGACAATTGCTCACTCCCCGAAATGTGTCTCTGGGCATTGCTATTCTCTCATGCTCTCTGAAAATCCTTTGAGCTCAGATTATTTCCCAAGTACATGTGAATTTGTATTTCTCCGGGGCAAGTCTCATTTTGCTATTTCCTGCCTGCAGTTCTGGCCTCTTTGCTTTTATTGACATTAATCTTCCTTCTGCCATTATGCACACTGCCACTATTCCCACATTTTGGGTCCTAGCTATTCTAGCAAGAGCAGTCTCTACAAAGGTGATTCCACTTCTTATGACTCCTCCAGATTCTGAATGAGAACCTTAAACTCAGGCCCTACCCCTCACCACAGCCACCACAGCTCTTCCGCCTCTGGCTTTCCCATCAGCTCTCACTAGGCAAGACCGTGTCCTCCAAGCTCCTTGACCCACACTTACTATCATCTTTCATTAGTGTGAAAAGTAGACTCAAAAGAACAATATGTACAATACCTGCAACTGTCCGCATGAAAACAAGTTTAGATGGTAACAAAATTCAGATAAAAACAATAGACAACCTTTATGCTAATTTATTAAAGTTAAGGCACACATCTTTTCTTTTAACAAATGGCAAAGTTACATGTACCCTTTTATGCTGGTTTTCCTGCCTGTTTGGAGGATTTAATTGTGTTTGTCAGGGTTTGTATGATGTGTTAAAATAAAATTGATCAATTTAAAAATAACAACTCCCATCACACCTACACAGAGCTTTAGCAGTTACAAAACACATTTGCATCCATAAGATCATAGATATAGACTTCTAAGCAGGGCCATGCTGGAGCCAACTCTTACCAAGCCAAATGTTAGATTTTTAGTGCAAGAATTTATACCTCAGAAACTGGCAAATGCTACAAATCAGGACTTGATTTATTGTTTTTGTGGATTATCTAGACTTAGTAATGGAGAAAATATGAATAGTGCAGATAAAATTTAAAAGTGGGTAGTGCTTACATTCCCACCCCTCCCCCCCTTCCTTAGTCGAGCTGGTTGTCAAACATTTACCAGAACATTGCTGGCCAAAAGGGACACCAGAAGTCATCCCAAGGGTGGCCCACATGTGCCCCTTTAGGTCCTCAGGTGTGGCCTTTTGACCGAGTCCAAGTTTTACAGAACAAATCCTTTTATTAAGGGGATTTGTTCTGTGAGGTTTGGATTCAGTCAAAAGGCCACACTTGAGGACCTAGAGGACCACATGTGCCCTCGAGGCCTCAAGGTTCCCCTTTCCTGATCTAGTCCAAACTGTCATTTTACAGAAGAGGGAACAGAGACCCAGAGAAGTTAAGTAACTTGCCCAAGGTCACACAGGTAGTGAAGGTCAGAGGCAGGATTTGCCCCATCCTTTGACTCCAGAGCCAGTGTTCCTCCATTGTACTTATCTCATTTAGTCTTCACAAAATCCCTGTGAGGTCAGTAGAGAAAGGATCATTATCCCAATTTTAAGGATAAGGAAAGAGGGTCAGAGAGGGGAGGAGATATGTGCTTACATCCCATCATCCTCTGGATCCATTACATCTTGAGCTTACTTAGGGAGTACATTGCAACAAGGGCTTCTATCCTGCTTTTGATCATCCTCTGGACTTCTGGAATTGTTTCTCTTGCCACCTCTTTTCTTCCCTAAGACATTTTAAGCCTGTGTTTGGAGGCAGGATGTGCCACTCACAGAAAGCAAAATACCTACTTTAGTCATGACCTCATTGACCCTTGGTCTTTTAGTATTTAAGATACGAATATTGGAAACCTCATCATATGCTGATGCTTTTGCCTTTTTTTCTTAAAAACTGAAGGCTATAAAAACCAAGGAGTCTGGTTGGTCAGACTCCCAGTCATTAACATTTCACTGCATCTGCCTGCATCTTCTTTGTCTCTTCCTAAACTTGACATTCCTCTTTTCCCATAGACTCTCCCTCCACCGCTCCAGAAAGGAGGGAGCCAAGAAAACACACAGTACGTTGCTCCCCATGCAGTGACCTTCCTGCTGATTATAATTCTCTGGGCTGTCTGGGGCTGGTTAACTCCAGATGGTAAGGTGAAGGAGTGCCAAGGTCAGAGGCTCATTCCTGTGTGGGTCTGGTAGCTTTGTTAAGCCCTTAGTAAGAGAGTGGGAATAAATCAGGGCAACTTCTCTCCACTAGGAACAAAACAACTCAAGTTACATGTCCTATGAATTGTGGGTCATCTGTGTTTATATATAAAAAGTGAGATATTTTTGTGTAGCAAGAGGTAGCAGTACCAGGGATAACTGCTTGATGGTCCACAAGTGTTGCATTGGGATGTATGACATATTAAAAGGCCTAGAGGAAGGCCTCCAGAACATGTCTTTTGGGAAGGAAGGAAGGAAGAAAGGAAGGGAGGGAGGGATAAGATGGAGGGAGGGAGATGGAATGCCAAATTCTAGGAATAGCAGGTGGGTGAGACATGTGAAATAAATCTGAAAAGGTAATCTAGAACTAGATTATGAAAGGTTTTTAAAATTAGGCTGTGAAATTTGTGTTTTATCCTAGGGGCAATAGGAAATATTGATATTTCTCACACAGGTGAGTGATATGGTCAGATCATGCAATGTATTAAGAACATTATTTTGGCAGCCGTGTGAAAAATGGATTGGAGTGACTAGAAACTAGGAGACCAGTTAAAAAGCAATTGTAATAGTCCAGGCAAGAGAGAATTACCTAAACTAGGGTAGTGGCCTTGAGAATAGTGAGACAGGATCACATATGAGAGATGTTGCAGAAGTGAAAAGCGACAATATTTGGCAGCTGGTTTGTATATAGGAGTAAGAATGAATGAAGAGTCCAAAATGATTCTAAGGTTGCTCACTGGAGTGAGTCAATGATGCCTTGACTGAAGTAGGGATGTTTGGAGGAGGGTGTTTAGAGGGGAAGATAATGAATGTTGTTTAATCATATTGAGTTTGAAATGCCTGTGGGACATCCAAGAGCAGGTGTCCAGAAGGAAGTTGGTAATATGAGACCAGTTCAGGAGAGAGATTAGGACTGGACGTATAGACTTGGGAGCCATTTGCATAAAGGTGACAACTGCATCCAAAGGAGCTGATGAGTTCACCAATGGAGAGAGAGAGTAGTGAGAGAAAGAACAAAACTCCGAGCCATGGGGGACAATCATGGTTAGGAGGTAGCAAATGAATGATGATTCAACAAATGAGGTTCATTACAGACATTCTTCTCACCTCATGGGCTCTCCCCCCACAATTAGAGAAGGGGAAGCCCCAAGAAGAGACTAAGAAGGAGGGAGAGCAAAGTCACAGTAGCCAAGGGAGAGGACAGTATCTACCAGGAAGGGGTGACAGCATCCAAAGCTACAGAGGGATTAAAAACAACAGATTTGACTTGCTCAAAATACTAGGAATAAAGGTCTAATCAAAGTCATGCTTTGGCAATCCAGGAAGGCTTTCTGGAGAAGGTGAACTGTGAGCTAGTATTCCAAATCAAATATGAAAAAGAATTTGGACCAGATTGAAATACCCTTGGGGGGGGTGAGGAGGGATGCTGGAGGTATACAAAACACCTGGTACTTTCAAACAAGGCCCCCAAGTAAGAGCCATGAAAAATGCCTTTCTGAGGTGTGTATGTGAAGATGGAGAAGCTAAAGAGAGTTTGAAAAAGCAGTACTGTCTTTTTGTTTTGTTTTGAAGACAAATTAGGAAGGTTTGCATTCCTTTTGTGATAACTAATATGAAAGGCTTATTAAAGTTTTTTATTTTTTTTTTAAGCTCTCAATGCTTTCTCTAGAATTGATTTGAAGACTTGGCAGATTTAAAGAATCATTCAGCAATGTTTTTATGGATCGATGCTAATTTGATGCAACAGACCTGAGCACAGTGCCAATTGAGTGTCAAACCAATATTAACTGCATGCTTCTCTCCCAGTCTTTGCGGATGGACAGCTCATAAAGATGCAAACTTGACAATTATTAGGCTTCTCCTTGGCGACTTCATATGAAATGTTTATCAAAAACTACATAAATATCCCTATTCTTTGGATCATCAAGAATCTCTGGGAACTCTGAGGCCTGGCTCCTGGTGTTTAATGTCTCGTTGAGCAGCACTTTAAATACACGTGTGCACGCGCGCACGCACACACACACACTGGCAGTGCTATGCAGGAAATATGTAGCTTTGGTGATTAGAATCCAAAGTTCATCAATAAAAGGAAGGCATACACAGTCCTGCAAGATCGGAAGCCACCTGGGAGGGTAGTTGGTCCCTCTGGATGTTTATTTGAGATGAAGAAACCATCAGAGAGGCCATGCTGTGGAACTCTGGGGCTCAGATTTCTCTGGAGTCACAGGATGCACTTAAGGAAAGATAACAAGCTGTGGTATAATAGATTAAATTGTCAGTAGAGCCCTGGCCAGTTAGCCAGATGCCCCTCTCCTCCCACAAATGTTGGCATTCCAGTAATCTGTTCTTTGCCCTTCCAAACTCTAATGACTACCTTTGTTTACTTCAAGAAAACAAAGAGCCTAGGTGATGGAAGCTTTTATGGCTGAGGGGGGAAGGGAAATCATAAAAAAAACCTCTTGATCCCTTCTCTTTTTTCCATCTACTCTCTGAATTTGATTATTAAATTTTTGCTGGAGGTCAGTAAAATGCTCTCTCTTCTGAAGGATAAAATTACCACAAGTAGATTCAGATCACTTCTTGTAATTATCATTGTCTGTCATCCCAACTATGGGTGCTTATCTGGCTCATTCCAAGTCAGGTGGAATAAGGCAAAGTTCATCTTTGGGTCAGATTTAAGACAGAGGCATCCAGGACTTCTGAGTGATTAAAGGGAATCAATTGCCTTTTTTCCAATCAAAGAGGTGTTCTGGCTACATGCCATCCAGGTGAGGTGTAGCAAAAGAATGTTCCCAAAGACCACCTTCAACTTGCATACAACAAGGTCCCTGGAACATAGAAATCTCTGTTCCACAGGCTTCCCAGAATTTATTGGGTGACTGGCCCTGATTTACTAGTAAAATAATCTAACTCTGGTTGTAAGGGCCTGATATAAGGTCAGTAGGGTTGAACCCTTTTCTAATAAAATGTACATCTTCCCACCCAGTTTCTCTTCCCTTTCCACCCTGGAGAGGAGCCTTCTTCTAGTCAGTTTTGGTATTTTTTCCTCATCACTGTTCTTCTGACCTTAGTGCTGCATAATGATACTGGAACTTTCATAGTGGGAACAAGGGAAGAGGATAAGAATGATTCAGAGGAAGGTCTCTTTCTCATGAAGAACCGATGGTACTACAATGACTCTTTACCTTGGAGACAGTCTTTTCTCCATCCAAATATGGTCAGTGTTCTTCAGTTAAGAAGTTAGAGGGACTTGTAGAAGAGTGTGTAAAAATAAAAATGTCAAAATCCATAATTTCTCCTGTCAGTGAAACCTGGTGATGCTTCTCATTAGGAAGAAGTAAGCCAATGGAATATATTATTTTGTACACCACTCTTAATTCCTCACTTTTCATGATCTCAGTATTAATTACCAGCATTTAAATGAAAAATACGGGAGAAGGATGAGAAAAGTATACCAGACTCTTTAATCACAAAGCTTTGTGGGGCATTTTTCTTTCTTTCTTTTTTTCAGAGAGAAATTTGATCTTGGGCAAATGTCAGGGCATTTTTTGAAGTCTGTGTTACAATATCAGCTCGTTGCAAGCACAAAGCTTCATCTGGATTTCATAAATATTGTATGGGGCTCCATCACCGTTGCCTTCCTCATCACCATCTCTGGCTAACTCAAGAGCCTATCTTTTCCTCTCCACCTCCCCCTAACCCCCACCATCACACACACACACACACAATCGCAATCCACTGCAGAGTTGTCACGAAAAGCCAATTGGTGATATTTCAATCAGAATGTTCTTATAACAAATTCCATTCAAATTCTCTCTGAAAGGGAGTTAAGGTTTCATCCTGCTGCTTAGAGAGTGATATGCTAAATCCCACTCCCTGGGACCTGGCAGCCATCCAGAGCTTTGTAATTTATAGTTCTCCTTCCCAATGCTGACGGTGACCTTGGAACCTCACTGCTAGGGAGATTTCTTAAGTTCACAACACCATCTTCCATTCTCCCTTGTGAAATCCCTGCCTATCCCTGATTGCCCCACCAGAATCCAACTGGTTACATTACACAACAAAAAACAAGGTTGTAAACAGAGTCTGATTAATACATCAGGGGCTGTGAAGAGCTCCATGGCAGGTAATTGGGAGATTGTTTGTTGCTGGTGACCTTTCCTCTAAAATTTATGTTAGCAAGTAAACAGCCAAAAATTGCATTTAAAGGTGGTTTATATCTGACAGAAACTATTAGTTGGCTCTGGCGCACTTCATATCACAAGTACTCCCTAAAGGAAGGGAGGCAGGTCCTCCACCAGAGTCCGGAGCTATTTCTAGCTGAGGAATAAACAAAACAGCTAAAATTCCTAGTTTTGCAGATTCCCATCAGTGGCTGTATTGTCGAATACTTAGTGATAACATGTAAAAGAGGTGAATGTGCACAATTATAATCTACATGGGTCTTTGTGACAGGGTGACGGGGTTCTTTAAAGGAGGACACTGAAGACATGTAATTAAGGGAAGTTATAGTCTCTTGATGATTGATGTAAACGTGACCCTGAGATAGGGGGCTGTCTTTGGTGTCAAAGCAACAGGGGAGAGCAGAACATCATGCCCTGCATCCTTATTGCCAGAGTTTGTCAGCCAAGCCTGAGGGGTATTTGGAAACCACAGAAGAGAGCTCATTCGATAGGTTCCTGAAACCAGAATTCATCTTCCTAGTTTTCTGTTTCTTCATTCTGTACTGAGAATTGACTGGTTTCCGAGGGGTATATCTAAGGAGGCAACAGGGTACAGATCATTGGTTTGAAGAATTGGACATGATGCTGTCTGGGGTCCCTTCCTGGTCTAGATCTATGGTTTTGGTCCCCTATGATTTCTAAGAATGGAAGATCTTTTTAGGAAAACAAGGAGGGGAAGAGAAAACACTACCCTGAAATTTCTCCCTGCTCTGTTTTAGTTGTAGGGATGAGACCCCCTGGGATGGGATGATTCATTCTATGCTTCCTTTGGATACAGTAAGTCTGTCTGCTTTGTCAGCTTTCCTAAGAATATGGTACATTGCGTGGAAATTGGATGCTAACAAGATCTGCATGGATAAATTAGACTCTTAACTTTTTATGTTATTACAAAATTGGAATGGACTCTAATGACAGTAAAAATTAATGTTCTGTTTCAGATAAATGGCACAGACGTTGTTGAATTCTCCTGATTAGCCAACAAAAATAAAGCTGTGGCACACAGCAGAGGCTCTCACACCTCCATCTCGATGTAAGCAGCTTTGTCTTAAACACGTGAACAGTTTAGAAAAAGAGCGTGTCTGCCTTGAAAGACATATCATTAAAATGACAAGGGGAAGTGTGTCGCTTCTGAACAGTAGGGGACCAGCGTCCTTAGATGAATTCTCTGTGTTGCCTTTCTGGCAATCAGGTCCAGAACTAGGCCTGCCATCTTCAGGAAGCCTTCCCTGACTGCTCTAGCTCAGAGTGATTTCTCTTTCTCCTGAACACCCAAAGCTGTTACAGTCAATACTGTACAATGTAGAACTTGCTTGTAAGGATTTTTGTTCTCTGCCATCTAGCACAGTACCTGGCACATAGAAGGCATTTAATAAAGGCTCAATCACACAGCTATCTTTCCATCTATGGGTAAGTTCTGACTCCCAGCCAGACTGTAAGCTCCTGAAGGGACTGTATATTGTTTTTACTGATCCCCTCTGCTTGACCATCTAAGAGATTGGGTTTGGGTGGATGAAACAGAGAAAATGACTGGGTGAGATTGGTGGTCACTGAAGCTGACCCAAAACATCTGACCTGAGGCTCAAGTTGTTCCAGTGGGGGTCCAGTCAGTAACAATTCAATTCAAGAAGCACTTATTAAATGAATGTATATGTAGAGCCTATATCAGATTGCACGCCATCTTGGGATGGCGGTAGGGGAGGGAGGGGGAGAAAATTTGGAACTCAAAAGCTTATGGAAGTGATTGTTGAAAACTAAAAATAAATTAATTAATTAATATAAAAAGAAGTCTTTATTAAGCACTTACTATGTGCTTGGCAATATACTAGGTTCTAGGGATACCTAGACAAAGACAAAATGGTTTGCTCTTGCTCTCGAGGAGATTATATTCACGGGGAAGTAACAAACAGATCCCCAGTGCCTTAATCTTCTTCCCAGAGTCACATCATAGATTCAGCAGGGGTATGGTCACCCCTTATAGAGAACAAATTGGGTCCCCTCTCTATCTGAGTTAAGCAAGAGCTTAGCCCACGCCCCCTTTAAAGAACTTGCTTCTGTCCAATTACATAATGATTGGAGGTCTGGTCAATGACATCTCTGTCCTTAAATAGTGAGTCAGACTCTGAGAGATTTGCCATCAAAGTAATCATTCTATCCCTAAATATGCCTTATTTCATCTGGGGGATTGGGGAAGATGAGTGAAGGAATAGAAGTAGAGTCTATGTATACTTCCTAGTTAGATGTTAGCATTTCCCCTAGGGAGAAACCTCCAAAAGTCGTTATGGGGGAAAGGTGGGAGCTAGAATCATCCTAGAGTGAACCTCCCCCAGGTGAGATTTCCACTGAATTTTGAGGGATGGGTCAGGCTGCCTTGTCGCCAGGAGTAGCTTGCATTCGTTTCCTGAGGCTCCTGTTTGGCTGAAGTCGATCTGACAAACCACCAAACTCATTCCTTCTGATCCCACCAGAGCTTGTTGATTTTTCAATTGAGAACTTCCCTCCTAAATATTTCCCAAAGGAGCTCAGGGCAGTTACCCCATCTCTTAACTGAGAAACTCAGGATTGTTTCTCCCTCTCCAGCCTGTTCCAAAGCATAGTGGGTTTAGAGTGCTGAATTCAAATCTTGCCTTTGGCATTTAGTCATCCTATAGTCATGGGCCATGACTCTCTGACCCTCTGTTTCCTCTTCTGTAAAATGAGGGCATTGACTAAGACGATCTTAAAAGTCCTTTTGCAGTTTTTCTCTTATTTCTCCTTCCACTCATTTCCTAGAAGGGATTTTTTATGCCAGGTACCACGAGATTTCTTTGTCCGGATGAGTCATCTCTTTCAAGCCGTATCCTCTAAACTCATACAAGACCAGCTGAAGTAGCTTTTTATGAGAGCCCTGGGAGGTACCTGGCCAAAGAAAGCTTACACCAGACCTTTGGGACATGTAGGTGGAAGTAGGTAAGACCTCAGATTCTTTGGGAAATCTTGGAATGTTTCCCATCTTTACAAGAAGGTACACAAAGTTTTCATTTCTCTGGACTGTGTCTTCTAAAGGGGGCTACATATTTTGGCATCTCCAAAAGTGAGACTCAGGTGCAATTTGGTATTTTTAGAGTGGGGGCCTTAAAGCCTTTGTGTATGTATCACGGACCCCTTTGGCAGTCTGCTGAAGCCTATGGACCCCCTTTCACAGAAGAATGTTTTTAAATGTATAAAATAAAATACATTTGGTAAGATGACAAAGGAAAACAATTGTGTTGAAAGAGTTATACCAATATTTAAAAACAACAACAAGTTCTCAAACCCCAGGCTAAGAATCCCTGTTTTAGACAGTGACAGTCAGATTTCATTTTGAGCCTTTCTCTCCGAGTTGTTAAGAAATGCTTGGTAAGCCCTTTGCACAAAGTGCTGGGTAAACCTGCAGGAAGAGGAGTGGGCACCTGTGCCCTGAGGGACTGGTGGTGTTTTTCTGCATGAGTCTTTTTTCCTCAGGAAGCTATGGGGAGAATAAACAGCCAGTGCAGCAGACACTGCTGCCCTTTAGACCACACACACACACACACACACACACTCTCTTTCTCTCTCTCTCTCTATTTCTCTCTCTCTCTCTCTCTCCTCTTCAATCACTGGGCTGGAGACAGAATTCCTGCTTCCAGGCTCCATTGGTTACCATTGCCTCCCATCGCCACAATCCAGCACATCAATTGTAGGCTGAGTCAGGCGGAGAATCAATCAGGCTCACTCCCTACAGCACAGGAGCTAAGCAGCTCTAGCGAGGATTCACATGATGCCTCTCCCCAGAAAAGATTCATTAGGACCCCTTCTTCCAGTCCTTTGCAAGAAATCAAATAAGGGGTTCATTTTAAAAGCAAATTTGTTGCCAATTTTCTCCCCTCCTCTGCCCCCTCCCCCATTTCTAAAGCAGGATATTTTTGGGTTTTCTACTGGGCTAGGAACAGTCCCAGACTCTGTGACCCTCCATCCTGGGCTATATTTTGTTTTTCATTGTTTTGAGTCCTTATGAATTTGTCAAGGAGACAGCTTGGATTAGTAAAATAGAGTGCTGGGCTTGAACTCAGAAAACCTTGGGTTCAAATCCTGTCTTTTATAGTTATTAGGTATGTGATTCTGGGGAAGTCACGCAACCTCCATGTGCTTCAGGCAGCTTCCTAGGATAGGACATATCTATTCAGTCATAAACAGATTGTGATCTGCACTGGGGGATGGAGTTCCCATGCCAGGAACTTCTCCTGCCCTCATCCCCCATCCAGATGGTGAAATCCCAGCTCCAGGGCAGATTCATGCTTGAATTTCTCAATATCCCAGTAGCATATTATCCATGTTGATGTTGGTGAGATGCCCTTGTAGGTCAGGGGTAGGAATGAAGCCCTTTTCCCATCCTAGGACTCTTAAGCGACTCTTAGACAATTTAGCTGCATTCCTAGACATGATATTCCCATAGCCTAGCCTTGGACAAGTCAGTGACATTGCTGGGCCTGAGTTCTCTTAGTGCCTCTCTCAGTGCCTTGTAGAAGGTCAACAACATTGCTAGAGTGACCCCCACAGACTCTGCTACTTAATGGCTACATGACCTTGAGCAAGTCATTTAACTTTTTCAGGCCTCAGTTTCCTCATATAACATGAGATGGGTGGACAAAATGACCTCTAAGCTCTCTTCCAGCTCTAAATCTATGAACCAAGTTTAGACGGTATGTTGGACATACCCTGCCTCCTCCCAATTTGTTTTTTTTCACCCCAAACACTAATATCAGACCTGTCCCCACTGCCCCTTGAGATCCATTTATGTGTGATGTTCTTGGTCAGCCTTGGGCAGCTTCAGAAATGAAGGATGTGGAAGGAAGAGAATTGGGTGACTCCACAGAGACCAGACTCATTCAAGGAAGGAGAGCCATGAGTGGCTGGCCCAGGCCAGGAGAATAATATTCACTGAACAAATAGGGAGGGGAAGCAACAGGACATAAATACAGTTGAGGGGGATTGGTCTGATGAGAGGCACGAGGGACTGCATAGCCCTTCCTGAGTGGAGGAGGTGGGAGTATCTGGGACATAGAGGAGACATGATGATCAGGATTGAAAGGCCTGGGGATTTGGGGAAAAGAACGGAGCATGGAATTTGATTATGAAACAACAATGGGGGATGAAGATAGGGGCCTGCAATGACTCTGGAGACAGAGGCTGGAGACAGAGTCATGGACCATGCAGAACATCTATCATCTTGGACTGGCTGGGGTTGGGGCTGTTCCTGGCGCAGGGCAGAATCTACCATGGAGTCTCTAAGCTGGTATTAGATCACTCCAGTTTTTTATTCCTGAGAAAAGGAGATAGAAAGAGACTTCCTACAGAAATAGGGAGAGTAAATTATAGGGACTACGAGGAGAAAGAGGAGTATCTGGGAGATAGAGGTGAGGGTGGGAGAGGGGAGAGGAAAGATGTCAGGGAGGGATGGGAAGAAAACGGTCTCAGGATGAGTTGGAGAGAGGAGGAATAGGGAAGAGGGGAGTGTAGGAGGGACAAAACATGATGGGGATGAGACAGAAGGGGATCTATGAAAGCGGGAACATTGAGGGGATGAGGAGAGAAGGTGCTTAAGGTATAGGGGTAAAGGGAAGGGGAAGGGGTACCTGGGGAATTTGAACAGGGAAAAAAGTGGTGTCAGGGAGGTATAGGAAAAGAACTCCAGTGAGGGATACGGGAGGGGGTGGGGGGAGAGAGACAGAGAAAGAGACAGAGACAGAGACAGAGAGAAGGGGGTGGGGTTTGGAAGGGATGGAGCCCAGGGATTCTTGGTGAAAGATAATAAAATTAAGCACAAATAAAGGAGAGAGATCAGAGGTGACTGGGCTGGTAGAGGGAAAGTGAGGTACATCAAGACCTTCAGTATGAACCTGAATGGAGGAACACCAGAGCTGAGCCATGTCTAGCAAAAGGACAGCAAATGGAAGACAGTTGACGGCAGAGAGCCTTTATGGACTGGGAGTCAGGAAACCTGGGCTCTGCTGCTGAGAAAGCTGTGTGACGTTGGGCCTATTATTCCCTTTCTCTGTGCTTCAGTTTTGTCATCTGTAAAATAATGGTTTGGAATGAAATGATACCAAGGGTCCCTTCCAGCTCAGTAAATCTATGATTCTACAAAAGTTGTAATCAACAGGAAAGTCTCCAGGACCCCATGCCTGTGCCTACAGTAGCTGTAAAGAAGGTCTCCACTGAGCCATCCACAATCCCTTACCCAGCCTTCCTTGCACCAAAAGGCACATATTTGTGAGAATGTGGCTGGGTCTCACAGTCATTCTGCTGTGGAGGTTTACAGGTGACATATCTTTTTTTTTTTTTTTTAGGTAATTGGGGTTAAGTGATTTGCCCAGGGTCACACAGCTAGTAAGTGTCAAGTGTTTGGTCTGAGTCTGGATTTGAACTCAGATACTCCTGACTTCAGGGCTGGTGCTCTGACATATCTTGTAGAAAGTGCTGAAGAATGAGCAAAAATGTCAGCCATAACCCTGAGGAGTAGGACCTCTTCAGAACGATATATTTTTAAATTTCTGGAATCCCCAGATTCTAGACCTGTGTTAGCAGGCAGCTCATTCTTTCCCTTGGCAGTCACCTGCTGACATGCCTCCTATGCTCATTGGAGGAGAAGGTCCAGGTACTGCTCCAGCTTTAGGTTGGTACAAACATCCTCTTGGTTACATCTTCATCTAGCCTTGTCTCTTGCACAGGATGTTTCTAAAGTTTACTTCAGTAAGTATTCATTGATTTGCCCTAGATTGTTCTTTTTTAATTTGGTAGAGAGAGGATGGGGCAAAGGATTCCTTTTCCCACTTTTGAATTAGACTTCTGAAAAAAAATCGTTAAGTTATGGCAGTTTTCCTCTTGAAAATCTTTTTCAAAAGGGACCTTAGAAGCAATGGATTTTTAATTTTTGGTTGGGGAGGGGAGAAAGGGCATAGAAATTCATTCTCTCACTCTTGAATTAGACTTCTGAAAGTTTTCCTCTTGAAAGTCTTTTTCAAAGGGGACCTTAAAAATGAGGGATTTTAGCCACTCTGCCCCCGAGCATGGAGGCCAATGGAGACCTCAAATAATTAGATTAAGATGACTTGTCCAAGCTGTGAGAGCTGGAATTTCTTAGGTTTCAAAAGACATTCTCAGCAGATGTCAGTTATGACAGTCAGATCTGACATTCAGTGACATCATTCCACATGTGGCACATTGCTTTCCGTGACCATCTGCCAAGAAGGAGAAATGGGGCATCCATTCCTCTGAGTACTAAAAGGTATGGAGCAGGAAAGGACCATCCAATCCAACCCCTTCATTTTATAGATTAGGAAACTGACTCCCAGGGAGTCATTTTGAGTGACTTGCCCCAGTTACGGAGATCTTAAGCAGAAGAGCTAGAATTTGAACCAGTTCTTCTGACTCCAAACTCAGTACTTTTCTCAGTGCCACCACCTTTAACAGCAAAATGAGAATATCTTCTTTTTTTCTTTTTTTTTATACCAAGTCTTGAGCCTGCTCATAGTTTATGGATCAGGAATTTAGAATAAGATATTCCAGTATTCTCAACGGGCTGTTTTTCCATTTCCCTCTCTAGAGCACCCACAGCTTGACCTGTCAGTTTTTCCCTTGAGCTTCTTGGATATTTCTTTAAGGGATGAGGCTTAATTAAGTTCATGAAAGTCTCCCTAGAAATAAAAAAGTGAATTTACAAATAAGTCATACTGAAGACTAAAATGTTTCTAAGACACATATGGATATCCAAATCTATGTATATTGAAAAAGAGGTTCATAGTTCAGTTGAGTACAGAGACTGTGTTACTTATCTTCATGGTTAGTTACTGTCTGTGAGTTCAGGCTGCTTGTCTGTAGTTTGGGAACATCTCAGAAGAACCTGGAGATCAGAAGTGGGTCACTTACTTTGTTAGGAACCAATAATAAGTAATTTGAGATTGTTGGATAGCCAGTAATCTGTGAGAGGCAGTCACTTTTCTTTCTTTCTATCTATCTACATATCTCTCATTAAATATTTCCCAATTACATGTAAAAAATTTTTAACTGATTTTTTTAAAATCATGAGTTCCAAATTCTCTCCCTCCTGCCCTTCCTCCCTCCTTGCAGTCAATTTTCCAGCAGAAAATGCAGCAGTCACTTTTTTTTGTGGGGGGGAAGCAGTCACTTTGGAAGATGCTGTCAATTGTCTCTGAGACTGTGGGAGAGAGAGAAGCAATTCTTTCATAATAACACTTTGAGAGTTCTGTGATGTGGATACTCTCCAATAGTGTATAATCAGTTAATCAACAGGCATTTATTAAATGCTTACTATTTGCCAAGCATTGTAGAGTAAATGGCAAACTATCCATGGCTTCCATTCTTATCTATGTCCTTTCAAAATAAGTGCCTAATTATCTGGATCCTCATCTGCTCCATGGACTGCCCACTCCTGAGAGGACAGCTATAACTCTTGATCTGAGGGAAAAAAAAGATATCTATAGAAGGTTGCAATAGTCAATAGTGTGACATGGACTCCCCTCCCCCCTAAAAAAAGACCTAATATGATCTTTGTCTGAATTAATGAAGGCATTGATAGGGTCTTACAAGGGCTTTCAGAGAGTCAGAATTTGGCTGGACAAGTAAAAAACGTCTTGCCAACTTTGGGATGGCTAAAAGCAGAACGAACTGTCTTTGAATGGAGGCTCAATGAGCACTGATCTGGAGTGCTGTAGAAGGCATACACCAGTTAGCATGTGTCTAGAGCAGGGGTGGGGAACCCACAGCCTTGAAATCACATGTGGTCTTCTAGATCGTTGGATGTGGCCTTTTGACTGAGTCCAAGTTTTACAGAACAAATCCTTTTATGAAGGGGATTTGTTCTGTCAAGTTTGGATTCAGGCAAAGGGCCACACTTGAGGACCTAGAGGGCCACATGTGGCCCCAAAGCTTCAGGTTCCCCCCTCCTGGTCTAGAGACTGAAATCCTATCCCATGAAGTAAACTTCTCCATAAGTAAGGGAAAGTAGCCACAGAAACCTGGTTGGAAGAGCTCCCTTCTTGCTGCTATTTGCTTTGGGCTGTGAAGAAAGTGGATGGAAATAAAGGGCCTGGTAGTATAAAGGTGCCACTGCTCTGATTTCTCAAAAGCTGTAAGGAAGACAAGGGAAGGTGGGTTTTGAGATGGAGGAGGGCAGGGTCAAAGTCTTACCTAGTGCATCTGCAGTGAATTCAGAGCTTGCATAGAGGGAATTACGCAGAAAATCCCTGAGGATGCCACAAGCCAGAGATGGGGGACATGGACGAGGACTCTGATGTAAAAGAGACGTTAGCATAGCTTCCAGTAAGAAAGTCACAAACTCCGTCATCACATGTCAAAGCTTCCTTCCTGGCTCTTTCTTTCCCTCCTCAAAAATGCATCATTGATCTACATTCAGAACAATATTCTGGGTGCTGGGAGTGATCCAAGGAAAAATTATATAGGTCTTGCCTTCAAAGAGTTCACAGTCCAAGAGGGGAGATAAAGAAATAGCTATAATACAGATTAGCATATTAGTGTAATTACTCACAATGCCATAGAGTTCATATGAAATAAGAGATCAGGAAACTCCTCCCCCCCCAGTGCAGATAGCATTTGATCCATCCTTAATGGATGGATGGTGTATGTATGTTTGTGTGTCTGTATGTATGTGGTGGAGTGTGGTAGCAGATTCTTTTTTTCTGTTTTTTTTCTCAAATATTTGTAGGGACTGGAGAGAGGAGGAATCATAGCTTGTAAAATTTAGTCTCTTAAATTGAACATTCACTTTGCAATGGGAATTGACTGAGCATACTCTTAGACCTGGCTGGTGTGTATGTAAACTTGAAGCCTGCCTAACCGTGTCCCAGAGTTTGACTCATTAATCCAAACGACCTTGAAGGCTGGTCCTATCATGGTCACATCGACCTCTCCCAAGAGCTCAGTCACTATTCCCTCTTGGTTTCTGCCTCAGCTACATTTTAAAGGAATGTTCTTTCCTCTTATAAAGGAACTGTGCTGAGTTCTTAGAATCCTTGCTCATTTCTGTAAATTAAGGCACACATGAGGCTGAATTGCCCTCCGTTTCTCTTCTTCCATGAGGGTGTTTTTAATAGAGCTTATTTGCTCTTTCTTTATCCATTATGTGCTTTAAAGCAAAATTAAACCATTACACACAACACAAATGACTAGGCCCCTTTCATAATCACAAACTCTTAATTGGCGTCAAAGGGCTAGATCTCTCTAATACATGCTGGAAAATGTCCCCAGTTTTGTTTTTTTAGGTTTAAAGGTCAATGAGAATATTTTACTTTAATTTGACAGGCACACAAAGAATAATGCAAGACTCCTTTATGCCCAGGTAATGCACAAAGAAATCTATAAATCAAGCTGGGGGAATATTAGATCATGCTCATATCTGAACTCATATGGCTTAGTTCACGAAGGGATCAATAGGAGTAAGAGGGCTTAGAAGATCTGGTGATTTATGCTCCTGTATCCAAGGGGAGAAACGTGTATTTTTTAAAATCACTTCATCTTATCCTAAAACAATAGGGTCCAAAGGAAGTTGGTCTTCACCTCATACACCTTAAACCAGAAACCTGAAGATTGGTTTTTGATTTTCAGTGCTGGGGAAAGGATGATTGATTTCCAAGTCCCATTCGTCTCCATGACTCTGCATTTCCAGATATTTTGTCTGGGGTTTTGAAAGCTGCTATGAATGCAGAGGTGTGCAATAGAATTAACCTAAATTGCATCTGAGTGATTGTTGCCAAGGGATGGAAGCTCAGAGCTCTTGGGCATTGGTTGTCCATGCCACACACATCCATTAAAATCCTGTCTTCCTCACAAAAGCCTCATCTTGTCAAAATCCCCAGGGTAGAAGAATGTGCCATCCATCTCTAATCCCACTTGAAGTCAGATCCAACCTTCAGGCTTTGGATGGCTCTCTGAATATCTGGGGTTGGCTGGAGGGTGTTTGTGGTGTTCAGTACACCTTTACCCTCTGAATAACACTCTCAGCAGGCCACAAAGTCACCCAAACTCCTGGATGGAAAGCAGAAAATTGCATTTGATGAGTTCTGAGTGTGTCAGGGAAAGCAAGATAGAGCAGAGGGTGAAGCCTCACAGACGGAGCAAGAGGGGACAGTGAGACAAGTGCAACCTCTAAGTACCTCTATGTCTTCTGGCATCTTTATTTTAGAGGAATGCAAACTCCATGAACCATGATCAGCTCAGGAAGGTGGGACTCGATTTGGTTTCCTGGGATTTGACTTTGAGAACACACTTAGAGCTCAAGTTGCCTCCTCCAGACAGCTGCTACAGAGCCATGCATATGAGATCAATACCCTCCTCTTTGCATGTGGCTTAAATGCTTTCTTCAGAGGGCCATTGATCCAGCTGATGAAAAAGGGGGCCAGAATATAAACAAATGGGCTCTGATTGGGAATAAATGTGAATATTCACTTGGAAAGGATCAATAAGTAAATTAAAATTATCCACTTGTTTACTTGCCTTGGTTTCATCAATAATGGCACCCATGCTGCATCAAATGTTATTCTTTCCTCTACCCCAGCCTCAGAGAGAACCTGGCTGCTAATTCAGCAGTACCAAGCCTTGGGGCTCGACTGTCCTGGTTCTGTTCTGTCTCACCCTGAAGGCCCTGGGAGCTTTCTTCTGGCTCGCATTCATCCTTGTGTTAAGACATTCACTTTGAAGGCCCTCACAGTGTTTTCTTTGGTGTTATACTTGACATGCATGATCTAAATTCTTTTTAACAGACCTATCCATTCTGCTCTTGTTCACACGTGCCATAGTTCTCCCTGCTCCGGTGGAGCTCTGTATGACATGTGCAATAGTCCAGAGCTGCTAATAAGGAAACCACTGCGACCTAAGGGCAATTCCTGAGGAGGAAGTTGCTGGAGTTAATATAGGAGACATGGCTGGTATGACTTGTAGAATGATAGTATATCAGAGTTGAAAGGGACCTCAGATATCACCATCATCAAACTAGTCGCAATTAGGAATCCCTTCTATTATATTGCTGACAAACGTTCAGCTGGTAGTTGTTGGTAGGCCTTTGAAGAGAGACTCACAATTTCCTGAAGCTGCCTGTTCCACTTTGGGACTGCTCTACTGATCAGGAAGTATTTCTTCACATCCCTCCAGATGGCATCCCTTCAACCTCTTCCCATTGTTCCTGGTTCTGCCTTCGGAGACTATACAGAATAGGTCTTTCACATGATAGCCTTTCAAATACTTGAAGCCAGCCATCTTGCCCCCCCTAAATATTCTCTTCTTGAGGCTAAGCAGACTTAGTTCCTTCTATCAATGCTTGTATGGTGTGGTTTCCAGTCACCTCCCATCCTAAATTGCATCTGAGTGATTGTGGCCAAGGGTAGAAGAATGTGCCGTCTCTGGACATATTCTGACTTGTGAGGCTCAGAACTATGTAAGAGGCTCTAGATTGGGTCTGATGAGGCTAGTCTTGAATGCAGTTTATCAGGGCCTGATGGCTTGAACTCAAGGAAGGAAGCTAAGAATTCTCTTTTCTTCTCACTTACCTTGAAATTTTGAGGGTCACTGTGTATAGGGCCAACTATGTCACAGGAGCAAAACATTACCAGAAGTAGATCTGGGCATCGTGGTCTATGTGTACACACAAAGAAACATAAAACATGTTCTAGAATTCTGAGTAATTATTGGAGATTGGTCACTGCCAGCTGCCTCAGGCAGCATTGCAGCTCATTGCTGAGTCTTCCATGCCTCAGACTGAAGCTCAAGTTCATAGATTCAGAGCTGAAAGGGACCTAGTTCATGTAGTCCAACCTCTCATTTTTATATGAAGAAACTGAGGCCCAAGGAGATTTGCTGATTTGTCTAAGGTCATGCAGAGTATTAGAGATGGGTTTTGAACTCAGGTCCTCTGGCTCAGAGCCAGTACTTTCTCTACTGTACCAGGCTACCTTTCCCTGTACCATATTGCTTTTCATTGCCTAGTTATGTTCCTTGCACTTTTTCATTTTTGTCATCCCTGCCTTGGCTATCCAATTTTTCCTTAGATTGATCTCCTAGGTAACATCCTAGTTCCATCCCAGAGCACCCCAATGAAGCCTACCTGATGCTTCCCAACCATGGGCACTACAAAATCACAGAATGTCGGCATCAAAAGGGACCTCAGACATGATCTAGTTCAACAGTTATATAAATAGTCATCCCTTCTACATCACAAGTAGTCATCTGACCTTTACTTGAAGAACTCTACTAATGGAGAAATTACTATCTCTGGAGGTACCACATTACACTTTTGGGCAGCTCTAATCCTTGAGAAGTCTTTTCATTCACTGAGCCAAAATCTGCCGCTCTCTAACTTTCACCAGTTACTTCTAGTTCTCTCTGGGGCCAAGAAGATTAATATTTTTCCCATGGAAGCCTTTCAAATGCTTGAAGATAATTATTGTGTTGTTGCTAAACCATTTCTTCTCTGGGCTTTAGCCACCTCATCTGCTCATCTTGGGTCCACAGGATCATAGACCTACAATTGGAAGGGACCTCAGGTTGCTTCAGCTGATCCTCCTATGGGATGCGCTCTATGTCTTTGCCATGATATTTGCCTTCTTTCGGTTATACTCGAGTTTGTCAACATCTTACCTAAAGTATGGTATCCGAAACTGAATATAGTACTTCAGATACCTCACCCTGTCCTTGGGTGGTACAGATAATCCAGAGAAATAGCAACTTCTTTGTTTCCCCCTTCTAAATTATTGATATGTTCTATTTTGTTACAAACGATACTTGCCAACAAAGACACAAACAAACCCACCTACAAAGTACATTCTGCCAAAACAATTAGTTTATTGCTTGTTAATGAAAAGGAGGGAATGTGTCCTTTAGCTTTGGCAGTATGTTGACTCTCCACGTTGATTTTATTTACATCGCTGCAGTAACTGTGTGTATTGTTCTTTTGGCTCTGCTTTCTTCATTCTGTACCACTTCATAAAAGTCTTCCCATGTCTCTTTGGATTTTTCCTATTCATCATTCTTTATGACATCGTAGTATTCCATTTTATTCATATACCACAGTTGATTCAGCCTTTCCCCAATAGTTGGATACATATTTTGTGTCTAGCTTTTTGTTATCTCAAATAATCCTGCTACGAACATTTTTATACATCTGGGTCTTTTCCCGTTGTCAGTAACTTTGTTGGTTGCGGGGAGAGATGGTATTGCCCCATTGGAGGAATCTTTGGGTGAAGAGGTATGAAAAGTCAGGTAACTTTTCTTGCATAATTCCACATTGATTTCCAAGTAGATGGACCAATTCACTGTCAACAGTGAATTAGTCAAATTCTGCTTACCCAATTCTTCTAGCCTCTCACAGGCAGTCACAGGAAGGCAGGCAGAAAGACTTTCCAGAAAACTGTTCACAATCTCTGGGTTGCTTGTAGTGCAATGAACACCAACTCGTAGTCGAACGGATGAGCAGAACTCATCCAGAGTCATGTGGGACAGCACTAGACAGAGGATGAAAAACAAAAAGAAGCATGTTTGTTTTTCCTCCTTTCTGGGAACAGATGGGGAATCCCCAAAGTGAATTCTGCATTTCCTGTCAATCACCTGTCATCCCTGCCCAGCTCTGAGAAACAAGTCTGTCTCTAGAGTCTGCTGGTAACAACAATAGTGGTCATGTGCCTGATGCTTTCCAGTATTGTTCTGTCTGCTCTGTTTCTGGGTGAGTTCCAGACTGGTGTTAGGTGACTAAGCAAACTCCAGGGGTTCTGACTGATTCTTCCCCTGCTTGGAGAATAGGGAGAAGATAGGTCTAGAGCAGCTCGGGGTTCTAGAGCCAATATCAGAAATTGGGCAGATAGGTCACAGATTGAGAGATAGAGGGGACCTGAAATGTCAACTGGTCCAATTTCCTCATTTTACTGATCAGGAAACTGAGGCCTAGAGAGACTAAGTGACCTGTCCAAAGTCCCACAGGTAGTTAGACACAAAGCGGGGAACTAAAACCAGGTCCTCTGACTCCAAATCCAGTGCCCCTTCCACTGCGCATGTCAGTCAGGCAAAGAAGCATTTATTAAATGCTTACTCTATGCCAGGGTATTGTGCTGTAAGGTGGATTTTATTATTCTTTTTTAGATTATAGTTCCTAGGATCCTAGATACTAGTTCCCAGGATCCACGGCCAAAACAAGCTCTAGTACCCAGGTTTTCATATTATAAACAGTTTTACTGCAACTGTACAGTGAGTATAGTGATAAGATAATGTAAACATGTGAGTATAGTTGTATATAATCTACTGCACTTGCGCCGTGCTAAGTCAGCATAATATTGCTAGAGTTAATATAAACTTGTGAGGATATTACTGGCAAGATGCCTTCTTTGTGTGCTCCCCTATAAATCAGGTGAGCACTGGTCAGTGAATGGGGATTTGGGGAATGTGACAGTGTAATGCTGTGTGTCTGCCTCAACTGGACCCCACTGAGGCTTTGGGGGAATGCACAACTGGAATGCTGCGCTGCCTGGACTGGCCCCCATCGAGGTTTAGGGGAATGAGATAGGAGTTGTGCTCCTACGTAGAGATTGTTGCCCCATTCTTGCTGGCCCCTGTGAGAAAAGTAATTAGGGGAGGATGTAGGAGTTGGTGATCCCATTATCAGCAACTCACTTGAGAAGAATAAGAATAAATTATTATTTAACCCCTCACTATGTCTCAGTTCCTGTCCTTTCGGGTGCCCAGATCAAGAGTGAACCTGCTAGAAAGGCTTCTGCTCCAGTTCCCATGGGGTGAGACCTAGAGCTGGAAGAGGCTGGAGCCCAAAATCTCTGGGGGTGCCTCCTGCCCAACATGAGCTAAATGTATGAGATGTGAGGCCAAAAGTAAAAAAAAAAAGTGCCTGCCCTTAAAGAGCTTGCATTTTAATGAAGAAAATAACATGAACATATATAGGTTTATACAAAACGTATGTGTAACACTAGATTCAATAGCATCTCTCACAGAGACTGTGACTACTTCTCCAACATCTTTAAAAGGGAATGGCATCTTAGAGTGACAATTTACATGTCATTCCATGAGGAGTATGTAAAGAGACTGAAAGTTTAACTGTCATTCTGGAGGGACTGTTAAATGTGCTGGCTGAAGATAGGAAAGAGAAAATATATTAAGAGAACTGAGTTTAACCCATATTTTGTAAAGAAGCATGAATAGGATTGGTGAGAAATGAGTATCCTGAGAAGAATGAATGGCAGGACTGTGTTTCCAGAATTAAGGGGAAGTCAGTAGTTTTATTGATTGTTAAAGGTGACTTTAGCTGTGATCTTTCCCACAGCTTTTATATTGTAAATAATTACTTAAGCCTTTGTTTTATTGTTTGTCTAGAGATGGAATCAGACATATGGGCCAAAGTAGTAAATCAGTAAAGGGGAGGGAAAGTGGGATGCAGACCAAAAAGAAGGTCTGAGCAGGCAAATCTCCCAACAGTTTGCTTCACTCAGCTGGGGATGTCTATGAACTTTTAAATCAGGCATCTGTGGCTAGCCCCACCCACTTGAACTCCCTGTTAGCTTGGCTTGTCTCCTTAGGTTCCACATGGGAATCTGCTATGTTCAGACTGGTTGTGGATGCCGCGCTCACGGGCCACATTCTATGCATCGAGTTCTAAATCCAGGTCAGAAAATATGCTCTCCCAGTTCCTCTATCCTAAAGGAAGCATCACTGAATGTCACCATGGTGTGATCGCTAATAGGAAACACAGGTCAGAGTGGTGAGGACTCTTATCAACCCCACCTGCTCAGCAAATTTTAGTGGCTCTTTACTACCTTCAGAATCAAACATAATATACTTTGGGATTTAAAGCTTTTCTCAATTTCCCCTCTTCCTATCCTTCCAATTTTCTTACATTCTACTGCTCTCATACACTCTGTAGACCAACCATACTGTTCTACTTACCATGGACACTCCGTCTCCCATCATCATGTCTTTGCATCCCTTCTTGCCTCCACCTTTTAGAATCCTCAGCTACTTTCAAGATGCTGCCCAAGCACGACCTTATGCAGGGAGGGATTTCCTGGTGTAATGCTAGCATTAGAACCTTTACCTCTAAGTTAGCTTCCATTTACTCTAAATACATCTTGCATGCAGTTATTTAAGTGCATGCTATCTTTCTCATTAGAAAGTAAGGTTTTTGAGTACAGGGACTGTTTTGACCTTTCTTGGTATCCTCAGAACTTAGTTCACCAGTGTCTGGCATATAGGAGTAAGCGCTTGATGATGAGTTGATTGGCTTAAGCTGATCTTAGTGCAGAGATGGACAAGCATAGTGTCTGCCATGAAAATTCACTCCCGTCCCTTCTTCCTACATCTCTTACCCTTGCCTGCAGTATCCACTGTCCCACATCACTGCTCTGCTTACCATGGCTGGGGAGCTTGCTTCCTTCATGACCTATGGCCAGCAATGGATCAGGTTTCACTATGTGAAACCTTCTGTTTATAAAGCCTTCTGTAATAAAGCCTTCAGGAAGACCACAGGATTCTAGATTTACAATTGCAATGGCTTTTAGCATTCATCTAGTCCAAATCTCTCATTTTATAAATAGCAAAACTGAGATACAGGGACTGCTGAAGTGACTTGCTCAAGGTAGTGCAGTCAGGATTAGAACCCAGTTCCTGGACAGCATGTGGCTCTGTATGAACAATGATAATAAAAAGCATCACTGACACGTATATAGAACTTCACAGTGTGAAGTAATTGGTAAACCATAATCTCACTTGATTCTCACGATAGACCTGTGACATATGTAGTACAAATATCACCATAGGGATTTTTACATTTGAGGAAACTGAAGTGCAGAGACATCAGCAAGGTCACACAGCCAGTAAAGTATGAGAGCAAAGATGTGAATATGGGTACTTCTGAATCCCTGGATGTCAGTCCCTGGGATGATGGCATACTGTACTGCTTTAGACTCATCGGTCCTGATCTTGGATTGGCCATGCAGCTACACAAATAAAAGCAAGGACCTTTATTCTTCACCTGCTGCAAATTGTTACACAGCTAAGGAGAAGCAAGGCAAGATCAGTTGTATGTTACAGGTGACAGTAAGATAGATTCAAAAGGTGTGCTTTCTCCCACCCCGTCAGGCCTCTCTCTGCACTTGTAAAACAAAGACACGAGAGGAGGCTGGGGAACTGAGCTATATTTGACTTGCTCAGACGCCGTATGTTGTGGCTTCCGTGTGTGGGACCCCACCCCACCCCACCCATTTGCGCTGCCACCATATCTCAGAATGTAACTTTTCATATGTCCTCGGTGAGTGGGTCCAGGGTAGGGCTCCTAAAATGACCCCAGGCCCTCGCCAAGGCAGTCAGCACATCCCGTCGCCAGGTGCCGACCAAGGATCCTGGTCTGGGAGCAGAGCGTGGTTGAGCTTGTCTTCAGTTTGCAGTAATAGACTACAGGGGCCCTTTCCTCCTGGGCCACAATTAACCATCTGTGCAGTGTGGGGGAGGGGCCCTTGCCAACCTCTCCCTTGGCTCAGACACAGCTTCCCTTAATGAGGAGGTTTTGTGGAAGTTTTAATTATTGCTCCATGCCTCAGTTAATTATTTGCATATGGCTTTTACCAGGGAGAGGAGGATGTGAGTATGTTCCCTTTCTCCTCATTCCCATGTTTTGCTCTAATGAAAGCCAGCACAAAGATATTTCCATCACTAATGATGGTGGAAAATTAGTTTCGAATTCCCAAAGGGCTCTAGAAAGATGTGCCAGGGAGGCATAAAGGGCAGGCATCAGAGAAAACATTGTGGCGTAAGCAGGCCCACCTCTTCACTTCAGAAGGCTCCTAGGATTTTAGATCCAGAGCTACAAGTGTCCTCAGGGCCAACTGGTCCAATCCTCTTATTTTTCATATGAGGAAACTGAGGCCAAGGAAGATTAAAGGACTTGCCCAACATCATACAGCCAGCTGTTGTCAGAGGTAAGATTTGAACCCATGTCTTCTGTGTCTAGAACTGTTGGTCTTTCCATTGTACCAGGCTAAATCTGTCTCTCCCTGTTCTCACCCTCATTCCTCTTTTGGTCTTTGTTGGGGTGGCAGATGGTGTCCCCTGCCTGATTGTCAGTCTACTAAAAAAAAAGTCTCTAGGAGGTAGTAATGGGGCTCTGTCCTCATCTTGAGCTGCCCAACATTTTTAGCAGCGACTTGTATGAAGGTATAGATGGCATGCTTATCAGATTTGCAGATAACACAAAGCTGGGAGGATAAGCAAATAGAGTCAGGGTCTGAAAGGATCTTGGCAGGTTTTAAGGAGATGAAATTAAATAGATGTAATTGTAAATTATTGCATTTGGGTTTTAAAAAATCATCTGCACAGGTTAAGGATGGGAGAGGCAAGCTAGATGACAATTCACGTCAAAAAGCCCTGGGAATTTTCATGAATTGCAATGTCCCCATGAGTCAACAACAACAAAAGCTAATGATTTTAGGCTTCTAAAAGAGGTATCTGCATCTAGAACCAGGGAGGTGCTAGTCCCTCGGGACTCTGACCTGGTCAGATTGCATTTGGAGGCCAGGCCACTTGCACTGGTTACACTTTCCTCCATTCCCCATCTTGACACCTTGGTGAACCAGTTCAACTCTTCTCTCCAGGCCCTTAACTCCTTATCCTATCTCTAATCTTGCCCTGCCAAGCCAAAGCATTGGATGACCCACCATTCACAGCCTTCACTTCAATTCACAGACTGCTGAACAAAGCTAGAGTAAATCACAAAATGGTGCTGACTGTGTCCACTACAAATTTATGTTATGCAGTCACAGCTGGGCCCTCTCTGTGGCAAGGAAATCTATTTAAATCTCCTTAATTAATTCACTATCACAATCATAGCAACAACTTTCACAAAATTTTTTTATCCTTCAAACCTTCTATGGCTCCCCCATCACCCCCTGCCCTTTTCAACTAAAAACCTTGCCTCATAATTATTTTACTGAAAAATTGGGCCATTTGCCAATATCCCTCTCTTCTCCCCTTCTCATCTTACGTCACTTAGATGGGATGTCTTTCCTCTCTATCTCCTCCTTGACCCATCTTATATGAAGAAATAGCCCTCCTTGTCAAGGCAAGTATAGGTGGTCCTTTCTCATCTCTTCTTCTCCAATAGATTTACCCTTCTATCATCCCCACTCTTTCACTCATCATCAGTCTCTCCCTGTCTACCCACTCCTTCCCTACTGCCTACAAATATGCCCACATCTCCCCCATCCTCAGAAAGTCCTCATTTGATCCATTCATCCCTGCTACCTATTGCCCCAGAGCCCCTCCCTTTTGTGGCCAAACTCCTTGAGAAGGCCATCCATAACTGATGGCTCCACTTCCTTTCCTCTCACTCTCTTAACCTTCTGCAATCTGGCTTCTGACCTCATCATTCAAACGAATCTTTTCTCTCCAAAGTTAACAATGATCTCCTAATTGCCAAATCTAATGGCTTTTTCTCTCAACACTCATACTTAGACCTCTCTGCAACCTCAGACAATGCCTGCCAAACACCCTTTTCCTTGATACTCTCAACTCTTTAGGTTTTCATTACATTAAGTATTCCCACTTGAGATCTTTATCAAGGTCATACCAATTAATAGTGGGGGCTTCCCAGGTCTCTTTCAAGGTCTTTTTCTCTTCTTCCTCTGTAGTCCATAGGTTCCCAAAGTGGGTGAGACCACCCCTTGGGGGTGCTGGAACCATCCAGGGGGCCATAGTAGCCTCGAGTGCAACTGGGAGGTGTTGAATAAAAATAAGGGGGCAGGGCAGTGGAAGCATAAGGAAAGAAGAGAAGAAAATTTGGAAAAACCATTCATATATGTTTCATCTGTTGTATAACAGAATTAAAGTCCTAGTGATTACATTATTTTCCAAGTAAACAAAAAAATGCAATTTTATAATTATATTTATATAAAGTAATATAAATATATTTATATATTCATTATAGTTTATATTGTAATTATGAAATTATAATTTATATATAAAATATATAATTTTTATAATTTTTTAAACTGATCAGTGGTCAAGTCCACTAACAGGTCTTAACAAGCAAGTGTTAGCAGAGGAGCATGTTGCTCATTGTCAGAAGTCCAGCATGCATCTGCAGAAATATGTGTGTAATGACTTGTTTACGATACAGTACTATGTAGTTACATGACACAATACTGTGACATTAAAATTTCAATGCAGGAAAACCCCACAAATTTATAACAAATTATTAAATTTAAGATATCATTTTTTAAAAAAAATTATACTTTTTTGAAATGGTGCAAATTTCCAAAAAAAAACCATTAAAAGGTTAAAGAAAGTAAATTTCTAGGGGGGTGCTGAGTAATTTTTTTAAAAGGGGGCAGTAGGCCAGATAAATTTGGGAATCTCTGCTCTATACTATTTTACTTGGTGAGCTCATTAACTCCCATAGATTCAACTATCATCTTCATTCAGATGATTCTCAGATCCTAGCCTCTCTCCTATCCTCCAGATTCACATCTCCAATTGCATATTGAACATCTGGAACTGGATGTCTCATAGATATCTTAAACCTGTCAGGTCCAAACCTGAATCCATTACCTTTCCCCCTTCTGAGATTCCCTGTAACTATCAAAGGCACCATCCTTCCAGTCACCCAGGCTCATAACCTAGGGGTCATCTTTGATTCCTCACTCTCTGTCACCCCTCATATCCAATCTGTACCCAGGTCCTATTGATTTTACTTTTATATTATTACTCACATATGCCGTTGGGTGTGTGAGGTGTTCAGGGAAGACTAGCACCTCTGGTGTGAGGGCTTGCTGAGCCCTTTTCAGGGCTGCTTATCCACCTTTGGTGTCCACCTGGCACTCAATTCTTACCTGTGGCTCTAAGAAGCTGTAGCATGCTCAGCGAAACCATCTCAGCAGATGGGCTAAACCAGGTTGAGGGTAACTGACAGGCTTCAAACCCATCTGTGAGTTCGGAGGATGTCTGCTTCAAGCACGTGAAGACTTCCTCAGCAGTATGGGTGGATCAGAACAATTTGTTCCAATGGCCATGAAAGCGGCTGAAGCAGGTGCTGTGGAGCACTCGTAGCTTGGTCAGACGTTGAAGATGCTAAGGTCATCCACTGCATCCTGGGTCATAGCCAGTTGTCTTGACTTTTGTCCTGCCGGAAGACTTTGATGACTCTGGAAGAAAGAGTGAGACTGATGACTTTGTGCAGTGCTGCCTCATTTAAATCCAAATCACTCACAAGTCATCACCCTGTGATGTCATTGGTCCTCTTTGAAAATGAAGGACAAACAGCAACGACAACACGTGCCCTCTTTCCTCCTCTGACACCACCACCACCCTGCCCTGATCATCTTAGGCCTGGACTATTGCAATAGCCTTCTGCTTGGTCTCCCTGCCTCAAGTCTCTACCCACCCCAGTCCATCCACTCAGCTCTCAAAGGGATCTTTCTAAAGTGCAGATCTGACTATATCACCTCACCTCCCTACTCAATATAATCCACTGGCTCCCTATCACCTTCAAGATCAACCCTGAACACCCTCTGTTCGGTGTTCAGAAGCTTTCACAACCTGGTAGGCTCTTTCCTATCTTCTTACTTCTCCAGTCTTCTTACACCTTACTTATAGCCATGTATTCTGTGATCCAATGATACTAGTCTCCTTTCTGTTCCTCAAGCAAGACCCTCCATTTCCTGACAATGAGCATTTTCACCAACTGTCCACTAAGCCTAGAATGGCTCTACCTTCTCATCTCTGCTCCTGGCTTTGCTGGCTTCCTTCAAGTCCCAACCTAAATTGGATCTCTTATAAGAAATCTATTCTGACCCCCACTCCCACCCCTCTTACACTGGATCTTCCATAAGGTCCCTTTCATCTCTAGATCCATAAACTTATGGTCCTAGGCTCATCAGAGCCAAGCAATATGTAAAAATCTATGAACTTGAGCTCTCCAACAGTATAGAGAAGGAAGTAAAAATTCTTTCACCTGGGTGGGAGTCAGCAAGCAGGAGATCAGTGGTGGTAAAAGGATAAACCCATAGGGACACTGTCATGAGAGGCTAAGGAGAGACTGACCCTAGGTACAGCTGTCTGGAAAAGGAAGTGGCTCATCCCTGAGAGAGACTCACTCATTTAAAACAAGGGTTGAGGATGGCTGCTGGACTGTTGGTAGAGGAGCCCTAGAGTGACAGGACTTTGGAGGGAAGGCTGGGTGAGGGATTGCTGAATTTCTTGGCAGACAATTTTGGGGTGAGGCTGAGGCTTAGCAAGTGAACAGGCGGCAATAGAGGACCAGGAAGTACCAGGGGAGTGGTTTTCACAAGGTACTTTGACTATGGTCTTAGGATTGCCCAGGAGAGAAAATACACCTGGTAGAGAGGAAAAAACACTGGATTTGGAGTCAGAATACCTGGGTTCAAATGCCTTCTCTTTCTCCCATTGTGATCTTGGGCAAATCACCTAACTTTCTGGCCCTCAGTTTCCTGAACTATAAAAATGAGAGGATTGACTGAGAAGTCCCCAAGTTCCTTTTCAGTTCTAAATCCATGATTCTATACTCCTATGAGCTCTCCTAGGGGAAGACATTGTTACCCTGATAGGCTTACCCTAGTTATGGCTATACCCCAGGCGTTTCAAATATATGTGGACCCCTAATGCTCCCCACAACACTGCCCCAGTGCAGCCTAAACCAGATAAAGATGGTGGACCTAGAATAGTTTCAACCGATGACCCTTTGCAGAAAATGTTGGGTCAGGATGGTAAAAATCTTCTTGTAATTGAGAGTGTCTTGGGACTGGAGCAGATAGTATTGACGGGGTATGGGCCCAAGTTGAGACCTCTGCCCCTCACCCCAAAAAGAATTTGGGTCCCATTTGTCTACGGACCCTAGAAAAAACCCACCTTGGACTCCCCTTGAACTCCTACTTGATCAAAGAAGCATGTGAGCTTACTCACTATGGATTTCAAGCAGCCTGAGCTATGGGTTTCAGGACATAGAGCTTTATTTTCTCTCTTCACACTGGTAATTACCAACTCCTCCAGTGCCATACTCTACATATGCCTGTAATCTGAATCCTCAGAGCTACTGAGAATCAGTGTGGTATAATGGATTTGGTTTCAGCAGACCTAGGTTGAATCCTGATAATGCTACCTAAACCCTATGTGACCTGGAGCAAGTTTCTTTTCTTATCTGGGCCTTAGTTTCCTCCTTTGCAAAATGAGAAGGGTTAGATTTCCTATCCATTCATATAGCCACCATACTAGTGCAGTCTCTCATCACCTTCTGCCTGGACCATTTGCAATAACTTTTTTGGGGGGAGGGGGAACAATAACCTCTTAATTGGTTTCTTTGCCCCGTGTTTCTCCCCATTCCAGTCCATCCTCCATGTAGCTGCTCTAATGATTTCCCTAAAAGCATGGGTATGGCTTTGTCACTCCTCTACTCAACAAACTCAGTGGCTCCCTATTTTCTCTAGGATCAAATATAAATTCTGACATCTAAAGCCCTTTACCATCTGTAAAGATCCCAAACTACCTTTCCAATAATATTATTTCACATTTCTCTGCAATCATGCTGTGATTCAGCCAAACTGACCTTAACATCTTCTGTATAACACTCCCTCTCCCTTCTCTTAGCCTTTTCATTGCCTGTCCCCCATACCTATAAAGCATTCCCTCCTCTTAGAATCCCTAGTCTCTTTCAAGCCTCAATTTAAACACCATCTTCTGCTTGGAGCCTTTCCTGATTCTCTCAGCCCGCTGTGCCTCTGCTACTTTGCTCCCCACCCCAGATTAGCCAGTATTTATTTTGTATATACCTCTATTTGTTTTTGTTATCTCCCTAATTGAATGTATGTTCCTTGAGGGCAGAGACTATTTCATTTCCCTCTTTGTAACCCCTGGCACTATTGATAGAATATGATACCTGCTGATTAGTGCTTGTTGATTGATTTATTGGATTATTTAATTCTAGATCTAAACCTAAGGATCTGGTTGGTTTAGGAAGACTTGAAGGACACACTCACCTCACTCACCCCTTTGTTCCAATATTGCAGTGCTGATAGTCTTCTCTTGCTTGGGGTAGACATCCCCCTTACTCATTTGAGGGCTTGAGGCCTGTCAGTTACCCTCAACCTGGTTTAGCCTGTCTGCTGGAATGGTTTACCAGGGAGTAAAACTGCAAACTGCCACTGCAAACACTACAGTTTCTTGGAGCCACCCACAAAAGTTGGGTGAAAGGTGGACACCAAAGATGGATGAGCAGCCCTGAAAAGGGCTTGGCACCAGAAATACTAGACCTCCCTGAATATCCTATATACCTGGACAAAATGGACAGGTAAGAACAATTTGTTCAAATGGCCATGAAGATGGCTCAAACAGGTGCTGTGGAGCATTTAGAGCTTGGTCAGACATTGAAGATATCAGGGTCATCCGCTGCATCCTGGGCCATCACCAGTTTGTTTTGTCTTTTGTCCTGCCACTAGACTTTGACTCAGAAGAAAGAGTGAGGCCGGCAACTTTGTGCCACTCTGCCTCACTTAAATCTAATTCATGTTCAAGTCAAGACATCTCTCTACTCATCATTCACTATTTTACCCTAATATTGTGATGTCATTGGTCCTTTTCAAAAACGAAGAATGAACAACAAGCGTTGTTTGTTGAGAGTAGACTGCTTTCTACTGTGACTTTTGAGGAGGATGATAAGGTCTAGGAGTTAGGTCATCTGGAAACAATTCAAGAGGCAGACATTCTCCTAGTCAAGAGAGCTTTATTGATGCAAAAGCTAGGGGGAGTACTAGCAGTTTGCAGGAAGATAGGGATATGTTTTTATGCACAATTTTTGGGCATTCAGTCACGATCAGAGTATGTTCCTATGTGAGTAGTTAACTGTAGGGAAAGAGGTAGGCAGAAAAGGGAAGCAGATGTGCTGAAAACAGTTGAAGGATGTGATAACAGAACAAGGAATTTAGCTTGCTCCAGTATGGGGTGGAGTGGTAATCACTTACAAAGAGTATGGGCTAAGGAAGCAAGATTTTTGTTATCTGACAGAGTTTCCTGTTCCTGGGCAGATTTAGACAAGGCCCTCATAGTTGCTGGGCAAAAATCAGCCTCATCAACTTTGACTTGCATAAAAAAGGGGCACTGTGGTGTGAATCGCAAACATACTCACATACATTTGTACCATAAGAACAGGTATGTGCCATATACACCCCATCAGGGGCATGTACTACCTATTGTGTTTCTGTATCTACTTGCTGATTTGTGTAAAAATATATTCTCTAGTCGTATTTGAACAAAATAAAGACTCAATCTCATGCAGAGCCCTGCAAAGCCAGAGGCTAAAATTGAGCATGCTGATGCCCAGCTAAATGGGGGACTTTGTGTGTGTGTGTGTGTGTGTGTGTGTGTGTGTGTGCACGTGTGTATTAGAATGCATGTGCTCATATTTGCTTATAGTATGTCTGGCTATATATGTGGGCAAGGTATATGTTTGTGGGGAGGTGTTGGGATGATAAAGGTATAGATACACATATATCTGTCTGTATCTATATCTATATATACCAAGATGTACAAAACTATTTCTTAAGAATACTATTCTGTTCACTCCCCAGGGTAGTACTCCACCTCCATATGTACACACTTGACACACTAGACTGTAACCTCCTTGAGGAAAGGGACTATGTTATCTAAATTTTATTTCTCCTCTAGCACCTAACACAGCATCCTGCATGCAGTAGGAGTGCAATAAAAGCTTGTTGAGTGGTACTCTCTTAGAAAATCCAGCCCCGGGGGCAGCTAGGTGGCCCAGAGGATAGAGCACAGGCCCTAGATTCAGGAGGACTTGAGTTCAAATCTGGCCTCAGACCAAACACTTGACACTTACTAGCTGTGTGACCCTGGGCAAGTCACGTAACCCCAATTGCCAAAAAAAAAAGTCCAGCTCTGGCAGAAGTTTAATTCTGCTTGTGAGAGTGCTCATGGGGTACTTAGCAAATTTGCTCAAAACAGAAAAATTCTCCTGAGCATAATTGTCAGTGAAGGGACTAGATTCATCATTATCCTAAATGGCTTCAACCTTTCCCTAATCATGACTCACAAGTTATTTCTCAATCGATATCCACCTTCACAACTTGATTTTGGAAGAGGTCACCGTGTTTCTGTCAGGCTAATAGTACCAGGCATGGTTTGTTTGTTTTTTTTAAACAATAGAAGGCTAATTGGAAGTAATAGATCATTTTGTCTGGTCAGTCTGATGTTTCCTAAACTCAGACAAGCCCTTTTAATGATTGGGTCTCAGACTAAGGAGCCCATGACTGTGACTGAAGTATCTGGATACCTCTGCAGACTCCTTCTGTCCAATGACCTGTCTCTACAGGCCCCCTTGGGCTATGGAACCACCCACACTCTAGTTAGCCCTATGTTTTTAGAACCATGTAGAGGTTTCTTGGTGTAATTGAAGTGATTTCCTAATGTGAGCACTCACCTGAGGACAATTCTGGAAGATCTTTATTGTCCAACACAGAAATATATGTGACTTTGAGTCTCTTGGTGCTGGTAACCCTAAAAAACAGAGATAAAGTTATTTTAGAAACCACAGTTAATTCGACACCCAATCAATTTGTGTCATTGAGAGTCTGATGCTAATACTTCTCTCACTCTTGCTCACCTCATCTGAAAAGTCATCTTTGGCCTCAGCCCACACCCCCTCCTATGGAGAAAAAGCTCAGTGTAGGAGCTGCCCCAGGGAGAAGGGCCCATGTTTATTTCACAAGTATGTACAATGATTTCTACTGGTTCCCTGTTGCCTTTGGATAAAAATCTACAACCTAGTGTTTACCTACATTCATTGCCTTTTTCTTCCTTCCAATATTACTTCCTTCTGTGACTTGGTTCTACCTGGAGAGCACTTCTAACTGCTCCTCAGACCTGACCACCATTTCCTACTCCATGCATTCATGCAGCCTTTTCCTCATCTCTGGGCTTCACTTTCTCTTCATCTCTGCCTGCCAAAATCTTCTCATCTTTCAAGGCTCAAGTTCGTGCCATATGAGGATTAGAGAAGACTTAAGGGGAAAATGATAGCTGTCTTCAAGTATCTGAAAGAATGTCACCTCTATGAGGGATTAGATTTATTCTGCTTAGAGTGATAGCTTAGCCCCAGAGAACAGAACTAGGTAGGTGTTACAAAGAGTTGGATTTAGATTTGATGTTTCTAGACAAACTTCAATCAATCAATCAACAAGCATTAATTAAGTGCCTCTTATGTGTCAGGGACTATGCTAGGGACTGGGGATACAAATATAGTGAATGAAATGATCCCTATGTGCAGAGTGTACATTCTAATGGGAGAGACAAGTACATACATACATATATATATACACATACATACATATATATGTATACACATATGTGTGTGTATTCTCTTTTATGATAAATATGAACAGATTAAATAAAAATAAATACAAAGTAGTTAAATACAACGTAGGGTGACAGGATACTAGCAGTTGTGGGGCTCAGGAAAGACTTCATGTAGAAAGCAGTGCTTGAGCTTTGTCTTGAAGGAAGAAAGGGATTGTATGAGATAGAAGTGAGGAGGGGGTGTATCCAGGCCTGGGGGACAGCCAGTTCTAAGTTATAGAGATAGGAGATGGAGTGTCATGTGTGAGGGACAGAGAGAAGACCAGTTTGGTTGGCTCCCAGCATGTGGGACGGAAAGTAGTGTCTCAATGTGCCTGGAAAGATAGGTTGGGGCCAGGTTGGAAAGCGCTTCAGAGCAGCCTACATTTTATCCTGAAGGCAATAAGGAACCACTAGAGTTTCCAAGTAAGGAGGTGACATTGTCAAATCTGTACCTAAGGAAAATCTATTTGGCAGTAGAATAGATGGCGGATTAAGCGGGGAGAGCAGAGAGTTGGGAAGACCAATTAAGGAGGCCATTGCCAACCAATTAGGTGGCTGTTGCATGATCCAGAAGAGAGGTGAGGGCCTGAACTAATGGGTTACCAGCACTGGGAGTGAAGTTAGAGTTATTTAAAGCGGAGATCACCTGCCTCACAGTGATAATGGGTTTTTCCTCACTGGAAGCAAAGACTGGATGATCATTTGCCAGGTGTGGTATAAGGGAGATTCTTGGGCAGGTATGAATTAGACAGGATGGGCTTGGAGATTCTATCTAACTCTGAGATTCTTGGTCCAGGGGCCTCCTCCTCCTCCCTTATTCCCTCACCCAGTTGAAGAAAATCTAGCTCTTCCTCCTCAAATGTCCTAGAGTAAATGATCTAGATCATCCATTTGCACTGGTCACATCTTACCTTCCATTAGACTTGTCTGTGTACATGCCTTCACTCCATCCTCCACTGCCAGTGGAATTGGAAATTTTTTGAGGGAAGGAACTGGGGCCTGCACATTTTAATTTTTTTTTTGGTCTGGCTCCATAATTTCTTTTTATTATTATTATTTTATTTTTAATTTATAGAATAAAACAAGCATTTTTATAACATAATTCAATAAAAAGGATGATTGCACATGGAACTATAAATCTACTATGCACCACTTGCTATTCCTTTCAAATATATAACATGCCCAATGATTTCTTAACTATAGCGAAATCACAGTGTGGAAGCTCCCTTCACCAAGGCAGATTGTAAACTTCCTCCTCGATAACTTGATCTTAAAGATTTCCTAAGGCACTGAGAGGGCACTCACTCATGGTCATGTAATTTGTATATGTCATAGGACCATAAATTTAAAACTAGAAGGGATCTTAAAGTTCCATCTCTTTATTTTACACATAAGGAAACTATGGTCTGGGGGAGATTCTGTTACTTGCCCAAAGCCTCACCGCTAGTAAATGTCCAAAGAGGAATTTGAACCCAGGACTTCCTAATTCCACTTTCAACTATCTTTCTTTCGATTATACTACTTGAAATTAGGTCCTCTTGATTCTAAAACTGGTCCTCTATCCATGAGGTTAGGTTGCTTCTCACCTTGCATACTGGAGGGAAGATAGGGGCCTGACCTGTGATTTCATTGGTATGGGGAGCACCCTGGTGAGGACACTCCATCTACCACTGCAGATCAGCACCATCTCTGCAAATTATAAACTTAGAGAGATGCCTAGAACATGAGGAGGAGCAGTGACTTGCCCAGGGTCACGCAGCCAGATCGTGTCAGAGGTGGGATTTAACCCCAGGTTTTCTTGGCTATGAGTCCAGTTCTCTATCTATCCACCATTTGTGTATGGGGTACTCAGGGAGATTTGGTACTTACGGTATGAGGACGTGCTGAGCCCTTTTCAGGGCTGCTCATCTACCTTTGATGTCCACCTCTCACCCAACTCTCACCTATGGGCCCAAGAAGCTGGAGTATGTACAGTGGCCACGCTGAGGTAAGATCGTACTGGCAGGGGTAACTGACAGGCCTCAAAGCCTCGGTGAGGCAGGGGGTGTCTACCCCAAGCATATGAAGACTCCCCCAGTGGAATGGGCAGATGAGAACAATTTGTCCCAAGGACCACGAAGGCGGCTGAAGCAGGCGCTGTGAAGTGCTTAGAGCTTGACCGGACATCAAAGAGGCCAAGGTCATCCACTGCATCCCGGGCCATCACCAATTGTCTTGACTTTTGTCCTGCCGCTGGATTTCCGTGACTCAGGAAGATGACTTTGTGCACCTCTGTTTCACTTAAACCAAATCCATGCATGAGTCAAGACGATGTCACTGGTCCTCTTCGAGAGTGAAGGAGGATGAACAGCCCTCTCGTTATTTCATTTCTTCCCCACCAACAGCCTTGTCAGATAGACAGGGCAGGTGTTATGATCCTTCTTTAACTGGTAAGGAAACACTGACTCAAAGTGTTAAAGCGACTTACTTAAGGTTCTGCTGCTGGTCAGTGTTGACTGTATCCTAAATACTTAATAAATACTGACTGAATGATGGATCATGGCAGAACTGGGACTAGAACCCAGGCCTCCTGACTCTGAGCCCAGCTCTCTGTCGTTGTCTTCATCTGCCTCCTCCTCTGTCATTCCATGGTGACTGAAAACCCCTTCACAGCGAGCAGCTACAGAGTGATGCAATGGTGCTGGTCGGTCTCAATAGTCAGAAAAGTTTGTCTGGCCCCAAATGAAGTTTAAGGCCTCAGGGCTAAATGCTGAATGAAGAAGTCAGAGAATTCCATTATTGAACCTGTTCTAGCCTCTGGTCATTGGGACAGTCTCAAGATCGGTTTACTTTTTTATTAAAAAATTTTTAATGAACAAAAATCTTCCTATCTTCCCCCCTTCCATTGATAAAAACAAAAGCAAAAACCAGAACCCCCTCCAAACAAATATGCACAGTCAAGCAAAACAAATTCCTTAACATTGGTCACGTGGGATCAGTCATGTTTGCTGATGCCCATGAAAGCCAACATAGATCACATTCACACAGGTGGGCCTGCCAAGGAAAGTGACCTCTCAAATCACCTACCATCCCACCTTGAGCAAGCAGGCAGCCAAAATCTGTGAGCGCTTCTAAAGCATCTTCCCCTGTGAGACGCTGATGGGTTAAATGTTTCTGAGGAGAGGATTACAGCAGTGTACAATTGCTCCTGTCTTCCCAGATTTTCTCTTCATTTCAGAAGCAGCATGATAAAAGTGATGCAACTTTTTCTGCTGTTACCCCAGAACGCTTAAGGGGGAGCAATAAATAGGTAACAGTTTCAGAGAGATTTTGGCTCCATACAGGGAATGAGCTTCTGTGGGAGATAGTGAGTTCCCTGTCGATGGAGGTCTCCAAGCAGATGTTGGATAATCACTAATCCCCAGGGATATTGCAGAGGCAATTGCTATTTAGGCTCAGGTTGAACTTGACCCCTGAAATTCCGGCGCTTTTTTGATTCTGGACCTCAGCGCATTGCATGCACTGGATCCTTCTGTACCTCTCTAATTAGAAGCACTCTTGCTGTTTTGTGGACCACATCTGGTGGAGATGCTTACCACTGCAATCTCCAGAATTAGTATGGACACATGCACAGTGGAGAAAACACAAGTGGGAGACCCAAGTGAGATATATATTGAATGGAAAGCTGATTCATTATGTCTGGGAAGTTTTGATATAGTCTTCTTGTCCCTCCACCACTCATTATCTGTGTGAACACATCTAACCCTCTTCAAGGTTTCTCACTGCAAAGAAATTGAGCATACAAATACTCTTTTATCATAATCACCCTGGCTCCACAAGGTAATTCATAAAAGAGCTAAAAATATATTGAAATTCAATATTGTTTTAGTCCAAATCAATATTAATAATTGTTTGCATTTTTAAAGTGCAATTTGCAATTGAAAAATGTACAAAGATCAACCAGTAGTTGCTAGCGCATCAAATTTCCCTATTAAAGGCGCAATTCTTTAACTTAAAAATGTTTCTCCTACAACAAGAGATGGCATTGATCCACACACAATGGCCATCTATTATTTACACAGACAACATTAGAACTTGCCTTAATTATGCATGAGCTGAAAGGTCAGTAACTTTCATTTTTAAGTTCTTGATTGTTCCAAGGAAAAGGTGTCTATAAATACACCAGAGTCCTGTAAGAAGGCTCCATGTAGACCAGTTCTCCTCAAGTTGCTGTTCCCAGCTGTGTATTGACATGGAGAGGGATCAAAGAGGGTATCTCTAAAACCACTGGCTGCCCAAAGGCCCAATGCTTGTCTCCCAGGGGTAGACTGAACTGTTTCATGTGAGAAGGATAATAAGACCAGATGTGCCCAGTGGTAATTGCAGCTAAGAAAGACTGGCTCACTTGGCAGATCTCTCTGTGCATCCAGGCACTCCGGGTAGGTGTGATCCCCTTGGTCAGAGATTATCAGACAAAATCATTTCCTGCCTGGCCCTCCAGCTGAGTGAGATCTGGACAGAGAAAGGGATAGGCAGACCTGTCTGAAGGAAGCATTTAGAAAGCTGAACTTGATCTCCGTGGCCAAATGGTCCCTTTAAGCAACAGTCTCAGAAGCAGATCAACCCAAGGACCATTCAATAAAGATAAATTACAACCATGATTTGTGATAAATTAGGGAGGAAGGGGAGGTAGGCATCCCAAGGGAGTTTGCATGACCCGGTCTCAGCGTTTCAGAAACTCCCGGCTCCACAAGCTTGGTGTCTTGCACATAGTAAGTACTTAATAAATGTTTGTTAAATTGAATTAAATGTGAACCAGGTATTAAAACTCTTTGATTTATGGTGAGGCTAAATGCTTAACCATTGAATATGCCTTCATTTAAAACTGCTAGAGAAAAAAGAAGTGTGAATAAAGCCCATTAGATTCTTCCAGACTGCACAAGAAATTTGACTTTCCTAGGCTTCCACAGTGTCATGGCCAGAGTCGATAACTAGGAATGGAAAGGTAGAAAGGTAGTAGTATGGTATAGTGGGTAGAGCATTGGACTCAGAGTCAGGAGACTTCTGCAGCAAACATTTATTAGTTATGTGACTCTGAATAAGTTAGTTAACCACTGTGGACATCAGTTTCATCATCCGTAAAAAGACATTACATGGCTTCAAATGTTTCTTCCAGCTCAGTCTATGATCCTATGAATTCTTGCTCCCCAGGCAAATTTCTTTGCAGGGGAGGGGGACAGGGAGGCAGAAAGCAGTGTGATCTTGGGCATAATTGGAGTGAGGGCAACCTCTCACCCATATAGTCCAGGCTTAGATGAGAAGGGTACTATATCAATGGGAAGGTGAGAGTTGGCAGTGTGGACCAATAGAGAACCATAGGGACAGTGGTCCATACAAGGAAGAAGCATCTCCCTGCCTTATGTTGGCACTTGGGGGCAAAGACCTGATCATCCCACATGGTATGAAGCTAAAATATACTTTGGGCCCTATCTCCTTGACACTCCCTCCCCCCACCTCCCTCCCTAAAATGGCTCTTCAGTTAGTGTTTACTCCATAGGTTCCCAAAGTGGGTGATATGGCCCCCTGGGGGTGCTGGAACAATGGGGAGAGGAGCAATAGTAGCCTCGGTTGGGATTGGGGGGCACTGAATAAAAATAAGGGGGCAGTGGAAGCATAAGGAAAGAAGAGAAGATAAAAAATTTTTGAAAAACCATTTGTACATGTTTCATGTGTTCTACAATGGAGTTAAAGTCATAATGATTACATTATTTTCCAAATAAACACACAAAATGCAAGTTACAACTGACAGGTCTTAACAAGCAAGTGTTGGCAGGTGAGGGAATAGTGCATCGTTGGGAAGCCAAGCATGCATTGGCAGGAATACGTGCTGTGTAATGACTTGCTTACAATGATACTATATGGTCACGTAATGCAATATTGCATCATCAAAATTTCAATGCAGGAAAAAAAATCACAAATTTACAATAAATTATTAAATTTAAGATGCATCATTTTGAAAAAATATTTTATATTTTTTGAAATGACACAAATTTCAAAAAAAAAACTATTAAAAGGTTAGAAAGTAGATTTCCAGGGGGCATGCTGAGTAATTTTTTTTAAAAGGGGGCAGTAAGCCAGATAAGTTTGGGAACCTCTGTTTTATTCAGTCAAATGACCACCTTCCGCAGCTCCTAACTCCCAGGGCACTCAGGCAGCACCAGGAAGCAACATGTAACTAGGAGTCTAGGGACTTGGGATTCATTCCACCAAGGGCCTCCTGTTAATTAGCTCTGAGACCTTGGAGAAGTTACTTCTCCTTGACGGAATTGTGGATCTAAGAATTGGAAAGCACTGAAGAGTCCATCTTGTCTCACTCCCACTGAGAAGCCTTTTTACAACCTTCCCAACAAGTGTCCATCCAGCCTGGCGGGAACACTTCAAAGGAAGAGAGCTCCCCACCTCCCAAGGCAGCCAGCCTGGTCCACGTTCAGACAGATCTAATTGGTAGGAAGTTTTCCCTTATTCCAAGTTGAATTCCCTATAACTTTTATCCCTTGTTCCTAGTCCTGCCTCCTGGGTCCTGATGGAACAAGTCAAACCCTCTCTCCCACATCTTCAAATTCTTGAGGAGAGCTTTCATGTCACCCCTTGCTCCAAGACTTGTCTCCAAGCTAAACATCCCAAGGTCCTCCAACCATCAGCCAATCAACAAATATTAATGAAGTACCTGCTATGCCAGGATTATTTACATTGCTGAGGATACAAATACCAAATTATGAAAATGGTCTCCTCTCAAAGAGCTTACATTCAATGGATCCTGGGAGGATCATTCAACTAATCCTCTCTAAACTTCGATTTCTGTGGCTATAAAATAAGCATACAGTTCTTGTTTCACCTACCTAGTTTGAGATTGTGAGGATCAAAAAAAAGGGGGGGGAAACAGTTTATGCAAAAATGTGGGCCTTGTAAAACTTTAGAAATCCCAGAGGATTTCTTTTGGCTGCCAAATATTCTCACCTCAATCCCCTCTTTCCCTGGAGGCCTTGAGGTGTTTACCATTCTGCCCTTCTTAATGCTCACAGTAGCTCAGAGATTCAGAACCTGGGGACCCACCAGACTTCTGAATTCCCCCATGGAGGAGCAGGAGCTAAGTGGAGTAGGTGATTCACAAAAAGTGAATTCTGGATCCAGCCATCCTGTCCCAAGGTCCCAAAGGTAGGATCACTCAGGGAGACTTGTAGAGATACTCCAGGAGCATCCCACAGATGGCAGAGATGATTATGATTGATCTCTGCTCCATGACGTAGGCAGAGGCTGCTAGGGTAAAATCCCCAATTGTTGTTAAAAAGAAACTAGTGGAGCAACGGCCCTGAAGTCGGGAGGACCTGAGTTCAAATCTGGCCTCAGACCAAACACTTGACACTTACTAGCTGTGTGACCCTGGGCAAGTCACTTAACCCCAATTTCCTTAAAAAAAAAATGGCCTCTTTAGGGCAGCTAGGTGGCGCAGTAGATAGAGCTCCAGCCTTGGAGTCAGGAGGACCTGAGTTCAAATGTGGCCTCAGACAAATGACACTTACTAACTGCGTGCCCCTGGGCAAGTCACTTAACCCTGATTGCCTCACCAAAAAAAAAAAAAAAAAGAGAGAGAGAGAGAGAGAGAGACTGGTGGTGTCACTACACTGCATTGAATAGGAACCAAATTCGGTGTTAGAAAAACCTGGGCTACAGTGCTGCCTCAAATACCTGTAGCTATGTGACCCTGGATAAGTCATGTAAGTCACAGCCTGAGTTTCTTTATCTGTATAACAAGGTGGTTAGGGCGATGATGTCTAAAGTCCTGTCTAGCTTTAAAATCTGTGATCCCTATGGTAACATAAGAACTGAGAAGTAAATTCTTGCTTGGTCTAGAAAAGGAGCAGATTGGTGTTTGCAAAGGCAAACAGAAAAAAATTAGACATAGACCATCACAGCAGAAAGGACTCTTTTGGATTCATTAGCCCTACCCCCCTCACTCACACTCAGCCCCTCTCACCTTTTACACCGAGGAAAAGTCTCCCAGAAGTGATTTACTCAGGATCACCTGAACCCAGATCTCTTGGCTCCTAGCCTAAGCCCTTCTCCTGCTCCTTCCTCTCCCAACTCCATTTCTTTCATATCATTTGCAGCATACCTAGGTAGCCTGGTAACTATTTTTATGCAAGTCTAAAGTCTGTAGGTAATCTTTGCAGATTTAATGTTACCTTTAGTGCTTTGTGTTAATTGGCTGCAGAATTTTAATGAGCTAAAATTGAGAACAACACGGAGCGAGCCCCGTCTCAGGAATAAGTGGGAGCTGCGAGTCAGAATCTCCCTAAGCAAACAGATGGAGGTGGAGCTCTCTGGGGGAGGATGTTTGTACTGTTTCAGGGAGAAACAAATTAGCTGAGATGGCTGTGGCATGGAAGCTGAGGAGGGCTTGGGAGAGGTGAAGCAGCCAGATGCGCGCAGCTATAGGAAGCTAGGCTGACGAGAGCAGCCTCCCAGACCACTTTTGGGCACATCGAGCCTGAGTCGAGGTTAGGGCAGTCATGGATTTCTTTCTCCTGCAGAAGTTGCCATAGCAGCCTCACTTTCACCCTCTGTGTGGGGGAGGGAAGGAGCACCAACTGCCATGTGACAGACAGAATTGTGTACAGAACTTTGCAAGGGCAGATGTGGTCTGCAAAGGCAGCAGAGGGGTGCTTTCTGCATAACTGGGGCAGGTGGGTGGATAGACCTCTGCTTCTGATCCGGAGCCTGGAAGTGGTGGGTGGAGGTGGTGGGTGGAGGTGGAGGTGGGTGGTGGTGATGATGAGTGATGCAGTCTTGGAAACCAGAGCTCCCCCACCTCCCTCAGGTATCTCTGCCCTGGGAGTCTATCCATCCACTCCTGCAGGACAGAAATCTCTGCTGCAGGTTTCATTTATATGTTGCTTGGACCCTGATGGGACTCTTCCCCAAAGGGTCGAATTGAAATGTCCAACGAATGAGGAAACAAAATGAAGACACATCCCTTAGCTACGGCACTGGGTGTAAGGTTAAAAAGTTAATTGGATTTCTGTTTGCTAGGTCATGTTTTTTGTTTGTGGTTTTGTGGGAGGTACTTTGTTTTTACAAAAATCAGTGATGTTAACAGGGCTGATTAGAGAAGGCAACACGGATTTTTGACAACTGAGCTTTGCTGTCCAGGTCCCTCCCTGCCTTCCAATAATCCAGTTCTCCTGTTTTCAAATAGGCAGGCTGTCTCTGTACCCCCAGTGTAGCACAATACCTAGTGTATAATAGGCACCTCATTTAATTAAATTGAATTGAATGAAGGTTTGGAGAAAGATTTCTTTGTCTTTAGAAAACCACCCCTTCCTCTATGATGGTACCCATTAATCCAGAGCTGGCTTCCTTCACACTATAGTAGGCATCCTTACTTTTGAAATCAGAAAGCAGTTCTACTGTTCTTTGCCATGCTGGATGTTCAGAAGGGGCTTTAAATGGGGTGTGTATCTCTATCAGACTGCATGTATGCATGTGTGCAATGCTTGCTTGCACACATGTATGACTGTATGCTGGGTATGTTTTGTGCATATGTGAATACCATAGCTAGGTTCTACAGATACATATCTATGTGTATCATACATACACATATATGTGTGTGTGCCATTTGTATGAATGTTTATATCTTTTGTTTGGGTGGATGGATTATATGTTTGTGTATCTGCACATTCATGATCATGTCTGAACTGTGCACATTTGGGTGCCTGTTTAGAAGATATACTGCTACCCTGTCCTCTTGCCCTCGCTACCTGAGTTTTCTTGTTGGGAACTCAGTGGTGCTTTTCCGGTGACACAAATCCTACCACCATCTGTGTGTTCTCACCAAGGCAGCTACTTTGGCGTGGAAAGAGTGATGTGTGGAAAGCTGAGCAGGCTGGGTTCCCTCCCTTGCTGTGAGGAAGATGTGTACCTGTTGCAGCTTTTGTTCAGCTTTCCTCCTGAGCCCCTGTGGGGAGGGAACCTCCCTGGAGACTGAAATCCAAGGCAACAGCAACAAGCTGGGGATGGGTTTGACCCTTGGTGGCTCAGGGACAATGTGACACAATGTGGGCTGCATTTAAGAGCAGGGAGCCATCTGGCACCATTGTCTCACCGGGCTGAGGCTGGCTGTGATATATGCCAACAAGCAGCATGGATTTCTGTGTTTAACAGAAGCAGGGAATGCGCCTCCTCCCCTGGGCTCCTGGAGGAGGCAGGAAGCTCACAGTTTATTCCCATCAGTACCAGCAAATTGGGCTGTTTGGAAGGTGGGAGGAGAGGAGTGTTCACGCTTTGCTTTCCAGCTGCACCTGTTCAGGACAGTTAGTCAGTGACCCTTTTCTGGTGGGAGTTGCTTTGACCAGTGCCTGTGAGGGAAAGAGGGACTCCTTGGCCTCTCAGTTCTGGGAAGCAGCTGGGACAGAAGGCCAGAGCAACCTTTCTAGGAAAAATTCCCCAGGAAAGATTCCAGGCCAACTGTGCCACTACCCAAACTCAACTTTAGTCTATCCAGGAAGAGAATCCCTTCCTGACTTCTAAAGGCTTATGTCTCCTGGATCTTAAAAGCTCCAGGGTCGAGGGAAGTACAGGTTGGGCATGCATGGGGGGAAAAAAAAGTGTTCATGTTTGCTGAGCTCACAGGCCTAGGGCAGGTTAATTAAAGTCAACTGAGTGAAAAAAACAATTACATGGAAGTGAAGACAGGAGAAGCCTGTACCTGTAATTTAGAACTTCTTAAGGTCTGTGCCAGCCTTGAACCTTGAGCTCATTCCCTTCTGTAGTATTGGAAGGGGTGCAGGACAGAGGGGGTGGGGAGAGAAGGAAGAAAACCGTCTGTGGCTCCCCGTTTTGCTGCACCACGTGGCCCCTGGCAGCCTGCATTTTAATTGCCTTGTGTTGAAGTAGAAGGAACTTGTGGGCTTTCATCTTCTCCTCCCCCCAATACCAGGACCCTGGGAGGTCCTCTTATATTCCTGATTAACTCTCCTCTCAGTGACTCCATCCGGGCCACCACAGCCGATGATGGGTTGTCTGTCAGACAGTTGCACTTGTGGGAACTTTGCCAAGAATGTTATGAACTGCAAAGCTGTTATTACTCTGAATAAAATATGTCTGTGTGAGTGCACAGACTTGGGGGGAGGCAGGAAAACTTCCTATTGCAAAGCAACACTGGCCCTTCCCCAAAAGAAGCTGACCGAAAAAATAAAGTCCATACCAATAAAACAGGAGTCCACTGCCCCATCATGGCCTTGTTCAGGTGCTTCTCCATATTCCTGTGGTCAGTACCCCACTGCTGGATAAGCCTCTGGATAACCCAAAATGAAGAATAAAAAAAAAGGTAGACAGTGAAGAAGCCAGAATGGGGGTATCTAGCAAAGTGTAATGGCTGAGCACCGGAAAAAAAGAAGGCGAGCAGGAATAGTGCAGGGGACCAGCAATTAACTGTACTTAGAAACAGAGTGGCCTTATGGAAGAGGTCAACATGTCCATTCATTTCTGACCAGCAGAACTCAAGGCAGGCTCACCCTTTTGCCATGTCCCTGGCTCCATCGCTCTAATTTGCACCATGCTGATGGGGTGCAACGGATTGCCAGCTGCCTCCTGCCTGATTTCCTCCAGGCCTCTGACCTGCGCTGGGATGGACAGGGCCCAATGACTGCTTTCTGTCCTTCCTCCATCTCAGGGCATTCTGGAGGCAGTGAGGGGAGCAGAGGGGAATCGTGGCATTGACAGAAGTTATAGCTAGGGGTATTTCATGTTAACTGCCCACTGCATCAGCACCAAGTTTCTATCGATAAAAACTTCCAAGGTTTATTAACATGCTACCTTAGTGCGTGCGAGTGGCAGCTTGGCTGCGTGATGGACAGTCTCCACTTGGAGGGAGCCCATTAGAGATTCCATCCTGCCAGCCCCTGTCAGCTCTGATGCCTGCAACCCCCAGGAGGAAAGAAAGGACAAACTATGTTCCTGGCAAAATCCTTAGCTCCCACACGCAGCCTCATTTGACTGAACATGTGACTGAGCTCTGCTTTAAGCCAGATACGTGACTGATAACACTCAGCAAATATATGGCAGTGTCCATTTGGACATCCTCTACCTCAGCCTCGCTTTTCCATCTGAGAAATGGGTATGCCTACCACTCAGACTCAAATTGAGATTTCTGCTTCCCAAGGGAAATTGCTAAAGAACATCCCAAAGTTCTCACTTTTTTTCTGATCACTCAACATTTCTTCATATATCCACACACTGCATTTGGCGCCAAGGCTTCAGCCAACTTCAGAGCCAGCTGAAGCTTCAGTAAGATGCCAAGGAGGCAGCTCACAACAGTGGGAAGAAAGCCTAGGGCCGGGACTCAAGAACCTAGGCTCTTGTTCCAGCTGTGTGACCTTGAACAAACCATTTCCCACCTTTAAGCCTCAGTTTCCTTATCTGGAAACCGAGGGGACTGACCTATATGACCTTTCAAATTTGGCATTCAAAGAGCTCAAGACTGGGAGTGTGAGATAGGAGTCCTAAACCCTGATACTTGGACCACTTCAGGGACTAAAGGTCACCATAGCAGTTGTCCTGACTTGACCCTGATAATCCTTCTCAAGAATGAGGGGAAAATACAGATGCTGCCAGAGCTGTAGCTAGCATGGGACAAACAGTGCTTTGCCCTCAGGTGTCAAAATCCAAGGAGCGCAATTCCTCCCTTAATGGTGTGCTTCTGTTATTTTTCTCAGTGGCAACCACTGTCTTCTGTTTCAATACCTCACAGTTGTGCGAAAGTATAGGGTGCAACTGATCCTTTAGGACAATCTGTAGAATAGGTTTTTCCTGTCCCAGCCTCCTTGGTGGGATTCACTTTGGTACCTCCATGGTCCTCATACTATTGAACCGTCTGTCATCTTTCATGCAACCACATAACCCTTCCTCACCCTTACCATTTATAAAAGTGCACTGTGCCACCTCTACCCCAGACCTTCCATCTTTGACATCCCAGTCTAATCATCCATAGTGTTCTGCCCCACTATATGCTTCCACCCATCCTGGACTGTTTTCCCCAGATGCAATTTTAGCCAGCTTATGGTTGTGGGTGTTGCTTGGAAGAAGCAATAAAGAGAAAGAGGATCAGTCATTTACCAGTGCAAGCAAGAAATGATCTACCGACTATTATGCTGTAAGGAAAGACGTCTGTTGTTATATTGTAATAATGATAATTACATTACAATGGTAATGCCTGCTATTGTACCATAATCAGTACACCCACTCTCAGAACATGGTCATCTTGTTGTTGTTCAGTCGTTTCAATTGTGTCTGACTCTTCCTGACCCCATTTGGAGTTTTCTTGGCAAAAATTCTGGAGTGGTTTACCATTTCCTTCTCTAGCTCATTTTACAGGTGAGGAAACTCAGGCAAACAAGGTTAAGTGACTTGTTCAGGGTCACACAGCTAGTAAGTGTCTGAGGCCACATTTGAACTCAGGTCTTCCTGACTCCAGGCTTGCCGCTCTATCCACTATGCCACTTAGCTGCCTCCTAGCAGCACCCTCTCCATAATACCATAAGCAGCATGCCCTCTATATTACCAGAAATCGTGTGCCTGAGATTGTACTATAAGCAAGTCACTCCTTGTCCTACAGCAGCAGTACCCCCAAAGTCATACCGTAAATAGCATGTCTGCTGTCACACCATTAATAATACACCCACTCTGGTGGCATATACAGTGTATCCACCGTTTTCCTGTAAACAGTGCATCCACCAGTGAGCAATAAGCAGTGTACCTACTGTTACACAGTCAACAGCATGCCCATCATCCAATATATAAGCAGTGTGCCCACTGGCATGCTGGCAATGGTGTACTCATCATTGTACTATGAGCAGAACACCTAGTGTCCTCTGTATGTGTTCATTTGATGGGAGGCCATCCAGCCTACTGACCCTCCTTGTTTTATGGATGTTGCCTTGAGAACCATTTATCTGCACCCATTTCTCTCAATTTCCTTATCTCCAGAATGTGGCCATCCCAACTGTGATTGCTCAGAGAAATAACTGGAAAATATGTCTAGTCAGTGGATAGAGCATTGGACCTGGAGTCAGGAAGGCCTTCGTTTAAGTCCAGTCTCAGACTTATTGGCCATGTGGGCAAGTCGCTTAATCTCCACCTATCTCAATTTCCTCATCTGTAAAATGAGGATAATTATGGCACTTATCTCCTAGGGTTGTTTTGAGGATAAAATGAGATATTTGTAAAATGCTTTACAAATGCTTTAAATGTTATATAAATGCTAGCTATTATTACTTTTCGAGAATTGGTGGACTGTGGGTGCAGATGGTTGCATATGTAGTCAGTTTTAGTCATTTTGTTGGTTGGGTTTACTTAGTATTTTTCTTTGAGCTAAGAGAAGATTTGGAGGGACCACTATTGATAATGACAATTGTGCAAAAACAAAAACAAATGCATTAATAGTTTGTTTGTGTAAAGAATACAGACCTTTAGGGGGCAACTAGGTGGCACAGTGGGTAGAGTACTGGCCTTGGAATCAGGAGGACCTGAGTTCAAATCCAGCCTCAGACACATAACACTAGCTGTGTGACTCTGGGCAAGTCACTTAACCCTAATTGCCTCACCAAAAAAAAAAAGAGAGAGAGAGAGAGAGAGAATACAGACCTTTAGAAAATCATAAGGAAGAGCTGTCCTTTTTGCAAATAGGTCAGAAACATATTTTCTGAACGATCACAGATGTCCTACTCTGATATGTCATGGTGGTCTGGGAGTAACCTTAGGCTCTTGAAGACTGTGCTGACACTACACAGACTGTGACAGATTCTACAAAGCTAGAAAAGCTTTGTGAATGGCCCTGATAAAAAGATGGCACTTTCTGTTCAAGGATCAGCCTAGCTGAATGCAGAGAAGTGAATCACTGGCCATTTGACCTCTAGGTAATCCATTCTTTGGCCATGGGAACCCATGCAACAAAGAAAAAGACAAGCTGACCTGCAATTCTACATGGACCCCTCCTGCGTCCCCAAAGATCACTGAGGAGTAGCACAAAAGCCATCAGAGTGTAAAGAATCACATTGGTTTTAGACCCTCTACAAATGTCAGCTTAACTGATGGTTCTCTAAATGTGAGGTCTCTGTCCAGATCCAGAATTCATATACTACTGGAAGAACTAAGCCACATCTGTATTGATAGCCTCTCTACAAATGACATCAGAACACTTCCTTAGAAATTGTAAGTAAATGGAAAGATGACCTAAAGATTCTCCCTGGGGAAGAAAATAGTTTGGCAGAGTTGGCTTCATTGGGTACCCAAAGGCAATAAGAAACATTATTTTATGGGATACTTGGTCATTTCATTTTGCAGGGTTCATGATGAATGTAGGCAAAAAAAATTATTAAGATAATTACCACTTTCCAACATCTGCAAAGTATAAAGTAAAGAAATGCTATGAAGAACTTCAAAAGATTCTCTGAAATAAATCAACATATACCTTAATACTTGGTGATTTTAATACAAAGATGAACAGAGAGTAGTATAGAGAAAAATATGGTTCAGTATAGAAAAACGCAAGAGTACCAATACTTACAGTTTACTCAGAAGTCTCATCTATATATCAGAAATGCTTGCTCTTTTTCAAGAAAAGAGTCAGAAAATACTGGGCATGGTGAGCACTGAGCAACATCATAATAGGAAATGACCTTTTCCTGATAGAGAATTCAGTAATTGCTAATTATGGAAATGGGGCAGCTAGGTGGTACAGATAGAGTGTCAGGCCTGGAGTCAGAAAGACTCATTTTCCTGAATTAAAATCTGGTCTCAGACACTTACTTAGCTGTGTGACCCTGGTTAAGTCACTTAACCATGATTGCTTCAGTTCCCCATCTGTAAAATGAGCTGGAGAAGGAAATGGCAAACAATTCCAGTGTCTTTGCTAAGAAAATCCCAAATGGAGTCATGAAGAGTCAGACAGGATTGAACTGACTGAACAACAACAATTATGGAAGTAATTTCCAAATAAGATTATTTTGTGCAATCATACTACCAATACCAAATTAGAAGAAAGATAAAGATGAGAGGACACTGTATGCAATTGTTGCAGCACTAACCCAACCTATTTAAACTAGCTATTGATGATGAAAAATGAGAAATGGATAAAAGTAAAGACACTGACTATGATTATCACTTCTTAGAAAAAAATTAACCAATATAAAATAATTGCCACAGCACAGAGGTCAAAAAAGCCAAGAAGGTCCGTCAGCTAGCAAATAATTAATCTCTTTGCCAAGTTAGAAGGAATAGCAGTCAAGTACAATACTGACTTCAAGTACAAGCTCATTTGTGGAGCATTATATAGTGGAAGATCAAGATCATCTCACAAAATGAAAAGCAGTGAAGGGGAAAACAAGTCTGCAGAAACCTTGTCACAAGACCTATCCCAAGGGTATAGAGATGAAACTGGAAGGTTAACAAATAGATGCAAAATGGAGCAGATTTGTCAGAAATTACTATAAAGATCTATTTTTTACCATTCCAAAATGGAACTTAGCCTTTATTTGTCATCAGATAATTCATATTGTAGACATACTCTATATATGTAATGAGTGTGGGAAAAATTTTAGGTGGCGCTCAGAGCTTCTTAAACATGAGAGAGAATGGAGAAAGAAATGCTGCAAATGTATTGAATGTGGGAAAAACTTAAATCAAAGCTCAGACCTTATTCAGCTTCAGAGAATTTACCATGGAAAGAAACCTTATAAATGTAGTGAATGTGGAAAAGAAATCAAGAGGAGCTCAGATCTTAATCTCCATCAGAGAATTCATAGTGGAGAGAAAGCCTATGAATTCTGAAAACCTTTCAGGTGGTGCTCAGGCTTTCTTAAGCACAAGGGAATTCATAATCAAGAGAAAACCTATAAGTATAATGAATGTGACATAGCTTCTGGCATAGCCCAGAAGCTGTTCAGACTCTGAAAAATCGTATCAAAGAGTAACATTTCAAGTAAGATAAATATGGAAAATACTTCAGTCAAGACTTAGTCGTAGACTTGGAACTGGAAGGGTCCTTTAGGGATCCTCTAGTCTAGTCAAATGTCCTGATTCTTTGACCTGTGTTCTGTCCATTACATCATACTGCCTCTCCCACAACTTTGGTAAGATTGCAGAGGAGCATGGAATCTGGAGTCATGACCAACCTGGGTTCAAAACTCACTCCTGCTACCTAGTTCCTGTGAGACCTTGAGCAAAGGCCCTCAGCCCTTCTGGGTCTCAGTTCCCTTTTCTGTAAAATGAGGGGATTGGGCTATGTGATCTCTAAGGGTTCCTTCTAGCTCCAAACCCTGTGACAATATTCATGTTTTAGTGGTTCTAAAGCCTCAGCTGTGTAAGCAACTAAAAACAGCCTACCGGGAAGGGCAGCTAGACCTGGACCAAGTACACACAGAAAAAAAAAATCATGCTGGAGGTTACACGGTTTTGAAGTCACTTAGGAATGATTCCTCAAGATATCTTAGAATGAGATATACCAAAATAATTTGGATCAATAATGAAAATAATAATAATAATAATAAAGTAAAAACAATCATGGATGATATTATCTTCCCTCCTACCCAAAAGAATTATAGAAATGAGACTGAAAGTGACCTCAGAGGCCACATAGACCATGTCCTTCATTTTACAGATGAGGAAACTGAGGCCCTAGGAGATTAAATGACTTGTAGGCAGCTAAGTGGTACAATGGATAGAGTGCTAAACCTGGAATTAGGAAGACCTGAGTTCAAATCTAGCCTCAGACACTTAATAGTTATGTGGCCCTGGGCAAGTCATTTAATTTAGCCTCTTAGCCTCAGTTTCCCCATCTATAAAATGGCAATAATAATCACGTTTACCTTACAAGGTTATTGTGAGGATTAAGTAAGATAATATTCATAAAGCACTTTGCAAATCTTAAAGCATTATTTAAATGCTAGCTATTATTGCCTAAGATCACAGGGGTAGTAAGCAAGGAAGTTGGGATTTGATCCTGGGTTCTCAGGGCCAAGACTCTTTCTACTATACTATGCTGTACCCTGCCACTCCTCCATACCAAGAAAACATCAACAAATACCAACCCACATAACTATTTTCTCATCTTTATAAGATTTTGATAAGAATGGTACTGTAGAGGGTGGGAGTAAAGGGGTTCCTTGATGGGGAAATAAGACAAGAGAATGGGCAGGCTTTCACAGTTAATTTCCAAAGCACACTCTATCTTCACAGTCACATAACAGAGATTTTGAGGCAGCCAGGTCAAGTCATGTTTATTGTTTCTTGAGGGAAATAAAGCATTTGATTCCGTAGAACAAAAAAAAAGCCTTAAAGGTTCTCCTATAATAATTCATTGCAATAATTTGATGAATATTTGTTATGTGCCTCATATATGGAAGGCACTGTGCTAGGCACTGAGGAAACAAAACCAAAAATGAAGTAACCCTTGCTTTCAAAGAGTACATACGTTATATGAATATGTTAAGACCATACAAGATGCCTTGACAGATACCACTTCAGAGACACCATGTGAGTCACCCTCCTCCAGATGGTTCCAGTTTGTCCACAGCCTTCCTAAAATATGGTTCTTACCCCCATGTTCTGGACATGATTCCATTTACTTTTTTTGAAGGCCATGTTCCATTGTTGACTTTTATTACATTTATAGCCAACTAAAACTTATATTTCTTTCACATATTTGCACATAAACACACACCTACATCCTGTGATTCTAATGAATCTTAATGATGGTGATTTTTTTAATCCAAATGAATACTTTTACATTTATCCTGATTTAATTTTATCTTACTTGATTTAACTTATCACACTAGACCAGAGGTTCTTAATCTGGGGTCTATGAACTTGTTTTTTTAAAAAAGTATTTTGATAACTCTATTTCTTGGTTTCCTTTGTGATCCCCTATGTATTTTGTTTTATGCACTTAAAAACATTCTGTGAAGGATCCACGAGCTTCATCAGACTGCCTACAGGACCCATATCAAAAAAGAGGTTAAGAATCCCTGCTCTAGACTATCAAGATATTTCTCGGATCTTGATTTTCAGCTTTATGCCGTTGACAAATTTGATAAGCATGGCATTTATGCATTCATTCTCGCTGTTGCTGTTTAGTCGTTTCTGATTCTTTGTGACCTCATTTAGGCAGAGATACTGGAGTGGTTTGCCATTTCTTTCTCTGCCTCGTTTTACAGATGAGGAAACTGAGAAGCAAACAGAGTTAAATGACTTGCCCAGGGTCACACAGCTAGAAAGTGTCTAACACCAGATTTGAACTCAGAAAGATGAGTCTTCTTGACTCTAGGCCCAGCACCCTGTCTTCTGTGCCTCCTAGCTGCCCTACGTCACTGATAGAAATATTGAGTAGCATAGGGCCAAGGACAGATTCCTGTGACACTTACTAGACACATTGTTCCACATTGACATCAACCTACTAATGACTAATTTTGAGGTGCAGTCATTCAATGAAACATGAATGCAAGTATACCATCTCCTGGCCACTTCATCATGTCCACAGGGATGGCATTAATAGACTTTGTCGAACACCTTGCTAAAATCTAGGTAGTGGGTGTGTAGCTTTTCCTTCGTCTACTAACTAGCCTAGCAAGCCTATCAAAAAAGGAAATGGAGTTAGTCTGAGGTGATCTGTTCTTGATGAAGCCATTCTAGGTCTTAATGATCCATATTTCCCTTTCTAAATGCTTACATACCATCTCTTTAACAATGTGTTCTATAAGAAAGATCCCATATGTACCTAAACATTCACATTTACACTTTTTGTGGTAACAAGGAATTGGAAACAAAGCAGATTCCCCTCTTTTGAGGAATAGCTAAACAAATTATGAATGTAATGGAATATTATTGAGTTGTAAGAAATGACAAATATGAAGAATTCAGATGAGCAGGGGAAGATGTATGTGAACTGATACAGTGAAGTAAACAGAACCAACAAAACAATATATACGACCACAAAATTTTAGCATAATGTACAAAAGAAATGAAGGTAAACACTAGGTAACTACAATGACCAGGTTTGGCCTCTAGAAGAATTGAAAAAAACACAGTTCCTTCCCTTCAGTGCAGTGGTGTGAGTTTATAGGTGTGGGATGTTGCAAATGATGTCAGACGTGGTTGTTATGTTTGGTTAGTTTCTGTGAACTTTTTTTTTCTCTTTTAAAAAGTTTGTTAAAGGATTAGCTCACTGAGTCTGGGACAGAGTGGAATATTGTGGTGAAATAAAAGTTAAGTAAAAATACATCAATAAAAACACAATTAAAAATTTTAAAATAATAACGCACTCTAGAATTTTGCCCAAGTCTATCCTCTCTTTTCTCTCTCTCTTTTTTTTTTTTTGAAAACTGGGGCAGCATCTGTCCTTGCTCAGTTCTTCGGTCTCTTTTCTGTCATCCCAATATCTTGCAGAGGCCATGCACAATGACTGGTAATTAAATCTTCTGGTTTTTTTCATAGCCTATTCATCCAGGGCCTGAGTACTTGTGCTCAGTGAGAACATCTGGGTGCTCTCTTGTCCCCTATCTATAACCTCCTTCACCTTATCTTTGAAGTCCCTATTAAACCATTTTTGTTTGGTCTCTCCAAACTTCATCCTCCTTGACTGAGAAAATAAATGCAAAATAAGAGTCGGGTAGTTCAATTTTCTCTCCATCCTCTCTTATCATTCCTATCTGCCCAGGAAGCAGCCCTATTCCTGCTTTGGTCTTTTTACCTTTGACATGAATCTAAAAAGGTCTTTTTGGTTCTTAGCACTCATCACCGATCTCATTTCACTCTGAGGTTTAGTGCCCCTAATACGATTTTTACAGGACCATGCCACTCTTCTGGGACTCCTGAAATGGAACACAATACTGCAAATGTGTTCTGACCAGGGCAGAGTACGGTGAAATGATAACCTCATTATGTTCTGGATGTGACTCTCAGTAGGCAGCTTGGTGGCTCTGTGGAGAGACCTGGAGTTAGGAAGACCTGAGTTCAAATCCAGCCTTAGATACCTACTAGGTATGTGACTCTAGGCAAGTCACTTAATCCCGTCTACCTTAGTTTCCTCATCTGTAAAATAGAGATAATAATAGCACCTACCTCCCAGGATGGCTGCTAAGATAAAGCTTTGCAAACCGGAAAGCATTAGAAAAATACTAGCTATTGTTATTAATGCAGCCTAAGATCTCATTCGATTTTTGATGGCCATCTCATGCTAGTGACTCCTGTAAAGCTAGCAGTTAGTGCATACTAAGCTTGTTCTCTTTGCTTTCATCTTTTTTGCATGCCATTCTAGAATCTAAGTGGGCAGCTGAATTCCTTGTGCAAAAACAGCTGTCACTTCAGCCAGATTCCTCTGTTCTTACTCATCAGAATCCCTTATGTTTGTGACCTTGTCATTTCATTCTTGTGAGCTTGCTCTCCCTTTCAGGTGGACTTCACCCAGGGGGTCAAATTCAGAGGACCAGCGTTCAAGTCTTGACTCTGCTAGTAGATTACTCTCCTTGAGCCTCAGTTTTCTCATCTGCAAAATAGGCAATAATTCTCACTCTCCTTTTCTCAAATGGCTGTATTATGGATCAAATGAGATAATGTATATAAAGAATTTTGTAGTTATAAATCTCTCTGTGTACATGATTACTGTTATTAAGAAGTCAACTCTCATCAGTCAAGCAGTCTTCAGTGATGTCAGTCTGGTGGGGCAGCTAGGTGGTACAGTAGATAGAGTGATGATGGGCCTGGAGTCAGGAAATCCTGAATTCAAATCTAGCCTCAGATACAAACTAGCTGTGTGACCATGGATGAGTCACTTAAACTCCGTTTTCTTCTTTGTAAAATGGATGATAATAGCACCTACTTCCTATGGTTGTCGTGAGAATCAAATGAAATGATAGTTGTCAAGTGCTTGGTACATAGTAAATGCTGTAGGAATGTTAGCTATTATTATTAGTGTTCTCACAAGCCATCAATCAGTCAACATCACTCTACAAGTGTTTATTTACAGGGATGTGCTGGAGCCAGCTTCTTCAGGCTCAAGGGCCAGTTGCTAAATTTTTGTAGGAAATCAGGGCTTGATTTATTGCTTTGTTGATTGTGTAGACTGAAGAAAGTGATGGAGAAAATATTAATAATGCGAATTTGACTTAAGAGAGTATTACACACACACACACACACACACACACACACATCCAGAGAACTGGTTGTTTAAAATTTACAGCTCATCCTGAAAAGCATCTGCCATATGCCAGGCTCTGTGTTAGGCAATAGGGATATAAAGACAAAAAAGAATGACTCATCCCGGACCTTAAAGAGGTTATATTCTATGAGGTAGACAACATGTACACACACATATGTATATAAATATATGTACATATATATTTGTAAAATATATGCAAAATAAATACAAAGCAAGCAGGAGAAATTTGCCCTCGCTCTTCCCTGAGGAGAGACAAGGAGGGCAGTATTATATAGAAAAGATAGAAATAAACATTTATTAAGCACCTACTATGTTCCAGGCACTGGACTAAGAGTTTTACAAATATGATCTCATTTGCCCTTCACAATAAACCTGCAAGGTAGTTGCTGTTATAATCTTTATTTTACAGATGAGGAAACTGAGGCAGGCAATGGTTAAGTGACTGCCCAAGATCACACACAGAGAGAATGTCTAGAACAAGGGTCTTCCTGACTTCAGGTACAACACTCTATCCAGAGATTCTTTTTTTTTTTTTTTCTGATTAGTCAATGGGGTTAAGTGACTTGCCCAGGATCATACAGCTAGTATGTGTCAAGTATCTGAGGTCAAATTTGAACTCAGGTCCTTCTGACTCCAGAGATGGTGCTCTATCCACTGCGCCACCTAGCTGCTCCTATCCAGAGATTCTATAGAGAGGAAAGTGCTAGATTCGGCATCAAAGGGCTTAGTTTCAAATCCCAGCTCTGTCACTTACTGGTTATGTGATCCTGGGCAATACTTCTCTGGGCCTCCGTTCCCTCATTTATACAATGAGTGGATTAGATGGCCTCTAACATTCCTTCTGGGTCTAAATCTATGATCTTTGACATGGAGGGATATAGCTCTGGATCCTTCATTTAAAAAAAAAAATTTCCTGAAGGGTGTGTGTGAGTGGGTGTGTGTCTGTGTGTGTATGTGTATGTGTATGTGTGTGTGTTGTTGTTGTTGTTGACTCCTGTCTGACTTTTTAATGACCCAATTTAGGGCTTTCTTGGCTGGAGTGGTTGCTAGTTCCTTCTCTAGCTCATTTTACAGATGAGAAAACTGAGGCAAGCAGGGTTCAGTGATTTGCTCAGGGTCATACAGCTCCTAAGTGTCTGAGGCAAGATTTGAGCTCAGGTCTTCCTGACTCCAGGCCTGGTGCTCTATCCATTGCACCATCTAGCTGCCTGGACATATATACATATGTACATATATACACTCAATGCCTGTCTATATCTGTCTATCTGTCTGTCTGTCTATTTATCTATCTTTGCAAGTATAATGTGGGAGCCAGAATCTGTCAAAGGTAAAAAGCAGAGACAGTCTCTTGAGGGTCCTTCTTTGATATCCTGGACCAGCTTGGTAGGCATGAAGTATGCAATTAATTCCCACTTATTCCCCTGGACACATTAATTTTTCCCTAGGGAATATGCCCAAATTTTAGAGTTTTTTAGAGTGAGTGTACTTGGTGACACAAAGCACTGAATCTGGCTAGTTGGTTACGGCGTGTAGAACTCTGTCCTCATCACTGTGAGAGCGTTTAGGTCGTAGGGCATCTCACCTCTTGTTAAGGCTCATTCTGTGTCTAACAAGGGTGAAAATAAAAGTGATGCAGCCAAGGATGTAGACAGGCCTCTGAGAGAATGGCAGTGTTGAAGCTGGCTTCCTGCACCCTTCTCTAGAAGGTGTCACATGGGTTCCATGGTTTCTATTGAATGGCCAATTAGAAGCCAGGTTGGCCATTAGCTCAGTTTGGGTTACACAATAAAGTAAGCAGTTTATTTAGATCACCTGCCCAGCTTTGGCCCAGGCCTTCTAGGACTCTCTAAAGTGATGGTGGTTGATGGTCTGTATCCATTTAACCCTTACAGGTGGTACCAGGATGAATTTGCAACCAGGACAATGAGGGAGGAGGGGACAACCGGCTCAGGAGAGACTTTCTCCAAGTGAGACTAGACGCCTTTCAGACTGACTCTAGTGTGAAAATTATGAGGCTGGTATTAATGTTCGCCTGCATCGTGCTGTTTGGGACTGCAGGACTTGTGGTCTTCATGCACCTGCAGGATCCAGTGGAAATCATCCCTCATCAGACACCAGGTTAGTGACCTTTGCCTCCCCGACTAGTGCTTGTGGTCTCTTCCTGATCAGGGAAAGGTTTGTTCCTTCACAAGGTTGATACAGCTTAGAAGAATCAAGACTCCCTTGATGCTTTCCCAGGCCTGGGCACAGAATTAGCTCTTGGGATCCTGGGCCCACATTGGAGCACAGCATCTTAGCTCAGTGGAGAAGAGTTAGGGCTGGGAACAAGATGGATTGTGGCCAGAAAGGGATAATACTGTTGAGGGTTAAATGCTAGGGGTGCTGGGACCCCAAAATCACGACATGCTGGTCCTGCCTGAAAGTATTCGACCCAAACCTTCTTTCAGCCAAAGACAGGGTTTATTAAAGATAAGCCATATAGGCCAGACTCTGAAGGAATCCGAACATTTGTGAAGCTCGTAAAGACGAGTAGTCATGAGGAAAGAAGTCAGAGGGCCTACATTCAAATCATCTTGTGTGACCTTGGACAAAAGTCAACACCTCTCTTGGTCTATTTCCTCATCTCTAAATGAAGGGGTTAGACTAAATGGCCTCTAAGCTACCTTCCACTCCAAAATTATGACTGTATGAGCCAAAAATAAGAGGCTCCCCCTCTTGAACAATGATCTAGATATGCTGCTGAGTATAATACAGACCATCATACAGAAGGTAATATACACTTTTGTTATAGAAGCAACATCTCCTCTCTGGACAGTTAGGTGGCTCAGTGGATAGAGCTCCTGGCCTGGAGTCAGGAAGACTCATCTTCCTGAATTCAAATGTGGCTTCAAACACTTATTAGCTGTGTGGCCCTGGGCAAATCACTTAACTTGTTTTCCTCAGTTTTCTTATCTGTAAAAGGAGCTGGAGAAGGAAATAGCAAACCACTCTAGTATCTTTGCTAAGAAAACCTCAAATAGGGTTATGAAGGGTCAGACACACCTGAAAAATGACTGAACAACAATCTTCTCTCTGAGTTCATGTGGTGGATAACTGCTGCCACATATATATTTACCACAATACGGAAATTATGGAGGTAAAGATCTAGGTTTTATCCTTATGCTCAAGCATAGGTTCAGACCTCAGAGAAAACCTGAACAATCATCAGGATTCTAACGTTTCCTACAGGAAACTTTGTGCCAGAGTGACAATGAAATAATTCATTTATATATTGCAACCTTGTAGATTCCCCAGGCCATAAAAGTTAAAGAGAAGATAGGTCCATAATCCCATACTTCCTTCAACGTCATAAAAGTTGAACAAACTCAGTTAAACAGAGTCATAATCTCATCTATCCCCTAAGGAAACAAACATCGTAGTCAAACAATAGGTAAATTAAATCAGGTTACAGATTAAACTGCATTTGGAGGATTCACAATTGGCTGATTGTCTCCACCGAGACTGGGACAACTGAGTTTCTTTCTCTGTCTTTTTATCTAGGGAATGTTTAAAACTAAGTAAATTTTCACATCCCATGGGACAGGTTTTGGTTAGGTGAGGTTAATGTCAGCCAAAATTTGCAGGAGGAATAGCTCTGAACTCCAAATAATTAAGAAAAATTAAAAATTCCTGTGACATCTTCCTTCAGGGTGTGGTTTTCACCAGAGTGGTTGGGTTTTCTCCACTGGCCTTAGTTCCTTTTGGGTCTATCTCAGCTTCCTCTAGATGTTCCCCTTCATTTCCCACCCCCTCCCCCATCAACACTGGGTGGTTTGGCAGAAGCTCAGCATAAAGCCCTTTCTTTTTTCAGAACAACACATTCTGGGTTTCTGTGGCCGTGGCAGTAGCACCCGGGGGAAGCAAGGAGAAAATAAGAGGAAAGAGAGTATTCTTTAATATAATTCTGCCGCTCCCCTCCTCCATTTAACTTAGTAAATAGAATTACCCCAAACTTGAAAACATAGTGAAGAAAGGTGAGGAGAGAGGAATAAGGCAGATTTAGTATGAATTAGTGTAGGTTTTGAATTACAGAGAAACTATAAATCAATGCCACTTTATTGTTTTCAAGTATGTACAATACTGTCAGGTGAAGGTAAGGAGTGTTCTAAGTAGAGGCCAGTTGAGATTTGCTTTATTATGTAAATAAGATCAATTTGTAATCAGCATATCGATTGTATGTAAATAGAACTTCTAAAAAGCTTGAAGACTGCTGTTCTCTTACCTAAGCTTAAAAAAAAAAAATCCCTCAAACTCAATCTTTATGTTGATATTGCAAAAGTAAACTTCAGCCCAGATTCTATCTAAATTATCACAAATTTTAAATTAGTAGAGCCCAAATTGAAGTTCTATGTAAATATTAATTACTAAATTAATAATATTGTTAGGACATGTAGTATACCAGCAAATTAGCCTAGGAGGTGAAAGAAATTAGGCTACAGGCATATTGGCATTTCAGTAGTGATGGGCAGGGTGGGCCTGGGGTGCTACCTTGCAGTTCCCAGTGACCCTCAACAGTGTATGCATTGCATACTCAGCTGAGTGTCTTCGTTCTGCATGCAGCCAGAGGCTGGGAGGTCCCACTTTCCCTTGAAGCAAGCTTACCCCATAGCTCCTTGTTGGCTTGTTCCACTCTGGAGAAGGGCACCCCTGTGTTCATAGCAGCACAGATCGAGTCTAATTTACTCATTTTACAGATGAGGAAACTGAGGCTCAAGTGAGGTTCAAGTGACTTGCCCTAAGTCAAGCAAGTAATGTTTCTGATGCCAGTTCTCTTTCTGCTGTTCTATTCTGTCCTGCTAAACATTTGGCTACATAAGACCCTGGGATGTTGTCACGTGCAGTTTTTTGACTTCTGGGTTCTGGGTTGAGAGCCCTTGCTTGCAAGGGAGGAATTTTAGAGTGGGGGAGATTTCCCTGGGAGAGGAGAGTCTATATGTCACACTTGGCCAAGGGCAGTAGGAGCAACAGTGCCAGGTATAGTCAAGGCTTCTTTCCCTTCCTTGCCAGGCAGGACTTTGGCTCCTATGAAATCAGCCTTTGAGGAGCAGTACTCGGCACTAGGCGTGGGCCGTGTGGTGGCTGGCCAGCCGTGGATGCGCTCAGTACACCAGGGAAAACCTTGGCCATAACACTTTAAGTAATGCTTACATTCCTTTCCCTGAGCAAAGCACTCCTGACAGTGGCTGTTTGTGTTGATTTGTTACTATTCATTTATTTTTGCCTGTGCTTCACACTGCACCCTAATTGTGATGCTGCACCGAGAAAGCAATATCAAAGTAATTTTCCACAACATTAGTTACAATTTTCTTCTGATCTTTCAAGTGAAACAATCCCATCCTGTTGGCTTCTGTGAGCATATAAGCCTTGATTACATTTATCTGTTGGGAACCAATGCTTACAAAGTCTAGGTGTCCTACATCGGGGCTGTGTGGCCAGATCTTCCTTCTGTCCGCTGACTGACAAATGGTAACTCCCTATATTTACATAGATATGGAGCAGGATGCCTCGTCAGGGATTTGGGGATTTGGGTCTGCTGGCCAGTCATCCGGAGTGGACCTCAAAGAGATCACCCCAACTGGTAGATTAAATGTAGCATGGATTTACCTCGTCATTATTTCAGCAGCAACTTACTGTGTAACAGAGACTTTGGGGACTCTTTTATGTGATCGCTGAGTGGAAGGGTGAGGGCTTGGTTGGGGCTGGCCAGAAATGGAACAAGAACTGGGGAGAAAGAACCTATGAACTTTTTTGTTGTTTAAAAAGATTGTGACGAGTGAGGGAGCTTAGCATTTTATGCATAGACTCTCAAAAGACATAAAGAGCTTAAGAGATTGTCCAATCTAGTAGAAGGCTCCCCACCATGGTTTTCCAACAGATGGTTTTACCTTGAGCTGTATTAGCCCACAACACACTACCGGGGAAAATAATCTCAGTATTTCATATGCAAGTTTACTTCACTTTTGAGTGTTACTTCATTTGAGGTATATTCCTATACATTTTTGCCAATCAGATTAAATTTTCAATGGAAAACTCACTACTAGCAGATTTTTTTGGCAAAGGCTTTTTTTGGAAAGAAAAACAAACAAATCTTTCTGCCAGATAATTGAGCAATCACTTCCTAACTTTCTGTATTCTAAATTCAGCTATTCATGTATCAGTCAATTCATGAAGTTGTCTACTAAGGCAGGGAAGGAGGGGAGGGGTTGCAATCTAGGTGAGAGGAAGCTCCTGTACTAATGAAATCACATATCCTTGGAAATATTAAATCATCTAATCAGCAACTTTTCTTGAGCATCTTACAACAATTCTGCATTTAGCTATGCTCTGGAGGAGACACAGGGCTTGCTCTTGAGGTGTCCATAATCTGAATGAGGAGACATGCACCACTCACTTAAGGAAACAGCCTCAGATAGTGTATAATTAATGAAATGTTCATGGTCAGAGGGGAAAGGCTATAGGAGTTCAGGGAAGGGAGAGAATGAAGTGTGCTGTCTAAATTCAATTTTTGTAAATTGAATCCTATTTTAAATGCATTAGGGAGGCAACTATCCAAACCAACTCTGTGGAAGCTTTGTGTAATGTGAATACTTTCAAACTAATAGAGTTCTTTTATAGGGTCCCAGATTGAGAGCTCAAAGGAATCCTAACAGGCATTTAGTTCAACCCCTTCATTTTACAGATGAGGAAAGCAAGGCCCTGAAAAGTTAATTGACTTGTCCATGGTCACACAAGTGATAAGTGGGAGAGGAAGGATTTGATCCTGCGATGTCTGATGCCAAATTCAGTGCCCTTTAATTCCTGTATGGCGGGTTTTCCTTAATCTGGGCTTATCCTTGCTGCGGTTTACAAAAATGGTTTACCTCTCTGATTCCCAGAGCTTTTCTCTTCTTCTTCTGTGACAGGAGGAGGCTAGGAAGGGTCAAGAAGTGTGGCTGGAGGCTCCTGGAGCAAGGCTGGGGTGCTAAAGGGTACCATCAGCAAGTTCTTTTTTTTTGTTTGTTTGTTTTGGGTTTTTTGTTTTTTGTTTTTTTGTTAATTTATTTATTTATTCTTAGTTTTCAACATTCACTTCCACAATATTTTGAGTTCCAAATTTTCTCCCCATCTCATCCCTCCCCCCACCCCAAAATGACATGCATTCTGAATACCCCTTCCCCTAATCTGCCCTCCCTTCTATCTCTGCCCCCCCTTCTCTTAATCCCTTCCCCTTCAATTTTCCTGTAGGGCAGGATAGATTTCTATACCCCAGTGCCTGTGTATCTTATTTCCCAGTCAGCAGCAGGTTCTTGACCAAGGCATGTGATATAGTTGGGGAAGAAGGGAGTTAGAAAAGCTTTGGGATTTTCTGAGCCCTGGGAATTTCTCCAGAATAACATCTTTTGGCATAGCCTTGGGGCTGTTCTGTCCATTCCTTCCTCTCTCCTCTACTCCCCAGCACCCCCAGCTCTCAGAACGGTGGGCAGGCCTTAGCACAAAACCATCCGATCCCGCCTCCTCCCTGCTCCTTCCCTAGAAGTAGGTACACATGCCATAAGACAGAGGGGGGCTGATTATTAGTCCAAGATCACGGGACCCACAGGGTGCTCTTTGGCTGAAGCAACACAGCTGCCTTTGGGCGGGGTATCTGTAATAGAGATGTACCATCCTCCCTCTGGCTTCCCTTTTTCATAATTACTCATTCAGGACACACACACACACACACACACACACACACACACACACACACACACACACACACACACACACACACCTTGTTACCTAGAAGACTCCAACTCTGTGTCATGGCTCCATGAAAAGAGTGATTTCCACAAGGCAGTTCTGTGTAACTCCCATCTCCAATGCCAAGGCTGCCACTATCGACCATTGTCATCACCCATGTGGCCAGAAACAGGCTTGACTCTGGTTGTGCAATTAGAAGAAATGGCACCTGACCCTCCAGTCCTCTGTGACTCATGCAGCTATTATGGGCAGACACAGTATCACAGGCCTTGGTGTGGTAACTGATCCTGAGAACCAGAAAAAAGGCCATTTGGTCAGTTTGCCTATGTACCTCTTAGCCCACTGAGGTTTGTTTGTTCAGGGATGTGTAAAGGGATGGTAGTTGTGTTATGTTCTAGCTTGGGACCCTGATAAAGCCTTCTACCCCAGCCAGGAGAGACTACCCTTGGTGACACCTCAGGAAATGTCATTAACTCTTTCTAGGGCCAATGGCATTCCATAGATGGATCTTCATCCTTAGGACCTTGAAGAGTTAGCATAACTTTTAAGAGCATTTAATTTGCTTCCAGGCAATTGTTTCTGGGCTAAGAAGATCCACCTTTCATTCATTTAGCAAACATTTACTGAGTCCCTGCTTTGTGCTTAGCTATTCACAGGGCCCTGTAAGAAGCTTGAATAATATTAACAATAAAAATGACATCTCACTTTTCTATATAGCTTCATGGCTTACAGATTGCTATCAGGTAGGTACAAATCATGGATTCTAGATCTACAGCTGGTAGCTATTGGGGGGGGCGCATATCTAATCCCACCCATTTATTTATTTATTTATTTTTTGTTTTCAACATTTACTTCCACAAGACCTTGAGCTCCAAACGTTCACCCCATCTAGCCCCTCCCCCACCCCAAGATGGCATGCATTCTAAACACCCCTTCCCCTAGTCTGCCCTCCCCTCCATCCCTCCCATTCTCTCATCCCCCTCCCCTTCAACTTTTCCTGCAGGGCAGGACGGACCTCCGCACCCCACCTCCTGCACCTCTTATTTCCCAGTTGCATGCGAAAACATCCTTCTCAAACATGTGCCCCTAAAACCTTGGGTTCCAAATTCTCTCCCTTCCTCCCTCACCACCCACTCCCACTGAAAAGGCAAGCAACTAAATATAGGTTATACATGTGCAGCTATGTAAAACACTTCCATAGTAGACATGCTGTGAAAAACTAACTCCATTTTCCTTAATCCTATCCTGCCCACCCATTTATTCTATTCTTTCTTTTGATCCTGTCCCTCCTCAGAAGTATTTGCTTCTGATTACTCCCTTTCCCAATCTGCCCTCCTCTCTATCATTCCCCTATTCTCTTGTCCCCTTCCCCCCCATTTTCCTGTAGGGTAAGACAGATTTCCACACCCAATAGAGTATGCATGTTATTCCCTCCTTAAGTCAAATCCTACGAGAATAAGATTCACTCATTCCCTCTCACCTTCCCCCGTTTCTCCTCCACTGTAAGAGTCTTTTCTTTTCTGTTTTTTTTTGTGAGATAATTTACCCCATTCTACCTCTCCCTTTCTCCTTCTCCTAGTATATTCCTCTCTCATCCCTTAATTTTATTCTCCAGATATGATCCCTTCATTTTCAACTCACCCTGTGCCCTCTATCTATCTATATCTATGTATACATACATATAATTTTTTCCCCTCCAACTACCCTAATACTGACAAAGGTCTCATAAGTTACAAATATCATCTTTCCATACAGGGATGTAAACAGTTCAACCTTAGTAAGTCTCTTATGATTTTCTTTTTCCTGTTTACCTTTTCATGTTTCACTCGAGTCTTGTACTTGAAAATCAAATTTTCTATTCAACTCTGGTCTTTTCATCAAGAATGCTTGAAAGTCCTCTATTTCACTGAATGACCATTTTTTCCCCTGCAGGATTATACTCAGTTTTGCTGGGTAGATGATTCTTGGTTGTAATTCTATCTCCTTTGCTCTCCGGAATATTATATTCCATGCTTTGCGGACCCTTAATGTAGAAGCAGCTAAGTCTTGTGTTATCCTGATTGTGTTTCCACAATACTTGAATTGTTTCTTTCTGGCTGCTTGTAATATTTTCTCCTTGACCTGGGAACTCTGGAATTTGGCTGCAATATTCCTAGGAGTTTTCCTTTGGGGATCTCTTTCAGGAGGAGATCGGTGGATTCTCTCATTTCTGTTTTGCCCTTTGGTTCTAAAATATCAGGACAGTTTTCCTTGATAATTTCTTGAAAGATGATATCTAAGCTTTTTCTGATCATGGCTTTCAGATAGTCCAATAATTTTTAAATTCTCTCTCCTGGATCTATTTTCCAGGTCAGTTGTTTTTCCAATGAGATATTTCACATTCTTTTCTAATTTTTCATTCTTTTGGATTTGTTTTACAGTGACTTACTAGCTTCCAATTGCTCTATTCTAATTTTCAAGGAAGTATTTTCTTGAGTAATCTTTTGGACTTCCTTTTCCATTTAGCCAATTTTGCCTTTTAGGGCGTTCTTCTCCTCATTGGCTTTTTGGACCTCTTTTGCCATTTGGGTTAGGCTATTTTTTAAGGTGTTATTTTCTTCAGTATTTTTTTGGGTCTCCTTTAGCAAGCTGTTGACTTGCTTTTTCATGATTTTCTTGCATCACTCCCAGTTTTTCCTCTACTTCTCTTACTTGCTTCTCAAAATCCCTTTTGAGCTCTTCCAAGGCCTGGGACTGATTCATATTTTTCTTGGAGGCTTTGGATGTGGGAGCTTTGGCTTTGTTGTCTTCTTCTGGTTGTATGTTTTGATCTTCTTTGTCACCAAAGTAAGATGATATAGTCTGACTCTTTTTGTGCTGCTTACTCATGATCCCGGCCAATCACTTGAGTTTTAAACTCTTTGTTAAGGTAAAAGTCTGCTTCCAATGTGAAGAGTGTACTGTCCCAAGCTTCAGGGGTTTATACCTGTTTTCAGAGGTACTTCTAGGGATCTGAAAATTTTCGGTTCTTCCAAGGTGCTATGATAAGGGGAGAGGTGTTTTCTCTCCACCGCCACAAGGTCCACTGCACCAGCATTCCTCCTCGCCCCAGGACCGCCCCTCAGAACTGTGACTCAGATCCAGGCATGGGCAAAGCAAGAGATTCCTACCTCAGCACTGGCAAAGAGATCCTTGCAATCACCCTCTGATCAGCCACTTGATTCCCCTTCAGTCTGTGGGCCGGAAGCTCAGGAAAAAGTCGCAGCCCTGGGCCGCACTCGAGACTTGCGGCTAAGACCTAGCTCCTCTCTCACCGCAGTCACAGACTTTTCCCACTGACCTTCTAAGTTGTCTTGGCATTCAGGGGTTGAGAAGTCTGGAAACCGCCACAGCTGCCTGCGATTCAGTCGTCGGAGGCCTGCTCCAGGGTTGCTGTGGCCTGTGCGCCCATGCTGCACTGCGCTCCTCTCCCTGCCCGGCGAGATAAACCTTTCAGATCAACCATCCAGGCTGTCTTTGGCTGGAAATTTGTTTCACTCTGTCTTTTTGTGGGTTCTGCTGCTTTAGAATTTGTTTAGAGCCATTTTTTTAGGTATTTGGACGGCTTTGGGAGAGAGCTCAAGACAGTCACTGCTTTCCCTCTGCCATCTTGGCTCTGCTCCCCCCATTTTACAGATGAGGGACTTGAGACCCAGAGACTTGGCCGAGGTCACATATAGACAGTGTCAGATAACTGAGGTCTTCTGTCCTGAGGGAGCATGGTACAGTGTGAAGAGGCCTCAGTTTAGAATCAAAGGAACCACATTCACATCCTCACTCCACCACTTGCCACCTGGGTGACCTCAGGCAAGTCACTTCCTTTTGACCTCAGCTCCTCGTCTGTAAAACTAGGGGATTAGACCAGATGACCCTAAGATTCCTTCTAGCTCTAGCTTTGTGATATGTTCTAATTCTCACAGTCTAATAAGGGAGACGAGACAAGTACTAAAATAGCTATGATACAAAATGGTGTAGCTAGGTGGAGCAGCGGATAGAATGCCAGGTCTGGAGTCAGGAAGACCTGAGTTCATATTCACCCTCAGACATTTATGATCTGTGTGACCCTGAGACAAGTCACTTAACTTTGTTTGCCTCAGTTTCCTCATTTGTAAAATGAGCTCAAGAAGGAAAAGGCAAACCATTTCACTGTCTCTGCCAAGAAAACCCTAGCTGCAGTCACAAAAGGCTGAAATGACTGAACCACAACAACAACTAAAATGGTGTTGAATAAGAAGAGTATGAGGTACTCTGGGGTTCAGAGAAGGGAATGGTACCTATAGAAGCCCTAATGCATTTCGAAGTCCTACTGTTTCCCAAGAGTGAATGAATTGAGAATGAGTCCACAGTCTCTTGTCTAAAGGAGTTCCTTAAGGAGAACCTTGCCTGGCCTAGTGTGGGAGACACTGAACTCTCAGCAGTCACAGAGAACCCAATACTTGAAATCTTCCAAAGACGTAGGATATGTTCTGTCATGTCCCCCAAAACAGTGAGAAATTGGTATCTTCTGTGAGTATGTCCACGGCCTGGTGCATGTAGGACATAAACCATTTCAACCATAGACAGAGCTCTGCAGTCAGCACAACTTCAGGGCTGCAGCCCTAGTTTCCATCTCACACCTGGGGGAGCTGGGATGTTAATAGCAAGAAATGCCCAGTGAGGGGGTCCAAGGGAATAGATACTGTGTCCTTGACCCTTCAGGGAGCTCACTGTCTGCCTGGGGAGATACAAACGACCCATGAGAGACAATTAGAGAACAGAACCACCTACTGTATAATTGAAAAACAGGAGTGCACGGCGCAGACTCCCGGGCTCTCAGAAGTTCTGAAGAAAGGGGAGTTAATTGAGGGCCGGAGCAATCAAGGAAGGTTTCATGGCATTGATAGTCCAAGCAAGACCTTGAAGGAATCGTGTGTTTGCCTCCTTTGTGCATACACACCGTGAGGGTGCAGCAAAGTGGCCGACGAGTACCCCATGGACCAAGGGAAGCTGAGCTGAGATGAACACTTTCCGTGCATACTCAGTGTGGATCACCTGGCCCTCTTTGAATAACAGAGGGCTACCTATCTGCCAGTCTTCTCCTTTGTGGTTGTTGAGTCGTTTCAGTCACATCTGACTCTTCGTGACCCCATCTGGGGTTTTCTTGGCAGAGGTACTGGAGTGGTTTGCCATTTCCTTCTCCAGCTCATTTTCGAGATAAGGAAACTGAGGCAAACAGGGTTAAGTGACTTGCCCAGGGTCACACAGCTAGTAAGTGTCTGAGGCTAGACTTGAACTCAGGAAGATGAGTCTTCCTTGACTCCAGGCCTGGTGCTCTATCCACTGAGCCACCTAGCCGCCCAGTCAGCTTCTATACTTCTTTTCTGAGAGGTGGCCCCATTGTTACTGGTTTTTGAAAGTCATGAGTGGAGTTGTGAGGAGGAGGGTTTTGTGACCTTTGCCAAATCTATGGGTCTCAGTTTCTTATTTGTAAAATGAGGGTGTTGGACTAGATGACCTCTTGGGTAGCTATACCAGGAAGGGGAGGGCCCTGACCCCTAAGGAAAATTCTAGGACTTTGGGTGAAGCTCTCTCCTTCAGTGGGTGGGTTTGTTGCAGCATAAACAGAGGAGGGAATGGATACAAAAGAGGCCTTAGTTGAACTGTCTCTTGTGCCTTGGGTTTCTCTATAGCCCATTCTAGCTCTCTATAGTGCCTTCTGTTTTCTTAGCTGATACTGGGTCTCTCTCAGTCAGTGTCTTTCTTTCTGCCTGGATCTTGTCCCCTTCTGTCGTCTTCTAGCTCTCCGCCCCTTCTTTTTGCCCTGTATACTCTCAGACCCCTCTGTCTGGTTGGCTACTGGCTTTCACCCTCTTTCTCTGTGTTTCTGACAGACTCCCTCTTCTGTCTACCTGACTGGCTCTGGGACTCTCTCTGTCATTTGTCCGTCTACCCAGGTGTCAGCCCCTTTGGTGGCCTTGCTAACCGACCCTGTCCGATCCTGTCTGGGTCACCTCATCTTCCCCCTTTGTCTGCCTCCCATCATTACTGCCGCTGTCCCTGGATTCTGAAATGTTGGTGCTTCCTGTGAGGGTCATCATCCCTGTCTGAGGCATTTGCTTTGATCTCATCTAAGCTCTTCATTAAAATCCCACCTCATGCCAGCTCAGTGCCAGGTGGACTGGGGGTACATGGGAGTTCCCGACTTCTGATAGGCCTGAAGTTGTCTTCTGAATCCAGGCACTGAAATTCTGGGCCTGGGTATTACAGTGTCTCCTTCCAGTTGCCATTCATCCTTCTGGTGTTTGATGGAGAGCAAGAGCTCTCTATGTTCTCAGAGCTTTGGGGGCATCTGTTTGGACATACAGCCCTGTTTGACTCCCCTGGCTGTCTTGCCCTGCCTTGCCCATATTCAGGAAGGACTTGTTTACTCAGTGGATGTATTTGTTAAGCGTGCATTCTTGACTTTTTCTGCCTGCATCATTGTCTTAGTTGATAAACTCCAGGAAGGCACAAATCATGCCCATTTAATTCCATACAGGTGCATTTTCTTGTGATTTTCTTGATGAAGAAGTTGGTATTGTCATGATGATGATGATGAGGATGAATGCATAGAAGGACTCTGAGATCCTGGGTTCAATGGGGAATGCAGAGCTCTCTTCCCCTGCAAGAAGCAACTTTTCAGGGCCAGTGTAAGAGCAGGTGGTGGTGGTTGGTGGTTCTTATAGGAAGGCCGCTTGCTGAGCCTTCTTATCCTGGCCCATTGCTCTTGGACGGCCTGCCTGCCTGCCTGCCTGTGGGGCTCCTATTTGAATCTAGATGCAAGACATGTCAAGCCATAAATCCACGCTCCTTCCTGAGGGCCAGTGGAATGTGTCCCCTCCAGTTATCAAAGACTGATTTGCCGCCCCAGGGTTCAATGAGTTTTATTAAAATCCTCTTGAGCCTTTGTTTCCAGAAACCATTTTTAACTCAGGTTTGCAGAACATCATCTATATTTCTTTTTAAACTTCCGCAGCTGACACATGCTTGTTGTGACTGTGGTGATCAGAAGTGACATGTAATTGCAGTGATGTGTTCTGTTAAGTAGCTGGCAATCTATCAGGGCTGAGATCAACATTACACATGCATGTCAGAATCCAAAAGCTGTTATTTTTGAAATCATGTTCTTAAACAGTGGGCAGAGAGCTTCTTAGAACCCTCTTACATGTCACACAGATCTCACAGACCTCCCTCTCCAACTCTTTCAATGTCATCTCTTCCTGTCCGGGTATCCTGGTGGACTATGTAGAGGGTAGGTTTGCATTTTCCTCAAATGTCACCTTCACATGCCATTTCCTCTGTTAGTCATTTCTTTCTACCTCTGATCCAAAGGACTTCCTGGGTGCCACCTTGGGTGTTATGGAGGGGAGCTGAGAGGGAGGACTGTCTATGGATCAGTTCAGCAACAGTGGCAGTAGGCTAGTGTGATTGCCCTGCTCAAGAAACTTCAATGGCTCCCTATTACCTCCAAGGTAAGATATAACCTCCTTAGCTTGGTATGTAAAGCTCTGCACGATCTGGCTCCAGTCTACCTTTCTGGTGTTATACATATCACTTGGCTTGTATGCGACCTCTATTCCAGGCCCCCTCACTGACTTGCTTTTCCTCCTACGTAGCATTCTATCCCCCATCCCTGGAAAGCACCATCTCCTATCTCTGCCTCTCTTCCCCAGCTTCCTTCAAGGTTCAGCTTATGTGCCACTTCCAATGGGAAGCCTTTACTGATTCCTTTTATTAGAAGTGTTCACTCTCTCCTCCTCATATTACTTATTCAGGGCCCTAGTAGAATATGATCACCTAGAGGAGAGAGACCATTTTCATTTTTATTTTTTCCAGAGCCTAGCACAGTGCCTTACACATTGTAGGCACTTAATAAATGCTTATTAAATTCAATGGAATTGGATGAAGGAAGGCTGGAGAGGTCAGAGGAGGCCTCTGAATGGGCATAAGGAGTCAGGAGCACTAGGTGGCTGTTACTGTTTACTTAATTTCTTAGAAATGGAATGAAGAGAGCAGGGTTTGCTGGAGTCATCTAGGACTGGCTCTAAGCCTATTGTTAAATTTTCTGTGCCAGCATTTATACCTCTAAAATTGGCAAGCTGCTGCAAATCAGGGCTTGATTTATTGTTTTGTTGATTGTCTAGACTTAAGAAAGTGATAGAGAAAATCTTAATAATGCAGATTAAACTTAAAGTATGTTGTGAGTACCTTTTTCTTCTCCCCAGAGATCAGATTGTTAAAACATTTACCAGCACACTGCTAAGCAAACCCCAGGCAAGACCAAAGGTGGATTCATGATGAGGGGCAGATGGCAGGAGGCCATTGACAGCATGACAAATGGACAGAAATGGGCTTCTAACCTAGGGGGCTCCCATGAGGGCACTCCTAGGTTTTAAATGAGTCATGGGAGGCCCTGAAACCTTCTATTTCGGATAAGCCCACTTTGAAGTGGACATTTTGTGACAACCACACCAAGCTCCCAGGGCAAGTCACTTCCACTCTGGGTCTCAGTTTCTTCATCTGTAAGGTTAGCGGGTTGAACTAAATAACCTCTAAGCCCCCTATCATCTCTAAATATAAGATCATATGATCTGGGTCTCAGGCTGACTGTTTATACAGTCCCATGCGTGCTAAAGGTCCCCTTGAGTGATTTACTCTTAGGAAAAGATTGTCCAGCCTATCAAAGGAGGACCTCAAGGGTTTCTCCTACTCTGAAGAATGGTACTAGAACACCCAAGTGATGTTGACCTGTGGTATCCAAGATGGCGCTTGTCCAAATGATGGCCTCTTACCTGACACATCATCTCTGTACATTATTCTACCCATATTGGGGAGTCAGAAATTTGGGCTCTTTCTTCCTTTAGAACAGCATCCTCAGAGACTATTTGTAGGAGACTAGCTTTGCTTCAGCACGTTATAATCCACTAAATGAAAAATAATGAGCATGTAGGAACTAATAACGGAAATGCCTAATTAAATTAGGAAACAGGCATCACATTTCTGTAATCTGAAAATGGATATTAATAGAATATGGTTCCAGAATTGTTATGCTAAAAGTTCCTAGGGGTGGCAAAATTAAAAAGAAAGAATAGAAATAAAATGTGATTATCATGTCTAGTAAGAATGGGTTTTATTTAAAGAAACTGGGGTAGAATAAGAAAAAAATAGGGAAAATATTTCTAAATAGGTGAAAAAGTCATTGAGTGTCTATTAGCTGGGAAAATGGAGGTGGGGAAACAGTTATTTCAGGCTTGGCCCCTGCATTTGCTTCCTTCTGGGGTGTTACTAGTTAAATTATGTATCCTGTGTCTGTCTTCTGATTTAATTCCTTTGTTTCCTCTAAAGGCAAGAGATTCATTTCTTAATTGTTGCTCAGTGGAGATAAGATTGCTGTAGCCCAGTTTAATGAACCAAGAAACAGAAAGCTCCCTTTGGCTGCCTCAAGTGCCCCGCCAAGTGCCTGTCTACTTTGTCAAGTTTCAGCTGATAAAAACCTATGACAAAAGGCATCTTCTGAAATTACACCCCCTTCTGGAAAATCGGGGTCCTGATTGTCTTCTCTGAATTGAGGCCTGGGGGATGGATGAGGAAGGAGGGTGCCAGCACACACCCTGTCCTTTCTCAAAGTCCTGGTTTCAAGTTGTCTCAACAGCAGGGAATTGTTGCTTAAACTTCTTTCCCCCTCTGAGGTGAATTGTACTCTATTCTCCCCGCTGTTATGGTTGTGCCAATACCAGATTCAGTTTCGGATGTGAAGTGATGAGGTCCCTGCTTGCCTTATTTTGCTGAATGACTGAGTGAATGAATGAATCCCTTGAGCCCTGTGGAGAAGGATGTTGGATTTCTGAGATGCTTTCCTACATGCACTGCCCTCTTCCCCTTCCCAATATCCACTTCTAGTCAGGCCTCCGTGATTGCTGTCCTGCCTACTTCCTATGGTGAGGGGCAGTTAGCAAGTGTCAAGAGCAGAGACCAATTAAAATAACTAGGACTGATTTCTATGAGGTTTAATTAGCATGACTCCTTAAACTGTAATTTGAAATGAGACTCTTTATTTTTTAACTAAGATGACTTCTCACCTCTGTGTCTGTCTCCATCAATGGAGGATGAGTCACAGTCCTTGTGCTGGGGCCCAGGAAGGGCACAGTGCCACTGAGGTTTTAGTCACGCTACTCCAATTAGCAGCAGTTCCTGCAATGGCCCTCCTTCTATCCAGGACTCCAAGGTGACTTTCTTAGTAGAGTGAGGTCACTCTGTTGCATTCAATTTGACATTCCAATTTAGCTCCCTTAGTTATCTTATCAATCTTATCAAGTTCTCTATATCAATCTTACCAAGTTCCCTATCTCTCATCCAAGAGTGGATTTCTGAATAGTGTTTCAAATCCTCCTTTGCTACCCCTCCCTCAACCCTGATATCCTCAGCCACCTTCATCCCCTTATCTTTTCCCCTCCAAAACTCTGCTTCCCCAATGCTATCCCCTCAAGCCTCTGTCTTCCCTTTACAAAGTCAATATTAGGTTCCAAGTAGGAGCAATGTGCAAAAATTGCAAGAGGCAAAAATGTAGGCATATTGGAGAGGAAAACTTCCTAATAATTAAGAGTTGTCCAAAAGTGGAACAGGCTTCCTTAAGAAGAGAGTGGGTTCATAGGATCATAGGTTTAGAGCTTGAAAGGGCCTTTGAGGCTTTGAGTCCAACTCCCTTATTTTGCAGATGAGGAAACTGAGGCAAACTGAGGTTAAATGACTTGTCCAGGGTCACACAGCTAGTAAGCTTATGAGGTAGGATTCGAATATAGGTCTTCTCATTGTCCAGTCCAATCCATCCATGGTCTTTGAGCAGAAAGTGATCACTTGCTACATCTATTGTAGAGTATACTTTTCTCCAGGTACTGATAGTATTAGGTGTGCACTGAGGTCCCTTCTGGCTCTGAAATTCTGTGATTTTGTGCTGGGGAATAGAGACCATGCCTCAGTGCTAATCCTAGATGTGCCCAAATACATTGTGAACGTGGGCAAGGTCATTGAATGAACCAATGAACCAGCCTACTAGCAAGCTGTCCAGCCCCGATACCTCGTATGATTTCTCTTCTTACCTTAGTTGAGAGGCTGGGTATCCAGTGAGAAAACCAATGACCTGTGAGTCAGAGGAACTCATTTCAAATCCTTATTAACTTTTTAGCCTTTGAAAAAAATCACTTCACCTCTCTAGGCCTCAGTTGAACTAGAGAGCTTCTAAAATACCTTCCAACTCTAAATCCATGGCCCTATGACCTCTGTCCCTAGGAATCCATAGCTCTGTTCAAAGTTCAGGTCATCTCCAACGTGAGGCCTTTTCAGATTCCCCAATTGTTGGTGTCTGTCTCTGAAATGTACGTATTTTGTATATATAACATGTCCACGTGTACTTGTATATATGCTTTCTTCCCACCGCCACCTCAATAGAATGTAAGCTCTTTGAGAGCAGGAATTGTTTATTAAGGCAACTACATGTTGGAGCAGATGGACTTGGGAGTCAGAAAGTCCTGAGTTTGATCCCTGTCTCTGATACTTACTATCTGTACTACCCTGGTTCAGTCCTAACCTCTCAGCCTCAGTTTTCTCATCTGTATTGTAAAATAATAACAGCACCTACCTCTCAGGAATGTTGTGAAGAGCAAATCAGATAACATGTATATAAGCTGTTAGCTTTTTGTGTGTGTGTCTTTGTAGTCTCAGTGCCTAGCTTAGTGCTGGTTTATTTTAGCTGCTTAATAATTGTTTATCAAATTGAATGAATGAATGAGTGTCTTCTCTTTGAGACTGCCTGCTGTGTTTTTCTTTGCCCTGTCCTTTTTGCCCCTTCTTGTCCTGCCCACCTCTGCAGGCTGCTATGAAGATCACAAAGGATAATGGGTATGAAACCACTTTGAACATTGTAAAGGGCTTTGCAGATTCAAGAGACTGTCGTCGTGGTTAAGTAGGGCCTCCTGGCAGCCAGAACTCCCTTGGGCATGCTCCAACTCCTTCCTGAATCTGGTGCTTCTCTCTCCTCCCTTCCACTACCTCCCCCCACACCCACTACACACCTCCCTCCCTCCTGGGGCAGGTCCATCCTCTAGCTCCTTTCTGAAAACCATTAAAACAAATCTGAGAAGGAAAGAAAAATCCCCTGGGGAAAGAGCACACATTTCGCTGTTGAAAGTGCAGGTTTAAAAACTGCACCAACTTTGGGGAGGGAGAGCTGGGCTCCCTGGTTCTAAAGAGGCTTTGCATGCCTAGTAGACCCGATCATCATCTCCTTTTTCTCCCTGGGTCCTTAGTAAACAAGGTACAAATGAGGTCGAAAGAAAAATTGCCAGCAATGTGTTAGACCCTGTCAGTATGCCCCATAGCCATGGGTTGTTTTCATTAACAAACCAAAAAACAAAACACTGTATACACACCTCCAACCCTCCCCTGCAGTGGGTCGGAGTGACATCTAGTACAGCAAAAAGACCTGGAGAGGTTGTTTTGAAGCACCCAACCCTTCAGAATCTGTTATTTTAAAATCAAGTCTATAAAACAGCAATCATTTCCATTTTGGAGAAGAACCTTCTAAAGGCTCTTTCCAGGGATTAAGCAGGCAGATGTCAAGAATTTATTCATGTAATTGGGGGCCCTTCTTAACACATTAAAAGTGTTTGATGAAATTTTTTAAAAAGCCACTCTACGCAGTTGGACTTGGGAACATAAAAGTAAGTAAACACAAGCAAAATATATCTCTTGTTATAGGTTCAACAGATACCATTTTGCAGTTGGCACTAGCAATGGGTAGAGTCAAGAAGGGCCTGACGTCAGGAAGACCTGAGTTTAAACATGGCTTCAGACACCTACAGGCTGTGTAACCCTGGGCAAGTCACAAAAACAAACAAACAAACGAACAACAACAACAACAACAAAACCCAAAGATAAACCCTCTGTTTGCCTCAGTTTCCCCAACTGTAAAATGGGGATAATAATAGTACCTACCTTCCAGGGTTTTTGTGAAGATTAAACGAGGTAGTGTTTGCAAAAAGGACTTAGCATGCTTATAAATATAAATGCTATATATGTGTATACATATCCATATAAATGCTTATTCTCTTCCTTTCCCCACTACATTAAGTGATTCTAATGAGAAGAACAATCAATCATAACTGCAATAAGCAAGTCATTCGGTTGAAAACAGGAGAGGTGCCAGAGGCATAATTTACTCCTTTGAGAACTGTTGCTAAATGTTAGATCAGAGATGAGCTTCCTCTCCCATGAAAGGGGGTTTTCTAGCATCATCTCTTCTTATTTCCCAAATAAAGTCAGAGCCCAGGAAACTAAAGAAATTTCACAGGGTCCCAGTACATTTTTGGTTGAGCTGGGATAGGAACTCTCAATTCTCAGCTCCTGAAGTCCCAGAGCCAGATGCTAATCACCTGGATGAGAAACAAAGGTAGGGTCCTAATCCCAAAACCCGAGGCCTGAGGGCTTGTCCCTTTTTCAGCCAATAAGCATTCATTAAGCACCGGGTACTCTCAAAGCACTGTGTACTGGGGCCCTGGAGCCCTGGAGCCCTGGAGCCCTGAGGACAAAACAAAAGACTGTCTCTACCCTCATTCTTTCTCTTTTGAACATTATGCATCATCTTGAATATTAATGCATTGTCTCACTGAAACCCTGAAAGGTTGGTAGTACAGAGATTATTAATCCCATTTCACAGAAGAGGAAGTGGAGGCTCAGAGAAATTAGGTGATTTATTGTCCTGGGTATGGATGCTGATCTGATCTGCAGAGAGTGATAGCAGCTTTGAAGTTGAGTAGTGCTTTGGGAAATGTTATGGCAAAGGGTCCCTACCTTGTAAAGATCTCAATTGGGAGATCTAACCTGTACTCTTCCCTTCCCCAAGGGCTTCTAATGGGGATTCCTGTTGCTAAAAACCCTAGTGTGTTTCCCAGCATTCTACAAGGTGGTTAAAAGTTTGTTGGAGTGCGTGTTGCCAATTGGAGCTCACAACATCATATGTGTAGTCCTTGGCAGCATAGACTGGATCACCAGAATTTGTCCGTTGTTTTGCTCTTTCTTCTGAAGTAATAAATCCTATTCTAAGAGCCTACGATCATGGGGGACTGAGGACTGTGAGCACAGCTTCCTTGGCCCTACTGTGAGGTTGTCTGGACAGAATATGACCACTTAGGGGTTCCCAGATGTGAACTTCATTCAGACACTGAGAACCCAACTCTTTGCAAAGCCTTGCATTTAATAACAGAATAAGATAGGATAGGGCTAGGGACTGGACCAGTAATTTCGCTGGTACTGTGAACATGCTACCTTTACTAGTTCAGGTTGGCACCTTCTCTGCAATTTATGGTCTCATAAAGAGAGCTTCTTAGAGTGCCCAGATGTTAAGTGATTTGCTCAGAGGCACATAGCTAATGTTGTGTTAGAGACAGCACTTATACACAAGTCTTCGTGGTGCTGAGGCCGCTCTTTAACCACTATACTACTCTCTCTCTCTCTCTCTTTCTTACAATATTAGTAATAATAGTTGACTTTTATATAGGTACAAAGCACTTTTAGGGCAGCCAGATGGGGCAATACATAGAGCACCAGGCCTGGTGTCAGGAACACCCATCTTCCTGAGTTCAAATCTGGCCTTACGTACTCATTAGCTGTGTGACCCTGGGCAAGTCACTTAACTCTGTTTGCCTCCGTTTCCTTGTCCATAAAATGAGCTGGAGAAGAAAATGGCAAACCACTCCATTCTCTTTGCCAAGAAAACCCCAAATGGGGTGACTGAAAATGACTGAGCAAAGCAATTTAAGGTTGCTACATGCTTTACCTTGATTATCACACTTATTCCTCACAACAACTCTGTGAGATAGATAATACAAATATTTTTTGATCCCCATTATGCAGGTAAGGAAATTGGAGCTCAGAAAAGTCATGTGACTTACAGACCTATAAAGTGTCACAAGTTGGTTTTGAACCCAGAGCTCTTCTGACTCCAAGTCTAGTGCTCTTCCCACTAAATCATCCTTCAAAGTAAATCACTACTAAGGGACTATGTCATACAGCTAGGTCCTGATTAGGGCAAATAATGAATCCTCTGAAGTGGTTACATAGCTCAAATTCAAACTGCATATTTTCATTGGACTAGATAGAACTAATCATCATATTTTACTTAATTATCATTTCAAATATATGGGACCACTTCAGAGAATTTGTTATTTGCACTCTTTGGGATCTAGCTATAAGGGTCATCTATGGATATATACAATTTCTCCATTGGCTGAAAGGCTAATGCCTTTTGGAATTAATGCCTTCCATCTGAATTGCATTAGCTTATCCCCCCACCCCCAGGGTCTGGGTCTCTGCCTCCAGTGACCAGGAGGCCCCTCGTGGCAGCTCTGTCATTAAAGGTCTATTGATGTTTCAATTATAAAGCTCATTTTCAAGTATTTATAACTCTGCCATTTTAATTTGCACCATGGTAGAGCTTGGTGGACAAGTTCTCTGTGGGGATGCACATTTTAATTTTATTTACTGGAAAAACCCCTCTGCCTAAATCAGTTCAATTGCTTTTAGCAACATGGAAAGACCTGGGATCTGCTGCTGATGTCTCGGTAACACCTGAACTAGAATGAGCTACATTGTCAGAAGGAAATGAGGACTCTCTGATTTTCCCCCTTTCTAAGCACTGTGCCCAGAGCAGGAAACTGCAGGTCTCATCCAACCATGCGTGTCAGCCTCTCCCAAGAATTAGAATCATAGAACCAAGTGTAGACTCTGAAAGAAAGAAGGACCCTCAGATACTTTGTCCATCTGGTACCTCAACAACAACCCCCCTCATACCACATCCCCAGAGAAGTGGCTTTCTGTCACCATTCCTCACCCCCTTTGACAACCCACTACTTCCCAAAGCAACCCATTCCACATTAAAATAATAATAGCAACCAACACTGACATGGAACTTTAATAGCTTTACATACATATGTGTATATATGTACATATACATATGTGTGTAATACACACACACACGTAAATGATCCTTACAGTAGTCCTGTAGTGGGAATCCTGTTGTGCCCATTTTACAGATGAGAAAACTGAGAAGTGATTTGGCTAGGATCATATAGCTAGTAGGTGGCAGAGGCAGGATTTGAAATCAGGGTTTCCTGACTCCAAGTCCGTTGCCACTTAGCTGCCTTTTGGACAGGTGGCCTGGCATGGTGGAAAGAACAGCGCTTTTGAAGTTAAGAGAACCTGGGTTTAAATTCTGCGTCTCATACTCACTACTTGTGTGACCTTGGGTAGGTCATTTCATCTCCCTGGGCCTTAGTTTTCTCATCTGTAAAGAGAAGGGATTTGATTAGATAGCTTTGAAGTTTTTACCAGCACTGGAGCCAAAATTCTATTATCTTAGTTGTTTAGGGGTACAGATTCTAGGGGCATGCTGGTAAATGTTTAATAGCTGACTCTCTGGAAAAAAAAAAGTCCAAGCATGTAGCATAACAGTCTCTTTAAGTTTAATCTGCATTATTAACATTTTCTCCCTCACTTTCTTAAGTCTAGTCAATCAGCAAAACAATAAGTCAAACCCCGATGTGTGGTATTTGCCGATTTCACAGGTATAAGTGCTCACACTAAAATTTAACCTTCAGCTCTCTGTCTCCACCACACCTTGCACAGACTCCCACTATGTGCTTGTTGTCTGGTCCTCTGGTAAAATGGAGCAAAGGCCAGGATGGTCTGACTGTGACTCTTAGGGACACTCTTTCCTGAAGCCTATAGCCAACCCTAGGCCTCGTGTCCTGGGGGCCATGGAGCCCAACTAAGCCTCTGAGACTGGATTCAGGAAACGCAACAAGCTTCTCATCCTCTCCCAATACACTCACACACATGCACACACACACACGCACACACACACACACATACCACACCACATATAAACACACACACACACACACACACCCGTACTTGTGCTCCAACCCCTATCCCAGGCATTGTGGGAAATCTTATAATCAGAACTGAAAGGATGCTTTAGGGTTCTTGGAGATCCTTTGAGCTCTGGGAGCTCAGAAAGGGACTTTCCTCATGGCAAGGCCTGACCAGGGTATATGGTTTAATTAGTAACAAAAACCTCAGGGTTTACAAAGTGCTTTTCTCCCAATAACCCTGGGAGGTTCTGAATAGTGCCGGGTCCTATCCCCATTTTACTGAAGAAACCAAGTGTCAGAGTAGCTTGAATAATTTGCCCCTAGTCATGTAGGTAGCAAGTATGGAAACTGGAACTTGAACTTAGGTCTTGGAATGTCTTGGAATTGCAAGTAGAGTGTTGTAACTAACCATACGTACCCAGGCTCCGTGACACATTCTGGGGATGAGGAACGTGTGTTGTCTCCTCAGCTGTGGCAGCAGATAGCTCCGTGGGCTGTCGGGGATCGGAGTCAGGAGGGGTCGCCAGCAGCTCAGCTGTGCTTTATTGGCCCTGAAGAAATATCTCCCCTCGCTTTCCTCTGAACAAATAATTTACTTGTATTTTCAGGCCCATTATTCATATGGGAATATTTGCATCTAAATGCAAGACTGGGTTTGCTGTAAATATCTGCAGAATCATTTTCTGGAGAAACAGACAATAAACTTTCTTGTAAATCTTAGAATTTCATCACTTTGGGGGCTTCCTGTGAGCGCAATGTGGGCTCGGGGATTTGATTTTAATTGAAATTGATTTTTGGTATATTATTGCCCCATCTCCCAAGCGGATGGGCTATGTGAGTGACAGGGCAGCCCCATATCTATAGGTCTTTCCTGCCTAGGCTGGATGTGTCTGGCAATGTCCCCCGATCAGTGAAGCTGCCCCAGGAGAGGAGGGCAGATGCCTAGGCCATAGCACAGAGGACTCACACACACATGTCATTTTCTCCACTGGTGCAAGGTGATCCCAGGCTTGGCAGAGGTCTCTGTGCATGGCTCTACCTGGAGATGAGTGATGTATGGCCAAGATATCCCTAGGCCCAGCTCTAAAAGTTTCCTTTGTGATTGCTACCTATCTTGCCACCCAGACTATTGTTTCTTGAGGTCAGTGGCCCTGTCAGCTCCTCCTTCTCCTCCTGTCAGCCCCATAGATTAGCCCTGTCCAGTATGGACTCAATATGTATCTGCTGAATTGAACTGACTTGAATTGTTTTTAGACAGCTGCCACAATCCCCAAATGATTATAGCTAAACCATACCCACATCAGCCTTAGGGCCAGCTCATAACCTTGCACTCACCATGCCAATCACTTTTTCTCACCAGACCAGCAAAATTGGCTATGCACAAGATAGCTTTGGCTGGAAGGAGAATGTAAGAGATGGGTTGAGTCCTTACCTGTTTTCATGAGGCTCTGAGCCACAGAGACCCTAAGCTTATTCCTGCTGGGCAATGTCTCTTCTAGGTAAACAGTTATTTTGTTAAGGGGATTTGTTCTGTGAAATTTGGATTCACTCAAAGGGCTGCACTTGAGGACCTAGAGGGCCACATGTGGCTTACAGCCACAGGTTCCCTACCCCTAGGCTAGAGTGTGTGGACATCACTGTATGCAGGACCAACCCAATATCATGAGGCTTATAGAAACCCAGTGTCTTAGCCACTGTGATATGACTCATTGACTCTTTTGGGATCATTTTCCCATTCCCCGCCAGGGAGAAAATAATGACCTGTACTTAAGAATAAGTTCCACCCCCACCCTCACCCATAAACTCTTCAGAGATCCACTAATGTTCCTACTTTGCAGGTTATATGTTCATGGTTATGCACCTCTGTCCATCTGTGGATGTCCATATATGGATTCACATATGTGCATTCATATATCTGGCTATACATGCACGTGCTCATTCTAGTGCATATACATATGTCTCTGTGTGCCTGTGTACTTGCAAGCACAATTGGGAAGCAGTATCTGAAACATAAATTCAATGATTTGCTTGCTCTGGGTTTCCTCCCCAATATGTGTCTCTCCTGTGAAATGGCTTTGGATAAGTAGAGTCACTGTCCAAGCCTGGGCTTGCTCTGGCTGCCCAGAAATACAGACTGGTTTGCTAATGGAGCCGACTCCAGAAAAGCGTGAGGAATTGCCTTTCCCTACAGGAGCCTTGTGAAACCGGTTATTATGATTCCCCTGTTCTGAGCTGCAAATAGACCGAATAATGAAATTACATTCCCAGCATTTCAGGTCAAGTGATCACTGCTTACGTTAGTTCCTCCCCAGAATCTAACCAGGAGTAGCAACCAGTAATTAAAAGATTTTCTGGTCTGGAACCAAGCCCTCTCGGTAGGTTGATAGAATGTGCAGGGGTTATACATTCATTGTGTGATACAAGTCAGAGCCTTTGCTGGAAAATGGGAGGGGTCTACTTGAGAAGAGAGCCACAGCTAGCCAGGAATTCCCTCCCCTGTTGCTGGGGACACTTTTCACTTGCAGGAAATAGCAGCCTAGGTTCTTTTTGCTCCTCATTGGTGTTTTCCCAAGCATAACTTATAATGGGATTTCTTGGGACAGTGCTTTTGAGCCCACCCCAGCTCTCCCTGAATTGCTGTCCTGAATTGTTGTTAACCTTTGGCTTAAATGGGACTTTAGGTCAGAAGCTTTTTCTGGGGCTATGAAAGCCCAGCTAGGCAAGAGGCCTCTGGCCACTGACGCCTCCAGGGAGGAGGGCAGGGTCAGTGCCAAGCTTAGATAGGCAAGTTCACTTAGGTTGGCTCTTATTGTACATTTTTTTTTTTGTTTACCTTTCCCAGCGTAAAGAGAACTTTGGAATACGGAACAAGGCTCTCTCCTTTTCAGCCTTGATTGAAGGGGGATATGGGGAACCATTTGCCTCCTATCCAAAAGGGAAAGGGATTGTTTGAGTTTGGGTTTCTGGAACATCAAAGATAGATAAATCAACCAATCATTCTTTTTGTTTGTTTCTTTGTTCATTTGTTTTTTAGTGGGAGGGGTCCATGTGGGAGACGAGAAGGAGCAGACACATTCCCTGCCACCAGGAAATTTATAGTCCTGTTAGACAGAGAGGACCTGCCCACCCCCCCCATATCCCACCCCTGAAGGAAATAAGAAATAAGAGTATCATTAAACAACAAGGTTTATATATCTATATCTGTCTGTCTATCTATCTCGCTATCTATCTATTCTGTCCATCTGTTCCTGCTGGAAAGTCCCAAGGTAAACTGGACAAGAAACCTCCAGCAGGGTGAAGAGAACTTTGTTGAGGGCAGTGTGATCATCCAACTTGGGGCTCTTGGTCCCAAAGCAGAAGTACTCTTCCTTTGTCCATCTGCTCATCCATTCATCCTCTGTCTTCCTATCTACAGACCCTTGTAGCTATCATCCTCTTTCTCTATCTGTCCACACATCCTCTAACTCTGCCTGCCCATCCACCCCATCTATTCTCTGTCCATCCATTCTGAGTCTGATTGTCCATTTATCTATCCATCCACATGCATGGGCCAAGGGATTCACAGTGAGTTCTCATAGTTTTAGTGTTGACTGCACAGCTCCTTTTGGAGCAACAGAGATTTTAACCATATTGATGGATGCTTGGGACCCCCAACTGCCATTAAAGTGATCTTAAACATTTTCTTTCTGCTTGTTTTCTGCCTCCATTCACATCATGAGCAAATGCTGGACTTGGAGTCAGGAAGACCTGGCTTCTAATCCTTCCTCAGACACTTACAGTCTAGGTGACCCTGGGCAAGTCATTTAACCATTCTTAGCCTCAGTTTTCTTTCCTGTAAAATGAGAATATTAAGAGCACATACCTCACAAAATTGTTGTGAGGATCAAATGATATGGTTGTTGTTGTTTGGTCAATTTGTGATGGGGAGCCTTTGCTGGAGATGGGAGGGGTCTACTTGAGAAGAGAGCCACAGCTAGCCAGGAATTCCCTTCCCTGTTGCTGGGAACACTTTTCACTTGCAGGAAATAGCAGCCTGGGTTTTTTGTGTTTTTTTTTTCTTTTGCTCCCCATTGGTGTTTCCCCAGGCATAACTTATAATGAGATTTCTTGGGACAGTGCTTTTGAGCCCACCCTGACTCTCTGTGACCCCATTTGGGACTTTCTTGGCAAAGATACTGGAGTGGTTTGCCATTTCCTTCTCTAGCTCATTTTGCAGATGAGAAAACTGAAGCAAACAGGGTTAAGTGATGTGCCCAGGGTCACACAGCTAGTAAGTATCTGAAGCCAGATCTGAACTCAGGTACTCCTGACTCTAGGGCCAGCCCTCTATCCATTGGGCCACCTAGCTGCCCAGAGAATGAAATAATACATCTAAAGCGCTTTGTAATCATAAAACTTTATATCCATTTTAGTATTATTATTATTATTCACTTAAGATAATAGGATCATAGCTTTAGAGCCATAAAGGACTTTGGAGATTATTGAATCCAGCCCCCTCATTTTATATGTCATGAAATTGAGGCCCAGAGAGGTGAAATTATTTGTCCAGAGTCACACAACTACTATCTGGGGTAGGATTTGAACACAGGTCTTCCTTACTACAAGTCCAGAATGCTATCTGCTATACTGTGTTCACCCTGAAGGTTGGTTGGTTATTGTCCTTCGTTCTCAGAGAGGAACACGATGACATCACTAAGCCAAAGGCTTTGGCTCTCCCATCCTCTAGGACCTCCCTGTGCTTTCTTTCCCCTTGGCCACCATACCTCACGTGGCCAGGCCCAGAGGACCCCCCTCAGTGTGTTGGTCTGATCTGTCAGCGCCAGCGGCAGCTGCTTTCCCCCTCCAGTATGCTGGACACCTTCCCCTCTCTCCAGGGCTCCACAGATGATGGAATGGATGGACTTCTGAAACCTAGTCCAGTATTAACATTTTAGCATCTGCTGATTCACAGCTCTCAGTGAGATGTGGAGCTGCCTCCAAGCTGCCGGAACGTTCTTCTTGAATGGCTAAGGGTGTAGCATCCCACGCCTACTCAGCAGGCTTTGGCCTTGTCTATTATTAAAGTAATCTTAGAACTGCTACTGTAGCCAGGCAATCATCTCCTAGAAGCAGTCATTCCTACCTCCCTCTGCTTACTCCCTGTGGTCGCACGTGTTCTCCTGTTAGCCTGGATTTCAACAGATACAAACCGAGAGTCGTTGCAGGTTCAGAGACATGGATGGGGTTTTCTCGGGCGCTCCTGTTTTTAAACACTGAGTGCTTGCCTGTTCTCGGTTGTGGTGCAGCAGTCAGGGCCCCTTGTGGAATGCTCTTCTGTCCCCTGTATCTGGGAGGGGTAGCCCATCCTAGGCAGTGTCCTCGGTCTTGGCACAGCATCATTGATCTGACCTTGATGATAATCAACCGTTAGGACTGGAGGTGATCCTTAGAGGTTATCTTGTCCATTCCTCTGTCTCTAAGATATTCTGTTCTTAATCCATCTCAGTCTACATTCTTCACTCTATTACCTGCCTTCCCCTTTGTGGAAATATCTCTGAAGACCCTCCAACATCCTTTGGTAGCGGTAGCGTTTTCCTGGGAAATAGGGTGTGGTCTGGTGAAAAGTGCTAGGGCCCGGAGTTAGGAGACTAATTTCTCTACCATAACTGCACCATGTATGTCCTGCCTATATGCCCAGAGGGGCCTTGATTTCTCTGCACTTCAATCTCCTCCCCCATAAAACTTAACAATGGTTAAATTTAATTATGGTCAAATAAATGTCAGTATGGCAGGAGGTCTTCAGAGGAGTACCCCAGGGATCTGTACTGTTTAACATTTTTGTCAATGGCTTACATAAAGGTGTAGATGGTATTCTCATCAGATTTTCAGGTGTCACAGAGTCAGGAGGGATAGCTAACACACTGGATGACAGAGTTAGCATCTAAAATTTTCTGGACAGACTAGAGGATTGGGTTAAATCCAATACAATGAATTGCAATAGGGATAAATGTAGTCTTGCAAAAAAGTCAACTTCACAAGTGTAAGGTAGGAAAGACATGGTTAGTCAGGAGCTATTTCTGAAAAAGATCTAGGGGTTTTATTGGACCATAAGCTCAATATGAATAAGTGGTATGATATAGCAATTAAAAAAATTATCACAATCTTGGGCTGCATTAAAAAGGGCATAACTATTAGACTGTGAGCTTCTTGGGAGCAGAGACTGTCGTTTGCCTTTCTTTGTATCCCTAAGCACTTAGCATAGTGCCTGGTACATAGTAGGCACTTAATAAATGTTTATTGACTGACATCTAGGAATAAGTAGGTCATGGGATCTTAGCTCTACAGCTGGAAGGAACTTCATAGAATTTAGAGCTGAAAAAGGACTTGAAGGATCATTTGACAGATGAACAAACTGAGACCCAGAGGATTTAAATGACTTGCCCAAGATCACATGGGTAGTAAGTTGCAGAGGTGACATTCAAACTCAGGTCTTCTGACTCTACTCTCAATGTTCCTTCCACAGTTACAGTCTGTCTCTGAGCACAAGCCCTACCTGTGTAGGGCCCTGGCAGGGTGGGGATAACTATAGCCCATCAGGAATCCCCAGGGCAGGGCGCAGCTAGGTAGAGCAATGGACAGAGCACCAGCCTTGGAGTCAGGAGGGCCTGAGTTCAAATCTGGCCTTAGACACATAACATTCACTAGCTGTGTGACCCTGGGCAAGTCACTTAACCCCATTGCCTAGCAAAAAAAGATAACAAAGAGGAATCCCCAGGGCTACCTTTTTCTTTTCTTTTTTTTTTTTGGTGAGGCAATCGAGGTTAAGTGACTTGCCCAAGGTCACATGGCTAGTGAATATCATATGTCTGAGGCCAGATTTGAACTCAGGTCCTCCTGATTTCAGGGCCGGTGCTCTATCCACTGCGCCACCTAGCTGCCCCAGGCCTACCTTTTTAGAGCTCATGACTGCGGCATCAGCCTTGAGGGGAATAGGTGGCCCCAACCTGAATTTCCCAGTTTAAGAAGTTGGACGTGGGGACATATGACTAATAATCTGAGCGCCTCATGGCCTTCAGCTGCTTTGCTTGTTCTGCGTTCATTCTTTTTTTTTTTTAAGTGAGGCAATTGGAGTTAAGTGACTTGCCCAAGGTCACACAGCTAGTATGTGTCAAGTGTTTGCTCTGAGTCCGGATTTGAACTCAGGTCCTCCTGACTCCAGGGCCAGTGCTCTATCCACTGCACCACCTAGCTACCCCTGCATTCATTCTTTAAGGGCCCATTGGTCTTCCTCCTATCTCTCTCCACTCCCAAGCATAGGTCTTGCCTCCCAGTCCAGACTGTGAGCCCCTGAACTGGGGGTGTGATGGTAAATGTTTAACAACTGGTTTTCAGAGGGGGTTGGGGTGGGAGGAATATATAAGGAAGACACACCAAGTTTGATCTGGATTTTTTTTTTTAAATTTTCCCCATCACTTTAAGTCTAGACAATCAACAAAACAATAAACCAATTCCTGACTTGTAGTGTTTACCCATCTCCAAGGTGTAAATGCTCACCCTAAAAATTTAACAATAGGCTAGGAGCTTGCTCTAGCACACCACTGCCAGGAACTGATTGCAACCAAGAGCCAAGTAGCTTCAAGCTGTGTCTGGATTAATAGACAATGCCAATCTGTAGGACTGTAGTATTTAGAGCCAGAAGGGACCTTTGAGGTCATTTGGTTGATCAGCTAGCTTTCACTGAGTACCTATTACTTACCAGACACTGTGCTAGGTGCCAGAGATTTAACATGAAGTGGTCTCAGCCTTCAAGGGATTATATTCAATCAAGGAAGCAATATGCATTCATCAAATAAATTAAATACAAAATATGTACAAAGTAAATACAGAGTGATGGGGTGGAGTTATAGCTGGAGGGATCAGCATAAGCCTCGTGTAGGAAGTGACACCTGAGATATAAAGAGAGCCTAAGAGGGAGGGCGTATCAGGCATGGAGGAAGGCCTATACAAGAGCATGGGGATGGGAAATGGGAACCCTTCTATGTAGTGGGAATTACAATTACCACAATTTGACTAAGCTAGAGAGTGCGTGATAGACAATAATGTGTGACCATCTTGGAAAGGGAGGCTGGTCAGATAGTGAATGTGTTTAAATGTCAAGCAAAGGAGTTTCAATTTTAGTCTGGAGGAAATGGGAGACCGCTACTCATTTTGCAGGTGAAAAAAACTGAGACCTAGACAGATGAAATTATCTGTGTAAGGTCACACAGGTAGTTCATGATAGAGCCAGGATTCAAACCCAGTACCTCTGCTTTTCCTATTGCATGGTGCTTCATTTCCTACAGCACTTAAAAGACCAGGGTAGCTTTCTCCTTTAGGCACATCTCCTGTCCAGTGGTTAACCAGCAAAGATAGTACCATGTTCGTTTCTCCATGCCAGGAGTGGAACCTGGAAAAAAATTGGATGGAACCAGCCTTGCCACAAAATGTTTGGCGAAACCTTGGAAGCTAGCCAGAGCTCAGTGAGTTGAGGAAAATCCCCTTGCACCCTCAAAGGGGAGTGTCATTAAACCCTCAATCTCTGGCTCAACACAGAATGACAAATTTCTTCAGTATCCCCTACCCACCGCCTCCACAAGCTCATTGTCCCAGCCTCACTTGATGGTTGCTAACTTCCTTTCCTCCCTGCCCAGGTTCCTGGAGCTTCCCTAGAAAGAGCCATAGTACCAGAGGCCATGGGGCAGCTAGGTTACTCAGTGGATAGAGTGCCAGGACTGGAGTCAGGAAGACTCATCTTCCTGAGTTCAAATCTAGCCTCGCATACTTAGTATCTATGTGACCCTGGGCAAGTCACTTAATCCTGTTTGCCTCAGTGTCCTCATATGTAAAATGAGCTGGAGAAGGAAATGGAAAATCACTCCAGGATTTTTGCCAAGAAAACCCCAAATGGGGTCACCAAGAGTTGGATACCACTGAAAAATGACTGAACAACAATCTCTTCTCTGAATTCATATGGTGGGTAACTGCTGAACAATAACAACCAGAGGCCATATGGTCCATCCCCCTGGTTCTGAACACGAGTATTGGACCATAGATTTAGAACTAGAAGGAACCTTGAAGGTCATCTAGTCCAGTGCCATCAATTGGCAGATAAGGAAACTGAGGCCAGCCCAGGGAGGTTAAATGATTTGCCCAGGGTCACATAGCTAGTAAGTAGGAGAGGTGGAATTCACACCCAGATCTTTTGACTCCAATTCCAGTAGTTTTTCTGCTTCACCATGTTGTCTACCTCTAAATCAGCCTGGCCATGTGCTTTTATTTGGAGGGGGGGCAAGAGGAAGAGGAATGTATTAGGTTATATAAAATAATAATAATAACTTATAGAGCACTTTAAGGTTTGCAGAACACTTTTATATACATTATCTCACATGATCCTCATAATAATTCTATGAAGTGGGTGCAATTATTGCACTCTTTTTACAGATGAGGAAACTGAGTCTGGGAGAGGTTAAAGTGATTTGCCTCAGGTCACCTAGCTGGCAAGTTTCTGAGGAGGAATTTGAACTCCGTTCTTGATTTCAAGTCCAGTGCTTCCTCCATTGCACTACTATGCTTCACTGGTCTCATTTGTGACCTTGGGTTCCTCAGGTTTGATGTTCCTTTCCTGAGCTCTGAGTCTCCTCTGAACTGGAGGTGACAGGAGCAGAGTGCAGTGTCCATTCTAACGTTCAGCCCAGTCCAGAGTGCCGCGCTGAAATCTGCCTGCAGTTACAGTCATGTCTCTGTTATGGCGGTCCCGTTGCTCACCTGGCCCCCATCTTTCCCACTGCCCAGCTAGCCGTGCCCAGGGATCACAAACTCTTTTTTGCCTCGGCCTGAGCAGAATGATGCAGAAAGAGTGTTTCTAAAGCCCAACAAAAGCAACTCTTGGATTATCTGCTGATTTCAATCATGTGTGGTACCCGTCTCCCATCACCATGAACAGATGACAGCTCGGACGCGGCAGCAGAGCCTGGCTTGCCCCTGGCACAACCATCTTACATCCAGTTCCTACTTTCTCTGGGGAAAGGAATCACATTCCCCTGTCATACGCACAGTTCAAAGATACCTCTAACTCTTAAGCAAAATGAGGTCAACTTTCAAGGCTGTGAGTGACGTATTCAGGCTTTCAGATTCTCCTTAACAAAGGTCTAAAAATAGATGTCTGCTGCCGCCTGCGTGTCTGTTGTTTGTAGAAACAGAATGTGGGTCCTTGAGAGTCAAGGCCTAGAGCACAGCAGGAGACTTTGTTCGCTTCAAACAGTCTTGTGTGTCCCTAGAAGGTAACCTCGGATGTGAGGACAAGGGAAGGGGAGAAAGTCATATGAGCCAAAAAGAATTGGCATTGAACAGGATAGGATTCATAGGCCCCGGGATGGGAGGAGACCTTCTATCTAACCCTTGTTTTATAGGTGAGGAGACTTGGGATTTGAACCCAGGGCCTCTGACCCCCAAATTTCCAAAACTCTTTAAGGTGACTTAAAAGGCAAGGGTGAAGAAGGGGAGGGAAAGCCTGAGCATGGCCTATCTTTGGTTAACAGGTATAATTTTCCATGTTCAGAGGAGGAGGAAAGGTACCTCCAGTACCTCTCTGGGCTCTGAGTTTTTCCTTTTTTTGATTCTCTCAGAGCTAGCCTCTATTGTGTGATTGCAGTAGATAAAGTGCCGGTCCTAGAGCCAGGAATACCTGTATTTGAATCTGATACTTACTTGCTGGATGACCATGGACAAGTCCCTTATCCTCACTGAGCCTCACCCGTACAGTGAGAATTTCAATACTTGCACAATGGATTTCACAGGGTTATTTTGAGGGAAGTCCTTTGTATCACGTAAAGCTCTGTGACTATTATGATTTGGGTCACCTCTGCAAGTGGGTCTGACATTCCCGGCCCTCATCAAGCCCTACCATCTGTCTAGAAAAAGTGAGGGACTCCAATCATCTTATCTTATATGACAACACGCCACCCAGCCTGGAGAAAATGTGATTGATATGACCAAATGTGACATGCCAAAGACACACTGTATCCCAAGCCGCCTCTGAACTGAAAATGTGTTTTTCAAGCTGTTGTTAAGCTGCTAAAATATATATTTTTAAGCATTTACACTTTCCTCGATGTTAAGCAAATACCTTCTGTCAGGCCTGAAGCTGGGTCGTGAGCAATGCCAGACACAGGAAAATCAGGGATCAAAGGGGCTTCGTTGCCTCTCCCTGCAGAAGAGGCTGGTTCTATGTGAACATACATTCTAGCCATGAGTACAGTACTGTCCCCATGTGGAGGGGCAGGGACTCTGTCCCCTTGTGTGTTCTCAATCAAAGCCTGTTGGATTCGGGCTTCCTCCAGGCAGTGGGGCTGGGTCCAGAGTGGGCTCAAAGGGGTTAAGCCTCAAAGCTGGCCTTTCTCTTTCCCTGAGCTTGTGACCATGAGTCTCTTTCATGGAACAGCTTGTCAACTCAGCCCACGGAGCGGGTTTGCTCAGGTCTCCTGACAATACCAGCTGCTCCTGTTGCCATGTCCTCTGTGACAGCAGCAAGATGGAAATCGAAGGGAGCCATTCTACAAATGAGACACTTTTCTGCTTTGACTTTCCGAATGTGACAGTGTTCTTGTTTGTTTTCTACAACAGCAACATTTAGGAAATGCTGGGAATCTCTGGGGTGGAAACAGTTCCCAAGCTGGGAACAATGGTAAATGGAGCTGGGGCAGCCAGGAGACCAGGGAGTAGAGAGGAAGGTGGCATAGGAATGAGGCTTCATGGTGTAACGGGTAGAGCAATGACCCAAGAGCCAAGAAGATCCTGAGTTCGAATCCTATTTCATGCACTTATTAGCTGTGTGACCGTGGGCAAACCCCTTCACCTCAGTTTCCTCACCTATACAGTGAGGATAGTAAAGCACCTACCTCATAGGGTTGTTAGGATGTTCAAATGAGAAAACTTATGTAAAGTGCTATATAAATGTTAATCACGATTAAAATGTATTAATATTTCTCCCTTTGAATGTAGCTTGGTGGCTCAGTGGATAGAGTGCTGGGCCTGGAGTCAGGAAGATTTGAGTTCAAATCTGGACTCAGAGACTTATTAGCCATGTGATCCTGGCAAGTCATTTAACCTGTTGGCCTTAATCCACTGGAGAAAGAAATGACAAGTCACTCCAGTATCTTTGCCAGGAAAACTCCATAGACAGTATTGGTGTGATATGGTCCACAGGGTCACAAATAGGTGGACACAACTAAACAAGTGAACAATAAATATTTTTCCCTATTACTAGCTTTAACTTAAACTGCCTCTTTTCTCTTGGACCACCTCCCCACCCTCAACCCCCTACTGCCATTGACTTGTGGGAGGGAACTACCATTATCCATCAAAGGCACATAGAGAGCCCCAGCTGTGATATGGCAGGCATCCTCTGAGTGGGTATTGTAGAAATGCTTCATGTATCAGGAGGCCCCTGGACCAGAGGGCCAGCTGAATTCCCCCCTTTCCCTGTCCCCTAAAGGCTGCTAGGGTTTCCACTGAGTCTGAAGAAAGTCAGTAGAGGGTCTTGGTGGAGACAGTCCAGGAGCACAGGGACCTGCCAGAGCATCTGTCCTTGCTGCCCTGTACTGCTATCCCCAGCCTGGGACACCGGAAGAAGGGACCCCATGGAAGCTGGCAGAGAAAACACTATGTTTCTCTGGCTCTCTCTGCAGGAAGTGCAATCAAGGCAAGAGGTAGTCATTTTTACCCCTCATTACCATCATTACTTTTCTTTTCACCCACTTAGTGACTCTTAGTGCATTCCAAGCCAAGGCACTTAAGACAGAGAGCCCTTGGGTAGAAGCTGTCCTGACTCCTCACCTGTCAGAAGACTTAGTCCCAAGTGGTTAGTGATAGCTGTCCTGGCCATAGGATGATGTCATCCCAACCCCTTCCAGGAGCTTTAGGCAGCAGCTGGATACTCCCTCTCCATGGGCCTTTGGGAGCCCCAAATTAAATTCCTGCTACTCCTGAGTCAATAACACCAGTAATTATAATGGAAATGTATACAATAATAACATTTATATAGCACTTACTATATGCCAGACGCTTTATAAATATTTTCACATTTTGATCCTCACAACAACCGTAGGGGATAGGTGGTATTTATTATCCCCCTTTTATGGTTGAGGAAGCTGAAACAGACAGAGGTTAAGTTACTTACCCAGGGTCCCACAGTTAGTAAGTGTCTGAGGCTAGATTTGAACTCGGGTCTCTCCTGACTTGAGGCCCATTGCTCTAACCATTACACTACTTAGCTGCCTAAGTTAACGACGTGTTTTCTATTATCTCATGTGACCCTCACAGCAACGCAATTGAGCCAACTCAGTTGCCCATGCAATGGCAAAGCTACTTTAACAAGCCCAGTCTTTTCCTTGAAACTAAGTCACACATTTTTGTGAGGCGGATATTACAGTCATTATTATTGTTCTTATTTTACAGAAGAGGAAACTCAGGCTCAGAGAGGATCAGTGACTTTCTCAAGGTCACAGAGATAGTGTCAGAGGTCATATCCCAATGCATGTCTTCCTCACTCCAAGCCCCAGTATTCTTGTCTACTGTGCCATGGTGCCTCAAAATAACTAACAAAATAGGGGCAGCTAGGTGGCACAGTTGATAGAGCTCCAGCCCTGGAGTCAGGAGGACCTGAGTTCAAATCTGACCTCAGACACTTGACACTTACTAGCTGTGTGACCCTGGGCAAGTCACTTAACCCCAATTGCCTCACCAAAAAAAGCAAAACAAAAAAACTAACAAAACAGCTAACTGAACGAATGGCTAATAATAACAATAATGATACCTGGTATGTATAATACTTTAAGATTTGCCAATGGCTTTGTATTTTATTATCTTTTCTGATTTTTACTCTCCTTATAATTGTGAAAAGTGAGTTTCAGAAAGGTTCAGTGACTTGTCCAAGGTCACACAGTTAATAAGTATCTACAGCTGGGTTTGAGCCCAGGTCTTCCTGACTCAGAGTCCGGGATTCTATCCACTACAATATACCACAGCCGTCACTTACGTTGCTCTTTCTCAGTCTAACTTCTGCCCCCAACCCCATGACCTCCAGGGCAAGGAAACAGGATCAGAAGACCAGATTGCATCCAGCTTAAGAAGGGTTGGAAAAGGCCTTTCTAGTTCACCAGCTCAGGAACACCTGAGCAGGACAAAAAAGCCCACTTCCCTTTTGGTGTAGGCAGCTCTGTCTAATGAAATGAGTTCTGGACTAAGCAGCAGAATTTAGGTTCTAATATAGGCTCTGCCACTTACAAGCTAAATGACCTAAGTGCACTTAAGCAAGTCAATTCAATCCTCTCGGCCTCCATTTTCTCATCTGTAAAATGGGGATAATGATAATATTTGCCTGACCTACCTTTGTTGTGCAGAAAGTGCTTTATATACTTTAAATCATAATAACAACTCATATCTGAAAGGAACTTTCCTCATAATTATCCTTTGAGGTCAGTGTTAGAAGTATCCTTGATGAAGTACTGTAGAAAGACAGCAAGTGGAACCCATACTTGAAGAGGAGGAGGAGGAGGAGAGCTGACTCCGTTGCCCTTGGGAAATGGCAAAGTTATTTTAATGAGCCCAATCTTCTCCTTGAAACCAAGGTCCACATTTTTGGCACCCTTGTTCTCGGAGCATTGTTGTGCTGCTGTGAGAGGTAAAACACCACCGTGACTAAAGAAGAGAAGTCAAGTATCCTCCAGAGAGCCACAGAGAGGCCCATGGTCAGTGTGTGTAGGCTATAGCCTCTTATAAACAGGGAATTACAGAGGAGAAGCAGAGCTAAGGATGTCATGAAAAAATGTTTATGCACGCAAGATGCACTAGCAATGTGCTTACAGCAAGGGAAAACTGAGAGACAGCCATGGGCTTTGTTGGTATCTTTTCCTTGTCCAAAGAAAATGTGTGAGGTCCAAGCACATGTGGGGGAAAAGGGGAAGGACACCCCCTATGGCAACCTTATGGGAAGACTCAGACAGGAGTCACACATGGATATGACTTAGGGATGGATGGATTGCAATCTGCACCATTACAGGGAATATCCACATAGGTGAAGTCACATAATAATGATAGCTAGCATTCACAAAGGTCTTTAAGGTTTGCAAAACACTTTACAAATAATATCTCACTCTATCCTCACAACAACCCTGGGAAACTGGGACTATTTACCTATTTGGCAGCTGAGGAAATTGAGAGAAGTAGAAAAAGCATTTATTAAGCACCTACTATATGCCAGGCACTGTACTAAGCATTTACAGATGTAATCTCATTTGCTCCTCACAACTATTCTGTGAGGTAGATGCTATTATGATCTCTGGTTGAGGAATCTGAGTTTGAGAGCAGTTTAGTGATATGCCCAAAGTCATACAGCTAGTAAGTGACTGAGGCAGGATTTGAACTCAGGCCTTCCTGACTCCAGGTGTAGCTCTGTGTAGGAGAACCCAGGCCAGGCCAGACTTAGCTCTTGGACTGACCCCAGTGATGACCAAAGTCATGAACTCAGAACCAAAACTTAAATTCCCAACCTTGTCCATACCATCTACACATATGAAACACTGGAGTGGGGTGTGGGATCTAAAATATATTTCTACTTCTGGATCTCTCTCTAATTGTGCTGTAACCCACAGTGTGCGTGTGTGTGTGTGTGTGTGTGTGTGTGTGTGTGTGTGTGTGTGTGTGTAATCCTCCTTTGTCCATTTCAGGTAAGAGTGATGGCCACTCCCCACTTTTCCATTTTGGTCTACTCTTCACATACACCAATTAGGAGAAATAGTAGATTCCACCCCCTTTTTCTTCCTTTCTACACTACTGTCTTTCCCTTCACTTGTCTTTTCCCCTTTCAAACCTTCAGAAGAAAATCAATCTGCTCCTAGGACCTCTGCTTTTCTAATTTAAGCTGCCTGTCTCCACTCAGTACCTTTTGAAGACTTTAGGGTTCTGAAGGAACACTTGTTTCTTCTCCCTCATGAGAATATTAGCATTACATCATCATTCAGCCCCTTCCGATTGCTCAAATAAATTTACCTTTCTAGTTTTCTCTGTACTTTTATGTTTATATTTCAAAGTTCCTACTAAAATCTATGCTTTTCGTCAGAAATGTTTGAAAGTCCTCTATTCCATTAAAAATCCAATTTTTTCTCCTTGTAGGATTATACTCAGCTTTGCAGAGTAAGTTATTCTTGGTTATAAGCCTATTTCTTTTGGCTTCTAGAATATTATATTCCCTGATCTCCACTGGTTTTAGTAGAAACTGCCAGGTCTTGTGTGATCTTTGAGGCAGGAAGGTGGCACAGTGGTTGCAGCAATGGACCCAGAGTCAGAACACCTCAGTTCAAATCCAGACTCAGACATTTATTAGTTGTGTGATCCTGGGCAAGTCATTAAACCTTTGACTACCTCAGTTTTCCCCATCTGTAAAATGGCCATAATAATACTTCCCAGGGTTGTTGTAAGGGTTAAATAAGATAATATTTGTAAAGTGCTTTGCAAACCTTAAAGCTCTATATAAATGCAAGATAGTGTTATCTTAATTGTACTTCCTTGGTGCTTGGAACCATGCTGGATGTTTAGAGTATTTTGGGAGCTCTGGATTTTGACTATGACACTCCTTTTGGGTTTCTTTTCAGGAAGTGATCAGTGGATTCTTTCTATCTTTGCCCTTTGGTTCTAATAGATGTAGGTAGTTTTCATTTATGATATTTTGGAATACAGTGTCTGTCTTTGGAGGAATCTCTAGGTTTGTAATAATTTTTTGCATTTGTTGATGTTTTCTTTGAGTTGCTCATCTTTCCAGCTTTAATTCCTTGGGGCTTTCAGTCATGGATAGGTTTGCCCTCTTCTGTGCCGTTGGGTGGACCTGCTTGATCCTTGTCTGGCCTTGGGTCCCCTGGGGTCCTGTGCTGACCTCTAGCTCCTGCAGTTATGATCCCCTGGTCCTTTGAGTACTAGATCTTCAGGGCCCTTCTCCAGCATCTCAGGATTGAGTGTTAGGGACCTCAGAGTCCCTAGGCATGTAGTGTCCCTGTCTGACCACCTTGGGACTTAGGGAACTCTCCCTTCTTGTCGCCTATTTTTTTGTGAGGCAATTGGGGTTAAGTGACTTGCCTAGAGTCACACAGTAGTGAGTGTTATGTGTCTGAGGCCGGATTTGAACTCAGGTCCTCTTGACTCCAGGACCAGTGCTCTATCCACTGTGCTACCTAGCTGCCCCTTCTTGTCGCCTTTTAATACAGACCTTAGCTGGCTACATATAGTCCTAGCCTATCTTTGGTTGTGCTGAGAAGCTGCCCAGTGCTGGTGTTGCCTTTGCTGGTGGGCCGCCTTTCCTATTGCCCCTGGCCTTCTGGATGACTGTCGTACAGCTCTGGGGTCACTTGTAGTTTGTCTTCAGATTTCTTTATTTGGTTCTATGCTTTTCAAATTTCAATGGTCTATAGAGTACGTAGAAACTGAGCAGTTTGTCTCCCATTCAGGCAAAGAAGTCCACCCATGGAAAGGGAATTCTGGAAGAGTTGATAGAATGGACATCTACCCATGAAGGTGTCAGCTAGCCAAAGCCATGAAACATCTCTACTTCTTCATGATCCTATGAGCCCATCAAGGCCCCTTGGCAGGCTCTCTGGCATTTGACTCCTTATCTCAATGTGTTTTAGAGGTATTTTGAGATCTTTCAGGAGACCTCTTAGACCTTCTGGGTGATCCTCTGATTAAGTTGTAGCAGAACAAATCCAACTAGCAAAGGTAAATTTGAGAAGTATTTTGTATTGAAAAGGAGTTGTCTGGGAAAAAGTCAGTCACAGATAGTTCCCAGTGATAAGGCTGGGTCCAGAGTAAACTAGAGTCAATAATCATTTACTAAGCACTATTGTGTGCTAAGCATTGTGCTAAGCACTGGAGATACAAAGAAAGGGGGGGAAAGCCCAGTCTCTGCTCTCAGGGAGTTCACCATCTAGTAGAGAAGATATCATGCAAACGACTAGGTACAAAAATGATATATACAGGAAAAATTGGAGATAATCTCAGAGGGAAGACACTAAGTTTAAGGAGGACTTGGAAAGGCTTTTGCAGAAGGTAGAACTTTAGCTGAGATTTAAAGGAAGCCAGGGAAGACAGGAGGCAGAGAAAAGGAGGGAGAAAATTCCAAGAATGGGAGATTGCCAGTGAAAACGCTCAGTCAAGAGGTATATTTCCTCCTTAGAGAACACCAAGGGGGCCAGTGTCACTGAATCAGAGAAGGTGGAGGGGAGTAAAATGAAAAAAACCTGGAAAGGTAGGAAGGAGTCAGGTTATAAAGTGCTTTAAAAGCCAGAGGATTTTCTATTTGATCCTGGAGGCAATAGGGAGTCACTGCAGTTTATTTAATAGGGTGGGAGTTTTCGACATTTTCAGACCTGTGCTTTAGGACACTCAATTTGACAGCCGAATGGAGGATAGACTGGAGTGGGGCTTGAGTCAGAGAGATCAGTTGGCAGGCTATTATAAGAGGCCAGGTGTAAGGCCATGAGGATCTGAACCATGGTGGTAGTGATGTCAAAGCAGAAGCATGTATGAGAGATGTTACAAAGGTAGAAGTGGTAGAACTTGGCAGCCATTTGAATGTGGGGAATGAGAGAGAGAGGAGTTCAGAATGACCCCCAGGCTGAGAACCTGGGAAACTGGGATGAGGTGGTGCCTTCCATAGTGATGGGAAAAGTTCAGTTGGGGACATGCTGAGTTTAAGATGTCCTTGAGACATCCGGTTCAAGATGTCCAACAGGCATTTGGAGATGCAAGAGTGGCAGTCAGGAGAGGGATTGTTTGTTGTTGTTTGGGGGAAATGATTTTTTTCAGTTCAGTCATTTTTCAGTTGTGTCCGACTCTTTGTGACCTCATTTGGGGTTTTCTTGGAAAAGATACTGGAATGGTTTACCATTTTCTTCTCCAGCTCATTTTATAGATGAGGAACTGAAGCAATCATGGTTAAATGACTTGCCTGCAGTCCCACAGCTAGTAAGTGTCTGAGGTTGGATTTGAACTCAGGAAGATGTCTTCCTGACTTCTGGCCCAGCACTCTATCCATTGCCTACCTAGCTGTTTTTCAAGAGAGAGATATTAGGGCTAAACAAATATATCTGAAAATTATTTGCATAAGCAGATGCATCATCTGCATATGCAGATCATTGAATACTTTGGAGTTAATGAACTCACCAAGTAAAATAGTATTTTAGAAGGAGAAGAAAAGATGGCCAAGGACAATGTCTTGGAGGACACCTAGGGATAACAGGCTTGATCTGGATGAAGATTCAGCAAAGTGGCCTGGGAAAGAGCACTCAGATAAGATGGTCTTTTCAACATGTGTACAACCAAGGATGATAGTAGGGATGGACAGATCAAGTGAGGGTTTTGGAGCGCGTTTTCCATCTTTCTTCCTGCCTCTCTGCTGCCTAGCTGCCTGTCTCACTGTCCATCTGACTGTGTCTCTGACTCACACAGAGACACATCTTTTCTGTACATCCATTGTGTGCTACTTGGACCACTGCCTCTCCGTCCCCCTCCCACTCTCCCACCTCCCGTGTACTTACTGAGACATGCTAAACAGATCAATAACGTGTCAGCCCTTTGCCAAATGGAACGTAAAGAGGGTTTTCTGGCATTAATCAAGACCTGTGATTGACAGGTAATCATTTTTCTACTGGGTGCTCATTCTTCCAGAATAAGCACATCACTGCTTCTTATGGATGTTACAAAGGTGCAGAGACAACATCTAGACATCTTCACTTATCCCATCCTTTGGAGTTGGAGTTTGGTCCTGTTTCAGAGTCAGACCTTGCTCGGCCCCCCCTCCCGTGTTTTAGCCACGCATTTTTTAAAATAGCATGATGTATGTATTGATGTACATTTACATAGTGCCTATTTTGTACTAGGCATTGTGCTAAGCACTTTACAAATATTAGCCCATTTGATCCTCACAACAACTCTGGGAAGTAGGTGCTATTATTATCCTCATTTTACAAGTAGAGAAACTGAGGTAGACAGAGATTAAGTGACTTGCCTAGAGTCACACAGCTAGTAAATGATCTGAGGTCAGATTTGAACTCATGTCTTCCTGACTCCAGGCCCAGCTCTCTCTCCACTGTGCCACCTAACTACTTCTATGTAGGGAAGAAGAAGGGAAGAAGGACTGCACAAAGCAGTTGCAATTCTCTCCGGGTGTCAGGAACCTGGTTCTTAAGTCATAAAGAACATGCCTCACCTATGGCTTCATTGTGTTACTGTATCAGCTATACAAGTGACCCTAAGCCATGTAATGACCAGGACAGAGCTGGGGTTAGTTCCCAGGTCCACGCAGAGCCCAGGACCTCTAAAGTCTGCTTTCCTGGATGTGGTGGGGAGAGCTGTTGGGCATATGAGGTACAGAAATAGACACTGTACTTTGCAGTCCTTCAAATTTGGGGCTAATGAGGCTACAGAGACAGGGTGATATGATGGAAAGAGCAGTGAATTCAGAGTTAGGAAACCTGGGTTGACACGCCAGCTCTGTTACTTGCTAACCCCTGAGTAAGCTACTTCCCCTTCAGGGCCCCTTTCCTCCTCTGCAGGTGAGGGTTTGGCCCTGTGGTCTCTAAGATTCCTTCTAGCTCAATATTCTCTTGCCTCTTATAGATATCAGCTCTTACCTCCTGGACCCAGCAGATTCTCAAAATCCTCCTAAAAATCCATCTCTGAGCAACCCATGGGATTACCTGCTCCCACATCAAGGTCTGAGCTTTTACAGCTGCTATGAATACTTTAAGACTCTTAAAATATAGGCTAGTGACTTCAGCTAAGCAGCCTTTCCCCCGTGCTATCTGCATGATCAGGCACGAGCTCACTGGGAGCCTCTTTAAAAGGGAAATTAAAATATTCCTGGGAGAGGTTTCCAGACGGGGACCCTGTGGATGTCTCCACACCTGTTTGAACCCATTGTCCTGAAACCTACTGGCGCTAGGGGGTAAATGGGACCGCAGGTATTCAAACTCCTCCAGTCTGTGGTCCCTCCTTTCCTTGTCACCTAGAACTAGTCCCCTGTGAGGAAGAAGTCAGACAGTGGGACGCCAGTCAGACAGCAGATGTTACAAATCCAGGAGTTGCTAATGAGCCTGGCACTGTTTGGCAGCTACAAGCCTAAGATGCACCATAAGAAAGTTAAAGGGGAGAAATGGACCTTCTGTGTAGGAAATCAGAGTAAACTTGGGGTCTCTGTTGCAGAGACACAGAACAAAAGTTCCACCAGGGTTATCCCCATCATTGCTCCCTCCCCTACATATGAGTCTGATCACAGTCAACCCCCAGCAGAGAGAGACCATGCCACTATCTCTCCTGAGCCCTTCTGTCCTGCAGAATGAAGGGGAACACACCCTGGTGACTCTTGTTCCTTACACAATGAGGAGTAAATGCCCAACTTGAATGCTGTGTGTAGTTCTGATCACCAATCAATCAATCAGTATTTATTAAACACCTCCCATGTATCAGGCACTGTGTAAGGCTGTGAGGCTACAAAGAAAAAAATGAATTAGCACCTGCCCTCAAGGAGCTAACTAACATTCTATCAGGGAAAACAACATGTACATATATAAGCATATGCAAAATACATATGGTAATTTTTGAGAGGAGGCACTAGCAGCTGGGGACATCAGGAAAGACCTCAGGTAGGAGGTAGCCCCTGAACTGAACATAGGAAGAACCCAGAAATTCTAAGAGGAGGTGGAAAAAGATTGCCTTCCAGGCACCAGGATCAGACTGTGGAGAGGAGAGGAGGTACAGGATAGAGCATCATGGTGCAGGACCAGCAAGGAAGCCAGGCTGGCTGTTCCATAGAATGGGCAAAGGGAAATAGTGTATGGAGAGGTAGGCAAGCTGGTGCTAGGCTATGAAGTGCTTCAAATTCCCAACAGATGAGCTTGTATTTAATCCCAGAAATAACTGGGAGATCCTAGAATTTATTGAGTAGGGGAATGACATGGTCAAACCTGTAGTTTGGGGATATCATTTTGATGTGTGGCAGATGGATTGGAGACCAATTAGAAGGCTATCGCTGTCATCTGGCAGACAAGTGATGAGTGCCTGAGCTAGGGTGGTGGCTATGTAAATGGAGACAAAGGGAATAGATCAACCAATCAGTAAACATTTATTAAGCAACTAAGTGCCAGGCACTGTGCTAAGCACTAGGGATACAAAAAGAGGCAAAAGACAGCTCCTGCCCTCAAGGAGTTTGAAATCTAATGGTGGAGACAACATACAAACAAACATATACAATGTGAACAATAAAACAGGATAAATAGGAAATAATTAAAAGAGGGAAGGTGTTAGAATTAAGATGGATTGGGGAAAGCTTCCCACTGAAGGTGGGATTTGAGTTGTGACTTAGAGGAAGCCAGGGAGTAGTGGGAGTTGAAGAAGAGAAGTGTTCTAGGCATGGGGACAGCCAGAGAGGTAGGAGATGTGGACGTAACTACTGCACAGGTATCTCAAGAGAATGAGTCTGGGGAATGAGTCATCTATCCAAGACAGAGGAGTAGGGAGAAGAATGTCATAGGGAGAGGGGAGACTTAAGATAACGCTTTAGACAGGAGCCAGAATAGAGCCTGTCAGCTAGAGAAAGGGTTCTTAACCTGGCATCCATGGACTTGAGGTTTTAAAAATAATTTGATAATTATATTTCAATTTAATTGGATACCTTTGTAATCCTATGTATTTTATTTTATGCCCTTAAAAACATTATTCTGAGAATGGGCCCATAGGCTACACCAGACTGCCTAAGAGTCAAGAAGTCCTGGGCTAGAAGGAGGTCACTAACTTACCCCTTAGCCATGACTCTAAGGCAAAAGAGGTTTAAGACCCTGACTGACCAAAACGTTTGCTGGATGAGTGGTGGCTCTGAGTGTCCAGAGTAGTCATGTCAGCAGTGAATTTTTGATTGGAAATGCCCAGTCAGGATGGCACTCCCCCCCCTCCCTTTTTCCCTCCCCCTCCCATCACAACAAGGGAATATTACACCTGGTAAAAGCTATAACTAGGACTTATTTCTCCTGAAGAAAATTCAGTGGAAGCTGGGGACCTGGTCCAGTGGAAGACTTTGGGGCCAGTCTAGGTGACTGTGATTGCCATAGGGAGAAAGCAGCCCCTCCCCAAGGAAAGAGATGCCATGGATGTCAGTACACTAAAGTAAAGCCCAGTTGGATCCATGCACTGGATCCTGGAGAAAAGTAGCACAAAGACTGGGTTTGAAGTAATAAGGTCTTTTCACAGATTTTCTAGCTCCATGTATCTAAAGGGCCTAGCTTCCTGAATTCCCTGGCTGATTTGTTCGATCTTTTAAATGACTTGTCATTACTAGGGGAGAAAGGGACAGACCTTGGAGCTTTCTGATCATGATGGGAAACTCCAAGCTCCTTTGAGCTATGCATGAGCTGGTCATTTTTCCTGGGAGCCAAGACATCCAGCCACTTCCTCTTGGCAATGAATTTCAGGAGTCAATGCAGTGCCAGCCACGGGAACATTTGGCTTTGACATAGGCTGGCAAAGGAAAATAAATCAGGGTTGGCATTAAAAATGAGCTCCCTGTCAGGAAGGCACCATAGAAATCTGAAACCAGACTTGGCCAGGAATTGGGGTTTCGCATAACATTTGATTTCAAGTCTCAAATTCTCAGCTTGGCATTCAAGGCTTTTCATGATATTTCTGGACCCATCAGCTGCATTTGACACTGTTGACCACCCACCCTTCCTCCTGGGTCCTCTCTCTTCTCTGGTTCTTCTACCTGTCTAACTCCTCTTTAGTCTCTTTTGCTGGTTCATTATCTACATCACATTTCTAAACTGTGGGTATTCCCCAAGGGTCTGTCCCTGGCCCACCTCTCTCTCTCTCTCTCTCTCTCTCTCTCTCTCTCTCTCTCTCTCCCTCTCCCCCTTCTCTTTCTTTCTTTCTCTCTCCCTCCCCTCCTCTCTTTCTCCTCTCCCTCTTTCTTCCCTCACCTCCTCTATAACTTAATGTCTGTCTCTTCTCTTTGTCTCTATCACTTTGTCTCTGTCTCTCTCTTCTTCCTCTCCCTGTGACCATCAATTCCCATTTGTATAATTATCATCTCTGTGTTTTGTGGTGGCAAAGAATTGGAAATTGAAGGGATGCCCATCAATTGGGGAATGGATGAACAAGTTGTGGTATATGAATGTAATGGAATGCTGTTGTGCTATAAGAAATGATGAGCTGGCAGACTTCAGAAAAACCTGGAAAGACTTATATGAACTGATGCTGAGTGAAATGAGCAGAACCAGGAGAACCCTGTACATAGTAACAGCCATGTTGTACAATGACTGACCTTGATACACTTAGCTTTTCTCAGCAACACAAGGATTGAAGACAACTTCAAAAGACTCACAATGGAAAATGCTATCCACATCCAGAGAAAGAGCTTTGGAGTCTGAATGCAGATGGAAGCATACTATTTGCTCTCCTTTTCTTTTGATGTTGTGTTTTGTTTCTTCTTTCTCATGGTTCCTCCCATTAGTTCTGATTCTTCTTTACATCATGACTAATGTGAAAATATGTTTAATATGAATGTACACGTAGAGCCTTATATATGATTGCACACCTTCTTAAGGAGGAGGGAGGAGAGAGAAGGTGAGAAAATGCAAAATTCAAAATCTTATGGAAGTGAATGTTGAAAACCAAAAATAAATAAATCAATTATAAAAAATAAAAATCAAAATCTTAAATCAGTTTTGACAATTAAAAAATAAAAAATAATTACCATCTCTATGCTGCTGATTCCTAAATCCACATATCCAGCCCCAGTTCCTTCCCCAACTTCAATTCCACATAACCAATTGTCTATTGGACCTTTCAAACTGAATGTTACAAAGACATCTCAAACTTAATATATTCAAAACTAAACTCACCCCCTGACCTTCCCCTCTTCCAACTCACTTTTTCTATTAAAGGTACCATCATCCTTCCCTTCTTCCAGGTTTGTAACCTTGATGTTTTCTTAACTCCTAGGTCTCCTTCCCTGTCCAATCTATTGCCGGAGTTTGCTGTTTCTACCTCTACAATATCTTTGCATCTAACCCCTTTCTTCATCCCCTTAGCCACCACCTTAGTTCAGGCTCTTATCACATCTCACCTATATTATTGCTATCCTCCTAATTGGTCTCCCTGCCTCAAGTCTTTCCCAACCCCAGTCTATCTTACAACAGTTGGTTTTTCATATTTACAATGTTTCCTTTTGATTTCTGACTACCCACTGCTGTCAAAGTGACTTACCTAAGTATAGATGGGACCATGTCACTCTCCTATTCAATCAATACCAGTGGCTCCCTATCGTTTCTAGGACCAAATGAAAAACTGTTTAATTTTTAAAGCTCTTAACAACCTGGCCCAAATGATCTCAGCCTCATTGGACTTTGCTTCGCTCCTTGCATTCTGGGATCCCACCGAACTGGCTTTTTCTCTGTCCTCAAGACAGACACACCATCTTGCTTCTCTGGGCTTTGCACTGGCCGTACGGTATGGCAGGAATGCACTGCCTCCTCACATCTACTTCACGGAAACCTGTGGCTTAAGCACCCCTATCTATGTATAGGTAAAGCCTTTCCTGCTTCTTCCCCCTCCAACCCCAACTGCTAGTGTCTTCCCTCTCAAACCACCTTATATTATATTTGTGTTTGTTCACTTTATATTTGTGCTGCATGGACTTCTTGTCTCCTCCATTAGATTATTAGCTCCTTGCAAGTTGGAATTTTTTCATTCTTTCTTTGTCTCCCTAAGCCCTAGCACAGTGCCAGGCACATGGGAGGTGCTTAATAAATGCTTGTTAATTGATTGATGAACCCCACCCTATATTTCTAACCTCATCTTATTTAACTCTCTACATACTCTACTTGTTCTAGCCAGGCCCCTTTCTTCCTCCTCCTCCTCCTCGCAACACTAGTCATGTACATTACTCCCTCCAAATTTCTGCTTAAGTTACACTTCCCACGTCTTCCCTCACTTCTCCGAGTGCTACCCTCCCTCCTTCCAGGTACGGCTCAGATCCCATCTTTCCTGACTGCCTCAGCCTTCAGAGACATCTCTTCTCTCTGTCTCTTAAATGATTTGTCTCCATCTCACACATACCCCTTGGTCACAACACTGCTGTGTGTCCTCTGTCAGACTCTCAGCTCCCTGAATCATCCCCATTACTTGGTATGTGGATAACCTCAGTGTGTGACGGCTCTCAACAGAGCTAGAAGGGCCCTTTGGGAACATCATCAAACCCCCTCACTTTAAAATAGATAAGCTAAGACCCTAAGAGGTAGAGTGACATGTCCAAGGTCACAAGCTGGAAAGCAGAACCCGGATTATAACTCCTGTCTCTGTGCTCCCAGGCCAAGGCTTTCTCCATTACCCTCCAGCTGCCTCCACATCAATGGAGTCCTATATTCTCCTCCTCCTCCTCTTCCTCCTCCTCCTGGTAGTGTCTGAACTCTGACAGCTATCTGAGCACAGCTCGTGGTAGTAGAGACCAGTCGGATGCAATAGCCACCCCCTTCTCTGTCCTGAGGCAGGTGACCAAGCCCACCCCAGACACCGCTGCCAACACGGGAGGGTTCTCTCCCCTCCGGCCTGAGGATTCTCTGCTGATCTCTTCTTTTGCCTTGGGCGCCTGACCACCTATATCATTTCCCCATCAGGCACTGAGCTCTGGCAAACAGGCCTGCTTTCTACTGGGCTCCTGGCCATGGCAGACAGGAGCCCCACCTTAGTTAAAAGGTTTAATCAGCATTTTATATGAAGACCTTATGTTTAGCGTGAAGCTGCCAAACAATTGCTGAAATAACCTGAGTTTACGCACTGCATGTTCCTACCACCAGACAATGGCATTGATGGGAGAGTGTCCCAGTATAGGAGCCAGGTGCCTGGCTCTTCCTGGGGCTGCCTATATTTTCTTACTTTGTTTTCTCCAGGGCTCAGTGACTTCTGCACCATCCCACTATCTACCTCTCCAATTGCTGCCACGTATGTGAGTATAGGGGCATGTAAGTAAGGTCCCATTTAAATGTAAGGTCCTCAAGAGATGATGGGATCTCCAGTTCAAAGGGACCTCGGATGCCATCTAATCCAACTGTCTTCTCATATAGGTGAGGAAACTGAGGCCCAGAGAGGTTGAGTGATTTGTCCAGGGCACAAGGTAGTAAAGATCAGGGGTGGGATTCAAACCCAGGACCTCTGGCTCTAGAGGCAATGCTTTCTATAGCACCTTGCACAGAACCTGACACATAGTATGCCCTTGATCTTGTACAATAGAAAGAGCCCTAGTTCTGGGGTCAGAGGACCTGAGTGGGAATGGGGAAATCACTTAACCGGCCTCAGTTTCCTCATCTATAAAATAAGAAGGTTAGACTAGGTGGTCTCTGTGGTTCCTTCCAGATTTAGATACAGGATCCTATGAATCTTTGTGTGTGTGTGTGTGTGTGTGTGTGTGTGTATGTCCATTCATGAGTGTTACAAGCTCCCAGACTTCTCTTTCAGCAAATTACTCTTCCTTTACATCAATTTAAATGAGTAGGAGCCAAAATCCTGACCCTGGCCTGGCTGTCGCCTCCCAGCTGGGTTTGTGGAGATGCCTGTGAGGAGCCGCTTCTCTCTATCTCTTAATTGTGTTTTATCCATTTGGTGAGTAGTTGGAGCCTGGGCACCCAAGATTTGCTCTTTACCCTCTTTGCCCCCCCCAAAAGTGCAGCACATGTTAAATATTTGAGGTTTTGCTTCATTAAGGTTTTAAAGTTCAACAGTAATTAGTGTGATCAGGTGCCAAGTGAGTCAGCTCCCTGGGGATGCTGCATGTGGCATGCTCAGTGGCAGCTTTCCAGGTCCAGGTCTAGAATGTCATCAGCAGAAGCCCACGTTTCCACCATCATGGAGTCGTTATGTAATTGGCTCCATTGGTTAATAAGAATGAAGGAGAAGCTGTGAGTTTGGCGGCCAAGGATAAGGATATTGGGGATTTGTCCATGTCTACATCTTCCCTGCAACCAAACATATAATGCTGGTATAAAAGGAGGCCTTTCTGTGGCCCGGTGGTTCTGTTTGGTTTGTCTGTATCTGAGCAAGAGTTTAGGCTTCTGGGACAAGCTGAGAGTTACCTCATTGGCTAGTACTCATTAAGCAGCCAAGGCACATTGAGGGCCATGTAGGTGGTGTCTGTGTTGGAGGAAAGAGATGAGGCTGTGGGGGGACAGAATGGATCATGAGAGAAGGGGAGCTGACTCTGTGCCATCTAGAGTCTGCTAGAGACAGTGTATTGAAGTGGATAGAATTCTGTACCTGGAGTCAAGAAGACCTATGTTCAGATCTAACTTGAGACAGGTGGACTTACAAGCCTAGGCAAATAGCTAGCTTTTCATTGAGGAGATAATCTTGAAGCAACAAGGGGTGTTAGAAGCTGATTCTCTGCTTGCAATCTGGGTTCTGCTGGATTGGCATGCACAGAGCATCTGTATGACCCTGAGTAGCTAATTTCACTTTCTTTCTGCCTCAATTTCCTCATATGTCTAATTGGAAGATTCACAGCTATCTCACAGGGTTGTGAGGATCAGATGACAAAAGGTTTTTAAAGGCTTTGTTGACATTGATTGAAGGCATGAGAAGAAGTCCTGGACCCAAGACTGGAGGAGCTCATATGACCACTACAGGAGAAAATATAAAATATAGGTGGGATTTCAACAGGTCTCTGAAAGATGACTGAGATTTGAAGAGGAAAAGGGAGGTCATTCCAGGTAGAGGGTACTGCATAAGAAAAAGTGGGAGCCAGCCTGGCTCTGTACCTAGTGGGAGTGCTGGACCCTAAGTCAGAAAATGTGAATTAAAACCCCAGATCTGCAGAGACTGATACCATTTGTTCCTGTGTGACCTTGGGCATCATTCAACCTCTCTGGATCCTCAACTGCAAAGTGAAAGGGTCAGATAAGCTGACCTCTAAAGTCTCTTCTATCTCTAGAACATGCCATGCATGGGGTTTTAAGCTGCTCCCAGAAATGCATCCTTTACTAGAGATTTCCCATCATCTAGCCAGGCCTCCTCTGGGATGGTGTTCACAGTTCCTTGGCCCCTCAGGAGAAGCTGTTTTTCAGTGTTTAATTTCCTAGCTAACCTGCTTATGAAGGCCACAGACACCCCTTTATTAACCATCCTCCTGACTGTGAGGGGAGTTTGGTAATTTGGGATGAAAGGCACCTTTTTTGGGAGGGACCACAGAGGACATCACAAAAGCTGAGATCAGATCTCTTTTCTGAGCTCCTATGTGGGGGCCTCAGGGCCAAAGCATCCAGTAGCCCCACCTCTACCAGCTTGGCAGAACCCTGATTCCAGAGAGAATAGAAGCTCCAAATACTTCCCTCTTGTGTCTTCTTTATCATCTCCAGACAGAAGACTAGCTTAGCTATCTGCATGCCTGGGCTTAGCCTCCCTTCCTCAGACAAAGTCTGTCCATTACAAAAGGGGGCAGCCCCAAGCTAAAAAAAAATAAAAAGCACTGGGGGTAAAAGCCATCAGTCAGCCAAGGAAGTTTCCCATCTCCCTTCAGCCTTCCTTCCAGGATTATGCTTTAGTTGGGCTGCAGCCAAATCCCCAAGTCACCGACACTGGGCTTTTTTGTTGTTGTTTTTGTTTTTTTGTTTTTTTTGTTTTTTCTCTCATGGAGAACTTGGTTAACTATAATCCAGCCTCCCTGACTCCTTGGGTCTGGCTGGGCAACAGGAAGCTGGCAGCAGGCAAAACTGGAATGTCCTAAGATGCTAATTGAATAGCAATAAAATGTGACTTGTTTTCAGCTCATTGCAAAATGAGCCCCAGTCCGTTGTCCTTCATCATTGTCAGAACAACCCACTAGGTTCAGCAAAACAGGGATGATTATCTCCTGACTTCTGGATAAGGAAACTGAGGCACAGAGAGGGATCAGGGCACTGGCAAAGATTAAAGTGTTTTAGAGTTCCTAGCATCATTGATTTATAGCAATAGTCAACAGTCAATAAATATTTATGAAGTACCTACTCTGTGCTAAGCCCTGGGGATAAAAGAAAAAGAAAGACAGTACCCACCCTCAAGGAGCTTCCTGTGAGGAAACTGAAAGGAAAGGGGAAGTGCTAGAGGGTAAATACCCAGCTTGGAGGCATGATATCCATGCAGTCCAAACCAAGCAAAACTGCTGATGGAAAATGAAGAGTCTAACTGGAAACTTCAGAGTCCTCCATAAAGGAAGGCTTTGGAGGAGTTCATCGCCCCACCCCCAGCTCTCCAATCCGAGGGGAGAGACATCTGAGGGGGCTGAGAAAGTGTTCGCTATCCAAGCTGCATCAATCTCCACGTTGATGAGATTCGACGTGATGGGCTTTTCCTGGGGGATAATATTCATAGAGTCCAAGTTATGCAGAGCATCTTTCTGGGGAGGAAACTGAAGCCCAGAAAGTCACACTTGTTTTCAGGAGGCAGAGACAGAATTTGGACTGGGGGACTCTAATGTCAAATGCAACATACTTTCTACTGTACCTTGCTACCTCCTCCACTAAACCTTGTGAGATCATCTGGTCCAACTGCCTGACTTTACAGAGGCAGAAACTGATCCAATTCAATTCAATAAATATTTATTAAGCACCTACTATATGCCAGGCACAGTGCTAAGTGCTGGGGATACAAAAAGAGGCAAAACACAGTCCCTGTCTTCAAGCAGCTTACACTCTAATGAGGAAGACAACGTGCAAATAAATATATACAAAGCAAGCTGCATACAAGATAGATAGGAAAATAATTAAAAGAGGCAAAGCACTGGAATTAAGAAGGGTTCGGGAAGGCTTTCTGTGGAAGGTGGAATTTAGTTGGGACTTAAAGGAAGCCCAGGAGGTCGGAAGTCAGAGCAGAGGAGGGAGAGCATGCCAGACATGGGGAACAGCCAAAGAGAATGCCTAAAGCTGAGAGATGGACTGTTCTCTTCACAGAACTGTCAGGAGACCAGTGTCACTGGATGGAGGAGTAGATGTTGGGGAGTAAGGTATAAGAAGACTGGAAATGTAGGAGGGGATTAGGTTATGAAGAGCTTTGAATGCCAAACAGAGCATGTATTTGTATTTGCTCCTGGAGGCAATAGGAAGCCACCTGAGTTTGTTGAATAGGGGGAGTAACATGATTAGACCTGCATTTTAGGACCCTCACAGAAGTGATGTAACTAGCCCAGTCACAGTCACACAGATACTGAGAAGCAGGGCTAGGGGATGTGACTCCCCAAAGCCACACAGACAGCTGGTGACACAGCCAGTACTAGGACCTAGGCTGGCCAATTCCTAGGTCTAGACTTCTTTCCTTTGTTCTGTCTTTAGGTAAAATCTACTGTTTAACTTTTATATTTCAAGGATCTGTGATTTTATTAGCATGGTCAAACCCTCTACCAAAGCAGGTCACAGGTCTTCTTTGACTTGGTAGATTGTCTTTGACAGTTGTCAAAAATAGTCATCACAATGCAGACGTGGTGAGGGGATTTTCAGAACTTGGTCCTTGGACAGCTGATGTACAACTCATCACTGAACTTATGCTCAAAGCCTTTCCATCCTGGTAGGAACCTCCAGAATTGGTCCCCTGCTAACATAGCCTCCCGGGGCTATGGGATATTATTGTGCAGTAAGAAATAAGGACGATGAAAAATCCTGAAAAACACAGGAAGAAGACTTATATTTACTGATGCAGAGCAGAATAAGTGGTACTAAGGTAACAATACAAATACAAGGAGCACTGATGAATACTGATCACTAAACTGAAACTTGATGCTGAGTCATGGAAATAGCTAAAGAAGGACCCAGGGAAGACATAATGAAACACACCTCCATCACATCAGAGAGGCAATGTATAAGAAGTTCTTATACATTGTCAGAAGTAGCCTTGGTTTGTCTTATGTAATTGTTTTTCTATGTCTTGAGGGAGGGTTCGTTCTCGAGTGGGGAGTGAAAAACGATTATTATATTAAGGCAAAAAAATCAATAAAACACATACATGTATATATAGATAATGCACATAAATGTGCATATTATCTATATATATTTTTTTAAGTAAGTCAGAGAGGAAAAAATGAAAAAAAAAAAAGGATATGGATCCCCCTTCATGCCAGAATAACCCATAGAAGGAGGACTTTAATAGGGGAAAACCCAATCACTCCAGATAGCACATGAGACTATTAATGAACTGGGGGCACAGGGAGAGGGGCATTCGCTCTTGCTGCGTCTTCTCCAGCAGTAACTTTGTGCTTGACTCCTTGGCTGCCAATTCCTCTGGCTTTCAAATATGGTGACAAACCGGGAAGACAGGGACTGGAGTTGGGAAGCAGATGTGTGTATGAATATCCTAATAGGATCCTTGCTGTGAATTATTTGAGCCACTCAGAGGTGTGTTTTGCTGTATGTGTGTGTGTGTGTGTGTGTGTGTGTGTGTGTGTGTCCGTGTCCATGTCCATCTGGTGTTGGTGCTGTAGTGTGTGCAGGAGGGTAGGTGAGTGGGTGAAGGATGGAGACAGCTAGGAGCCCGTGGATGTATCAGTTGCTAAGACAACCGCAGAGGATCACTGGGGGTGGTCTGTGCGTGGGCGCTCTGTGTTGGGATTTAACCGTGAGGTCCCCATGGTCAGGACAGCAGGTAATGGTGTCAGGTTTGGGTCATCTGCTCAAGATTTCAAGAACAGTCAGTCAGCAGACTCCCAGAGCTGGGGAGGAATTCTCCAGGTGGCACAGAATGTCCCCCTCAGTGTAGTGCTGCCTGTCTGCTCCAACTTAGCACCTTAACAAAGATTCTAGGTTTCTGTTCATTTGGCCTGTACCATCTAGACATGAGTCTCTCCCTGCCACTGGTTGTGGTGTGAGAATGTAAGATCTATTGCTTCTGGTTTCGGGTGGCTGAACTGAACCTGGTAAGGGACTAGGGCAGACCCAGCTAGGTGTGTCAGACTTCCTAGCCTACTAGGTTGGATGTTTGAAGGTGATTCATTCCAGGATGGATGGCATAGAGGAAATTCTATTTCTGTGAAAGGCCTAAGCCAACTCCCACCGGCCTCTGTCTCCTGAGAGAATCTGTTTGCTTCGCCTTTGAAGGAAGATCAAAAAATCCTTAGTCTGAATGATTGAGATCCACAGAATCACCTCCTGTCTGTTTTCCATGTTTTGCCATTTTCTGCACACAGAGCGTCATTTATTCTTTATTACTACTCTGGTTCCCACATCTAGCTTTGCCTTTAATATTCCAGTCAGTGGTTTGAGCTTTAATTCATGCTACTTTGGTGTCTCTTTCTACCCCTTTCCAAGGCCCAGGGGGTGAGACAAAGGGGGAAGCTGGCTGGTTTGGTTTGTCTGGACATTCCCAAAGCCTTCCCTCGGGGCCCTTCAGCCTCCTCCTGGGAAAGGAAAGGTTGGCAGTAATGTCATTTCTCTCTTTTTGCATACACGTTGGCTGGCTTTCAGCTGCTCTCCCTGTCTTTATGTTGGTGACTGTGGAATTAATTCCTGGCTCTTCTGTGTGAGTGTGACTCCTCGTGAAGTTTATAAATATGAGAGGTGTCATGAAATTCATATCTGACCTAGCCCTAAGGAAGGCGGAATTCATCAGCACATTAGCAACTCAGGAAGGACTTGACATAGATGTGGTTGTATTTTTCCCTCTTTCTCTCCTTCCCCCTTCCTTTTTTGGGGGGGGGGGCAGGGTCACTGTGAGAAACTAAGCCCCTTGAAAAGGATAGAGAAGTAAAAGACAGCACAGTGTTCACACTTAAGGGCTGAAAATCTAAATGCAACTCTAAGAGATTCTTGAGCCATGGCTCATGATGGTACCTGTTCACACTTACGAAACAGCAGAGGCCACAGGAGGGAGCAGGAGGGGGATGGTAGAGGGCCATGGCAGATGCTTGGTAGATTCTTGGTAGACTCTGAGGCTGGGAAAATTCAACCAACAGTCATCTCAAGTTCCAGCTGCAAAGTGGTAGCTGTAGAGAGCCATGAGAGGCTGATATGGAGGCTGCTGTGGGCAGCGCAGGGCAGAGAATGGACATGAAGGATAAAGAGGAAGGGCTATGGAGCTCTTGGGCAAGATGTAGAGCTGAGTAGGCCTGAGCCACTGCATCTGCAGGACAGAGGGCTTAAAGCTTGAAACCAGTCACCTAGGTCAACGGATAAGACCAGGGAGGAAAAGTCAGGTTGTAGAAGCCGAGAGGGGGCATCCCTCCTCTGTCCAATCAGACTTCTCCTGAGGAATTCAGTAGATCTGGACAGAGTCCAAGGAGAAGGGAGCGACTTAGAGTCTCCCCCCCCCACCATGTGGTTTGCTTCAGCAAGATGTAGAGGAGGTGGTTTTGATGTCAGAATACCTGGGTTCCAGTCTCAGCTCAGACATTTGTAAGATGTGTGATTGAAGACAAGTCCCTGAACCCCCAAGCCCTAGTTTTTGTTTCTGTAAAATGCGAATGGTGTCATACAGCAAATAAAGGTCTGGCCTTAGCATCAGGGAAGCCTGGGTACAAGCCCTGCCTCTGACACATACTGGCTGTGTGACTCTGGGCAGGTTGCTTCTACTGTCAGTGCACCAGACAACTCTCTGACATTGTAAATAACAGAGAAGGTGTTGAACTGTATTGGTAGGGAAATCATTTCCTCACTGGGAGGTTCCTACTTCAATGAAAGTGCAAGTCCAAGCCTAAATCCAAATCTAAAATGGGAATGGGAGTGCTGGGCCTGCAGTCAGGAAGACCTGAGTTCAAATCTGACCTTAGACACTAGCCATGTGATCCTAGGCAAGTCACTTAGCTCTGTTTGCCTCTGTTTACTCATCTGTAAAATAAACTGGAGAAGGGAATGGCAAACTACTCCAGTGTCTCTGCCAAGGAAACCCCAAATGGGTCATGAAGAGCTAGACACGGCTGAACAAAATGGGAAAAAATAACACTTGTGTTACCTACCTCAACTATTGCGAGGAAAACAGTATAAAAATGTGAATTAGTAGTGTTCGTGTTACGAACATCATAACTAGTTCATCTCTAACCTGAGGCAAAAATTTTAAATGGCCTGGTGTGCTTGGGGTGGTAGATGCAAAATGTATACATTTCCTGTGCCTCTCAGCATGACGCCCCTGAGGTAAGTTCTTCCCCTGCCCCATCCTTGTTATAGTTCTAAGTGTTATTGTCCAGGAGACCCGTGGATTCTGATGCAGCAAGATGTTTGCTTATAACATTTCAGCATTTTGGAATGGGCAAAACATATAGGTCTAAACTGAGCTCCCAAGCTTAATCCTTGCAGGGCCCTGTGAGATGCTAAACAGATATGCTGGTTGGCCCAGGGAGCAGAGGATTTAGAGATAAAATGGAAACCGTCTTTCAGTTTCGTAGGGCTGGGGCAAGGCTGCTTGGGCAAGGCTGCTTGAGCATCTCAGTTCTCCAGCCTACCCTCTTCCAGGAGAATCATGAGTCATTCTCTGTGAAAATTTCTCATTATCATTAAATGAAACTGGCTTTCTAGGGACTCATGAATGGTTTATTGGAACAGGAGACACAGCTTATGGATTGCTGAGCTTAAGAAATGTGGCAGCAGGACGGTAGTGAAGGAGAATACTGACTCCTGCTGATGGAAAGAGGTTGGCCCAGCGATCCTGACCAGGCCATGCCTCTCCAACTCAGCTCCTAAAGCCTGGCAGACGCCTATACCCAGACTGAGCTCTTGTCAGGGCAGGAGTGGGAGTGGGGTCTGGACCCAGTTGGCCTTTCTACTTCAGAAAATTTCTGAACCTGGGGGGGTGGTCACAGAATCACATTTCTGAAAGGGAACTTAAAAGATCATTGAAGGTCATCCAAATCCGTTCGTTTTACAAGAAGGAAACTATGGCCTAGAAAAAAATTAAAATGACTTGCCTTAAGTCTCAGAGGGATTTGGGAATAGAACTGGGATTAGAACCCAGGTCTCTGAATTCTCAGCCCAGGGCTATGTCCTCTCTACCATCCACACTACCTCCAATCTGGCTCTGAGAGTCTTAAGAATATTCTCTTTTTGGAAGCAGCCCAATACGTTGTTAATTACCTGGCCTGTGTATATATTCTTCAAAGTCTTGGTAATTAATTAATAGCTTTTGGTTATCATGAGTCCAAAGACACAGTGATGCAGTATTTCTAGGGTCTCTGACTGGGTCTTAGGGATGAAGAGGATATAATTTAAATCTTGTGCATCATTTATTTTAACTTATCTGACTCTCAGACTTTGGTGTCTTAACTGTGCTGCCCTGACAGTGACTGACTCACCCACACACCTGGCCTGCTTCCATGGATGATGCTTCTGCTCCTGGTCGGCTTTGGGTCCTGAAGCATTTGCCTGGAGAACACAAACCCGAGTGATTGATTGTCTTTGCTTGTAGTCTTCTTCACCCAAATAAAGTGGCAGCTTGGGCCAGTCAGCCCCTCCCCACCCTGCCCCGTCTGCCAGCCATCTTTTTCAGAGATGACCCATCCCATGAAGCCCAGGCTCTCTGGAACAAATCCATAAAGCCCAGAGAAAAGGGAGAGAGAGAGACACAGAGAGAGAGAGAGACAGAGACAGAGAGAGAGACAGACAGAGAGAGACAGAGAGAGAGACAGACAGAGAAAGAGACAAACAAACAGACAGAGAAAGAGACAGACAGGGAGAGAAAGAGACAAAGAGAGAAAGATGGAGACAGAGACAGAGAACAAGGGACAGAGACAGAGAAAGAGGGAGAGAGAGGGGGAGAAAGAGACAGAGAGATCACTTTACTGTGAACCTTGTTTGGTAGGGAAGGAGGCAGGCAGTTTCAAACACAAGGATAGGGACACTAACAATCTTGAAGCACCTGCCATTGTAGATGAGAGAGATAACCATTTAATAAAACCTGATCAGACTCAAGCACACTTTAGGACAGGCCCCCAGCTGACAGAGACAAATCAGTTCTGTTTTTAGAAACCAAAGCAATGATTTCAAAGAAAACCCAGTCTGTTTCCTACAACTTTTCCAACTCCTACTGGTTGGGGAGGGGAAAGATAGGAATTGGGGAACCTCTACCCCTAGAGAAGGACCCCCATATCCCCTCACCTCTCTCTGGTTCTTAGTTTCCCTGAATGCTGAAAGTGAGGGAGGAATGATCTGGGCACATTCAGGCAGGGTTTAAATGGTCTCTGATGTACTGAATAAGCCTAGAAATTGTGTAGGAGAATTCACAGATTGATTGGAAGAGGTGTCAAATGTACCACTGGCAGTGTGAGAAAAACGAAAATGTGAGAAAGAACAGAGCTTCTGCCTCCAGCCAAGTGCCTCCCCCCTACCTCATCCCCTCCTTGCCCATCTTTCTCCCCTTTCTCTTTATTCTACTCCCTTTCTCCTCCTTCTTGCTCACACTTATATCTCCAGGTCACCATTTGCCATGAGGGCTTTCCCTTCCCCCCCCCCCCACCCAGGACAATTGCCCTCAAAAATCACGTTCCCAGGTCTAACAAAGTAAGATCTCTTCCCTCCCTTCCTCCATCTTCCCCTCCCTCTCTCTGGCCAGCCAGCCAAAATGACAGCACTTACCTGTCATCGGGAACATCTGACCAGCTGCAAACCTCTCACCCAGGCATTCATCTGCTGCCAGAATAAGGAGACGCGATTCTATTTAAAGAGGGACCTCACAGGCTGTTAACGGAACGATGAATTCTTACAAGCCAACAGCTCCCTGTGGAAAGGGGACATGTTTGGCAACAGCCCGTCAAACCCCACGCTTCATTAGTGCCTGAGACAGACTCACACAGAGAGAACCCAGAGACAAAACTCCCACACACACCTTCCTCTTACAGCTTGGACAAAAATGGAAGAAGAAAGGACTTCTTAGCTCCCTCTCTAAAGGACTGACTGACCCCTGAGGTGTGAGCTTGTGACCCCTCCCAGGGGAATCTATACATAAGTACCTCTCTACCAAGGAAATGAAACTCTAATGATGGAATTTCAGGCACTGACAGGCTTTGGGAGAAGCCTTCACCCTGTTAGTACTCCAGGTCACCCGAGTTTGATTGGCCTGGGGTTTCTGTTGGTGCTATGTGTTTATAATAATTATTAACATCACTATTATTATTATTATTATTAATAGCTAGCATTTCTATGCCACTTTAAGGTTTACAAGCATAGGCACAAGGATGAGGAGACACTAATACTTTGGACAAACTTGCCATTGTAGACTAGAGAGATGACCATTGAATAAAATCCAATCAGACTGCAGGCACTTCAGGACAGATCTCCATTTGACAGAGACAAATCAGTTTGGTTTTTAGAAACCAAATCAATGATTTCAAAGAAAAACCAGTCTTCCATTGTCTTCCACATATATTGAGAGCAAAGACTGGATCAAGTCTACCGTCTATACTATAGGATTTAAGAAGTAAAAGCAGGGGTATACTGGTAAATGTTTAACAAGCAGCTCCCCAAAAAGTTGGAGACACTTTAAAGTTAATCTCCATTATTAACATTTTCTCAAGTCTGGAAGTTAACAATATAATTTTTAAAAAGCACTGATTTGTAGTACTTGCCAATTTCTGAGGTGTAAGTGTTCACAATGAAAATTGAGTAGTTAATTGCAAGCCTATTCAAGCTCCAGTGCACCCCTGGTGTCTACACTTACCTTTCTAGAAACAGGCCTCCAGCCAACCAAATCAGGGGATTCTAGGACAGGATGGGGCCAAAACCAGAGACTCAAGATAACTCAGGCTATGGATACTCCAAATCTTCTTTCCACGATACCATGCTGTCTTCCTTGAAATCATTTAGCTTCACTTCCTCATGTTACAGTTGAAAAACTGAGTCTCAGAGAGGGTGAGTGACTTGCCCAGAATCACACAGCTAGTTATCAGTGAGACGATTCAAATCCAAGTCTTCCTGACTCCAAGTCCATCCCACCCACCACATCATGGAGAGGATTAGTTCAGGAAATGAAGCTTTGCCCTGGAATGCCAAGGTCATATCAGGTTCTGGGTCTAGTATAGATACTGCAGGCAGTGTCAGTGACCAGGGCTCATGAGTGAGAATGAAAAGGAATGAATGAATGAATGAATGAAGTGGGGAAGCATCCTCTTCCCGCATCTCCTTGTCAGCATGCCTTTCCTGTGCACCTACTCTGAGCTGCCCAGCCATGCTCATGGTGGGCCTGTGTAAACTCAGGGAGAGAGTGCACTGAATTTGGCTGAAGGTAAAGAGAAGAAATCCCTAGAGCTATGCTTTGGCTTTGAAAGCTTCTGAAATTATCTTCCAGGATTAAGGGAGAGCATTGCTGCCAAGACACGGCCCTGAGCCCAAGGCTCGGGGCCCAAGCAGGATCATCACTAACAGGTCTGGAGCCTAGGAAGAACCCCACAAACTGTACCTGGGGCAAATAGCATGAAAAGCCAGGCCCTGGGATACTGTCCTGTCGAGGCGAGACAGAGACAATGACATTGTGAGGCTGCGGCTGGGAAGGCTGCTGGTGGAGAAGGGTGGAGGGAGCAGCAAATTGTCAGGGAAGGGCTCGTGGCCTCAGTGGGGAGAAAGCAGGACCACCTGGTAGCTTCCTATTATCCTGGATTAGCCTTCTATGGAGTTGATAAGTTCAGGAAGGAGAACAGGTGCTTCACCATCCTGATGCAGAGGCCCTATCACCCCCCCTCACCCTGGGTACAACTCTGGACAGCTAGGTGGAGAAGTAGATAGAGCACTGGCCCTGCAGTCAGGAGGATCTGAGTTCAAATGTGACCTCAGACACTTACTGGCCATATGACCCTGGACAAGTCACTTAACCTTGTTTATCTCAGTTGCCTCTTCTGTAAAATGAGCTGGAGAAGGAAATGGAAAACCACTCCAGTATCTTTGCCAAGAAAACCCCAAATAAGATCACAGAGAATTGGGCGCAACTGACTCAACAACAAAAAAGTTACAACTTTGGGCCCAACGCTTCAAGTTAGAGTAAATGTTGGGTAACAGCCACACTGAGCATTGAGGGACAACATCCCATTTGGTGATGGTCATGTACAGTGAGTGGTGCAGTAGATAGACCGTTGAACTCAGAGTCAAGAAGACCTGAGTTCAAATTCTCACTCAGATATTTAATAGATGTGAGACCCTGAGTAAGTCATTTAGCCTCTGTTTCCCTCCGTGTCCTCAACTGTAACATGTAGAGCATTTTGCAATCCTTGAAGCCCTATAGAAATTACATTTATTATTATTATTGTTGTTGTTGTTATTCTTATTCTTATTATATACCCAGATCCAACCAGATCACCTCAACCACCTGCTATCTTTCTATCTGGTTCCGATATTTGTATGGTATACAAGAAACTGGTTCCTGTAACTAATTATAAGGCGCCATTGGTACAGCACTGCGGTGGTGGGCCTGAGCAGCCATGCACTTCTGGACCTGTGGCCGGTCACCAGGGTGAACCCTGATGTCCAGTTCAAGTTTCCGTTTCAGTCCTATTCAACCCACCAGGATCAGATGCCCCACATGTGAGCTCCCGAGGCTTCTCTCTTTCAGGAGGAAGGGATCAGATCCTGGTGCAGTCAATGAGGCTCGGTCCCTTTCCATTACTGCACCAACTCCTGCCCTATCTTGGTGCCCTGCCTTGCACTCACAGTGACTCTGATCAGAGTTTAAAATAAATGAACATTATGCAGCTGGGGAATTGTTGTCAAAAGAGATGGAATGGGTTTTTATCTGAGACTGAATTCCATGCTGCCTTGGGCTTCTGGCTCAGGGCCTAGAAATTCAGTCGCAAATTAACACAAAGTAGGCTCCCAACAGAGTCTGAAAGTGTTTTATGTCCTCAGTCCTCCCTCCAGGCTCACCTTCCTTTCTTCAGCCAGGAAAGTGAACACAGCTATAGGATTCCTGATCCCCTTCTCGGGGGCTTCTCCAAGCACTTGGGTATCCAACATCTTGTTTGAGCCTTATCACATCGCTGAAATGAAAACCAACCAGGGATTCTTTTCTCCATTTTACAGATGAGGAAACTGACGGCCAAAGATGATGTGTCCAACAACAACAAAAACTAGTAATTATCAAATACTTGTGAGTTGGTAAATCACTTTACTTTTGTTATCTCACAGGTCCCTCCCAATACCCCTGTGAGATGGATAAAGCAGATATTGATATCCCCATTTTACAGAGGAGGAAAGTGAGACTCTGAAAGACTAAGACCATTTCCCAAAGTCATTCAGCTAGGAAGAACCAGATTCAGGGTTTGGATGGCACTCCGTCCACTATGCCACACTGTCTCCATGCAAGATTGCATAGCAAAGCCAGGATCAGAACCTGTGTCTCCTGACTCCCAGAGATGTCTCTTCTCACTAACTCCTCAGTAGCACTACCTTCTAGCACTTATCCTCAGCAGAGCTGAGCCCATGCCAATGGCTGCTAAGACAGCAAGCACCCACCTTGGCATGCAGATAGAATCTCCTCCCGCTAAGCCGCAGGCTCCTGGCTCATAATGGGAGACCCTCCCAACAGGATCTCCTTCCACAAAGCTGCTGGCATGTGGAAAGCAATGCCCCACGTTCAATAATGAGACTCTGGGTACCCCTTAGACTTTTCCTTCCCTCCTGTAGGGTCTCCAATGGAGAGTTAGTATTGGAGAGTTAGCATGGAATTGTGGAAACTTAATGAATTTAGAATCAGAATACCTGGGTTCAGATCCCACTCTTGCCATGTGCCACCCATGTGATGTTGTGGGTGTCAATTAACCTCTCTGGGCCTCAGTTTCCTCATCCATAAAATGAGTAGATTGGACTAGATGATGATTCTAGCCTCTTGCTCTAAATCTTTGATCCTGTTAATACCATATGCCTCAGATGAGGCAGTCAAGTTATCTGGGGTTCTTATCCTAGAGTCCATGAACTTAAAAAAAAATTTGGGTAACTGCATTTCAACATGTTGTTTCCTTTGTAATTCTGTGTGTTTTATCTTATGCATTTAAAATCATTCTGAGAAGGGATCCGTGGGCTTCACCAGGCTGCTGAAGGTTCTAGTTCCAGATCAGGAAGGGTGTCAATGTCCAGAAGTGGACAGTGACACCCTTCTCTTATTTCCATGAGGCCTTCCCTGATTACACCCTTGATCTTTCTAATCTGTCTTAGAGAGGCAGTCTTGCATAGTGGATATAACACTGGACCCAGAGGTTTGAATTTTAGCTCTGCTACTTACTCCCTTTGATGATTTTGGGCAAGATATTTTCACTATCTCAGCCTCAGTTTTCTTAACTGTAAAATGAGAGGAGACGATCTCCAAGGTCCTTTCCAGGACAATCCTACAATCCTACTTCCCAGAGCATCCATAGCCCATGCCACATGCCTCATAATTTAATGAAGTTTAGTTTTATTTGCTGTTATTTAATGTTTGTAATATTATGTAGATTAAGAGAATGGCAGCTAGGTGGTGCAGTGGATAGAGTGCTGTGCCTGGAGTCAGGAAGACTCATCTTCCTGAGCTCAAATCCAGCCTCAGACACTTACTAGGTGTGTGACCCTGGGCAAGTCATTTAACCCTGCTTGCCTCAGTTTCCTCATCTGTAAAATGAACTAAAGAAGTAAATTACAAACCACTCCAGTATTTTTGCCAAAAAAAATCTCAAATGAGGGTCATGAGGAGTTGGGCACTACTGAAAAATGACTGAACAACAACAACAACGTTTGTAAGTCATATCCCACCCACTTTAGCCCAGGGATTCCTTGCAAGCAGGGGCCCTGTCTTTCCCCTAAGACCAGGGACTCCTTGAGCATAGAAGCTATGATTCCTTCTCAGTCTAGAGGCACCTGAAGAGCAATGACCCCATCTCTTCCTCTCAGACCAAAGTTTCTATCAGTCAACAAGCATTTATTAAATAATTTCTATGCATCAGACACTAGGAATACAAATATAAAAGTGAGACAGTCCCTGCCCTCAAGGAGCTCACCTGCAGTCCCTATAAGCTATGTCAGAGAAACAGACTCTGAATCGGAAGGGACCTCCCAAGTCATCTAGTACGGGGTTTCCTAATCTTTTTCCGCTCTTGACCCCTTTTCCCATTTTGGCAGCATTTGGTGATGTTGCGAGGCTGGAGGGCATGCACAGTGCAAAGCGCACAAGCTTTGTGTTCAGAACCAAGGCTGCAGTAAAGTTGCTCGATGCAACACCACGGGCAAGCACAGCCAGAAACAGCTCGGATTCACGTTTGATTTTTGATAAATTTTTGGTCGTTGCACATTCAGAAATGTTTTATTGTTGCCGGATTCTTCACGACCTCATATGGGGTCATTGCCCATAGTTTCAGATGTGGTGATCTAGTAGGACCCATCTCTGACCATAAGGTCACTGACGTAGAGCTAGAATGAATGAGCTCAGAGGTCCTCTAGTCCAAGAAACCCCTCTACGATACCCATCAAAAATGGTCCCTCCAGGAAGATCTTCTACTCGCTACCAAGTAAGGAAGCCCCTTCTGCTTTCAGACAGCTTTAATTGAAACGGAATGTTCCTTTACATCAAATTGACATAGACCTCCTTTCCATTTCCAACCAATGTTCCTAATTCTGCCCTCTGGGCCCAAGCAGAGTGAATCTACTCTCTCTGTTGCACCTTTTCAGTTACTTGAAAATTGCCATCATGCCCCTCTCCCGAGTCTTCCGTTTTCCAGGATAAGTATCCCCATTTCATTTGACTAATCTTCATATGATGGTCCTTTTGGTACTTGACCTGTGCAGCACTAGGACTTTGTCTGAAATCCTCCCTTGAACTTTGCCTGAGATCCAAGAAAAAAGGTATATGGGGAATCTGATGAACACAGGAGGACAGTAATGGAATGACATGTGAACATTATATGACTGGAGAGAAGTGGAATAGGGTGTGAAGGTAGAATTAATAAGACTTGTCAACTGATTAGACGTGGTTTGTAAAGGAGAGTGAAAAGCTGAAGATACCACCTGTTCTCTAAGGTCTGCCAGTTTTGTTTTTGTTTTTTGCCCAGTACTTCAAAATCCTTAAGCATTACTTTCTAAGTTCCTGTGGGTGGTATGATTTGTCCCCCATGGAAGGTGGGGAGTTGTAATCATGAAGTTTGATAGGGCTTGGGGTAGAAGTATGGGCCAACTGTTAAATTTCCAGTGTGAGCATTTATACTTGAGAAATCAGTAAATGCTAAAAATCAGAATTTGATTTACAGTTTTGTTGATTTTCTAGACTTAAGAAAGTAATGGAGAAAATGTTACTATTGCAGATTAAACTTAAAAGTATGCCATGCATACATTTGGGGGGGAGGAGAGCTAGATGTTAAATATTTGCCAGTATACCACCATCATGGGAGTTCTCTATCACATCCTAGATACATATCCTCAGAAAGACAGCAGACTTCCTTATTGTTTATGTCATGTCAACAAATATTTGCCTTAGAGCCCTTCAAAGAATGGAGTCACCAATTATCACTACTTGACTCTTCTTCATTTGACCATCACTGGGTGATTTCTTACCCAATGACTCATAATAGTAATAATAATAATAATGCCATCATTTGCATAGCACTTTAAGGTTTACAAAGCAGTTAGATATTATCTTATCCTCACAACTACCCAATGAGGTAGGTGCTGCTATTATCCCCATTTCACTGATAAGGAAACTGAGGTAGACTGGAGTTAAGTGACTTGCCTAGGGTCACAGTGCTAAGAAGTGTCTGAGGCCAGGTTTGAACTCAGGTCTTTCTGACTCCAAGTTCAACTCTCTATCCACTATACTACCAGCTGCCTCTGGATCCATATCATTATTCTTTGGAGCACAAGAAACTACCCCCTTCTTGTTGAATTGAATTGAATTGAATTGAATTGAATTGAGTTGAGATGATCCAACTTCCCCCTCTATGGGAAGAGCCTTCTACTTGTTATCTAGCTTGAAATATTCAGTGATTCTCCTTTCTTACCTTCCTTGTATCACATTCTAACTTCCTGATACAGATTAGAATTCTCCTCCTCCTCTTCACATCCTTCTTGTTTTCTCCTTAAAACTCTTGTGCCATTCTATCAAGGCACACTTCATTTCCTCTGATAACTCAAAAAGTGGAGGAGTTGCATTCCCCCAGTCCTTTCACCATCTCCTCAAAGAAGGAGACCAATGTGTACTTTGTGCACAGATAACTGTTACTTGATATTTTTCAGGTACATAGTACATTCAGCACATTAGATCCAAAGTTGTCCCACCTGTCTACGTTTCTCTCTGAACCTCCTTCTCTTCTGTTCTGAGCATTCTAAAAAAGTGCTTCATTGATGCTCTTACCAGTCTCTTTTTTTCCCCTGCCTGTCATAATTACACACTACCTCCCAAATTCTCCTTCCGCCCAAATAATTTCCATTTTTTCTTGTAATCAGAAATTATAGTCAAACAAAGCAAATACACACATTGGACACACAACAAATGTGTCTTATTTTTCACCTTTAGCCCACCACCTCTCTGTCAAAAGACGGGAAGCATGTTTCATTTTTGGTCCCCTGGAGTTGTCCTTGGTCATTGCATTGCATAGAACTCTTAGTCTTTTCAGTTTTTTTTTCTTTTCAACCTTATAATCATTATATAAATAGTTCTCCTGGTTCTGCTCACTTCAATCTGCATTAGTTCATACAAGAACTCCCAGGATTGTCTGAATCTATCCCTTAATTTCTTACGGTGTAATGACATTTTATTGCCTTCATATACCATAATTGTTCAGTGGTTCCTCAATTAACTGGCATTCCTTTAGTTTCAAGTTTTTTGCTACAACACAAAGTGCTGCTGTGAATATTTTTGCACATATTCCCCCCCTTTTTAACTCTGTGTTATGAGTGGAGTAGTCTTATCACTTGGCGATTTGGAAGGATAAAGGCCATTATTCTAAATTGCTTTCCAGAATGGTTATACCAATTCAAAGTTCCATCTCCAATGTATTCACATGCCTGTTCACAGATAGCCTTAACAGTTGTGAATTTTCTCTCTCTCTTTTTTTTTCTGGTCTTCTTTGCTGATCTGATGCATGTGAACCTCAGGGCTACTTTAATTTGCATTTCTCTAATTATTGGTGATTTGGAGCATTTTTATATGTTGCTCATAACTTGATTTCTTAAGACCTGCCTTTTCATATCTTTGGATTATTTATCTATTAGAGAATGATTCTTATTCTCATGTATTGGAATCAATTTCTTGTATATCTTAGATGTCTGACTTTGATAAAAGAATCTCACTTAAAAGCTTCCAAGTTAACAATTCTCCTCACTTAACCGCATTTTGTTTGTGCTAAAGCTTTTTAATTTTACAATCAAAACTGTCCATTTTATCTTCTGTGATCTTCTCTAGTCTTAGTTTGATCAAGAACTGTCTGTACCCCTACTTTTGAAAGATACCTCTTTCCCTGTTCCTTTAATTTGTTTATAATATGACCTTTTCTATCTAGGTCATGTGTCCATTTGGAGCTCATCATGGAATTTCTTCCCATTTTTTTCTTGAGATAGGAATGTGTAATCTGCTCAGCTGCCTCTAACCAGCAGTTAGAACATTCCTGCCACATACTGACTCAGACAAAAGAAATAAACAGAAATCCAATTGTTGGATTATATTTTAGGATTTTAGAGTGATGTACAGTGCATGGGCAAAACTGATTTACTGTGACTTATGCTAACTAGTGCAACAGAAATAGTAATTAGACATACTTCTCAAAGTTAGCTATCAAACTTTATTAATCAAATTGTGCAAACATTCATTTATATTATTTATTAGATACTACAAACATTAACTCCACTAGAAATAAACCACCAACCTGATTTCCTAGGGCTTTCCAGTAAGTATGTCTCATACTCATACTTAAACTATAAGGTTCCCTTTCTGTCCAGCCATGTGTCTTCCCTGAGGTTGTTGCCTTACAAATGGGAAAATCTTAGTCAGTTAGCACTGCCCTCAAATGAATATATTCAAGTCTCAACATATATAGAATACAAAAGCCAGCCAAGAGCTAAGATTAGACTAAAGACTGGGGGTCTCCAGGTGAGTTTCTAATAGTTCTAGCTATGGGCATTAGCTGGTTACACCTAAGTTCTGATCGGAGATTGATTACCTAAGCTTATGAGTAATCAATCAAATCAAAATAGCATCATTAGCAAGTGTTTATCAGTTTTGTTTTGTTTTTTAGCAGATTTGGGGCACACACATCATTAGTAGATGCTTACCATATCTGGGACATACACGTGCATCATTGCCAAACTATACCACTCAAATCTTCATCTTACCTCAGAAAAACAACTTATATAACAGCCATTCAGTCACAAAATGGGATCTTAAAACAAAATGAATTCATTTATGTTAAGGCATGTGACTTGCCCATGGTCACACTGCTAATAATTGGCAGAGCTAGGATTTTGCCTTTCTAGATCTCATGATTTTTCTACTATCCTACATTGCTACCCACCTTGTTTCTCCTTGACTCTTCCCTCTAGAGATATCCCTCTGCTTTCCTTTCCATTTGCCTCCATTTTTCTCCCTCAGACTGGGAATTTTTGAGGGGAAGCCCTTGTCTCTCTCCACAGACCAAGGACCTTCCAAAGATAGGATCTGAGTAAATTCCCTCAAGTTAGAAGCAATTTAGAAGCAGGAACTATGTCTGCCCCCTCAGATTTGGACCTCTCTAAGGTAAAAACCACATCCCACATGACACTTGCTTTAAAAAATATTTAATGGTAGACTAACACACATCAGGTTTCTGGAACATAAGCAGGTATATACAATGATGTCTGTCTGGGATAACCTGGGATATTCATTAATCTAAGCCTGCATTGTGATTACACAGTAAGTAAAGATCTTTCTAGAAATCTCCTCTCTTTCCTGAGACACATCCAGCCACCTTGTACCAATGAGAGTACAAAGCAGAGAAGACTTTCGTGATCTATGCCTTCACTCTACTTCAGGGACCCATAAAGATGGTCATACTTTAAGTTCTACCATCAGTAATTATGCTACCACCGTGTTATTGAACTCTGACTTTCTCTCTGGTCATTATTTCCTGCCCTTCTACCCTCTGCCTCACTACTCCTAAACGTTATCTCACAGCATCTCCATATCACCACAATCTCCACCCTCCTCTGGCCCCAGTTTTCTTCTTTAATCGTTTTGAGTTAACCAATTAACCCTACAGCTAACCAATTCCATGTTACACTCTTCTTACTCTTGACTCTTTTGTCCCCTTTTCCCTCTATCTTTCATGCATTGTTAATCTTCAACTCTGGATCATCCCTACCATCTTCTACCTTTTCTGCTTTTCTGAGTTCTTAAATGCTGCTGGAGGAAGTAACACCACTACAGTAACCTAATCCACTGTATATTTGGGTTATTTAATCTCACTGCTGCAAGGCAATTCTTTTATTCTTCCTTCTTTGAATCTCCAGCCCAGTCCTACTGGCAGCTATTCTGACCCCTCTCTTCTCCCATGAAGCCACTAACACCATCCACCATCCATCTCTCAGCAGATATCCTCTTTTAATTTACTGAAAAAATTGAAATCATCCATTATGAGCCCCTACTCCATACTATAGGAAACCCTCTCCTATGTTTTTCCTCATTCTTTCCATCTTTGCTCTTATCTCTAGGGAAGAGGTAGCCCTTCTTGACAAGACCAATTTCTCTATTTATGCCATGAATCCTGTACCCTCCCATTTTTTTCTAGTAACTTGACCTTTCAGTCACTCCCTTTCTCACCTTCAGCCTCCCTTTATCCACTGGCTCCTTCCCAAATGCCTACAAAAATGCTCAGGTCAACCCCACTTTTAACTTGTCCCATTATGGGACATACGCTACAAGGAGGTCAAAAACAGAAGGAAAAAATGGTCTAATATATACTAAATTATTCATAGTAGCACATCGTGTAGTATCAAAGAACTAGAAACAAAGTGTGCACCTAGTGACTGGGGAGTGTGCTAGACAAATTGTGGCATATGAATGTGATTGAATATTATCATACAGTAAAAAAATCACAGTTATGAAAAATTCAGGAAACATGGCAAAATCCATATGAAGTGATAGAACTAGAATCAGAAGAACAATATGCACAATGTCTACAATGGTGTATGTGAAAGCATCACTCAAGGAAAGCCACACTCTGGGTAACCCAAAAAGCACTGATGCACCCATAAACTACATGCTGGAATATATCTCACTCTCCTGGTCAGAGAATCTAGGGACATCAAAGGCAGAAAATTGCATGCCTGGCCAGACATGGTAACTGTGTCCATTGTTTTTGCTTGGCTGTTTTTACTTATTGCAAGGGAGGATTCAATTCCATGGTCAGGAATAAGAGATATATTTGGAAATGACAATGAAGCTAATGCAGAAGGCATGTATTAAGCTTATTCTCTTGAAACAAAGCAAACTAAAAACCTTCCTTAACCTGTCAGCTCAGAATCATAGAATTTCAGAGTTAGAAAGGACCTTAGCCACTCTCTAGCCCAACCCATATAGCAAATGGTCCTTCAGCATCTCTGCTGGAAGCTTTCTAGGGAAGGGGAACTTTTACTTCCTGGGGTAGCTCATTCCATTTTTGAAGAGCTCAAATTGTTAGGATGTTTATTACTGGCGTCAAGCCAAAATCTTTTTTTTTCAGAAATTTCTATCCCCAGTGGACCTAGTTCTGTTCTTTGGTGCCAGACAGAACAGTCAACAAGTATTTCAATCAACAAGCATTTATTAAGCTTACTATGTTTAGATTTGGAATAAGTTTTATACTACTCTTCCACATAGTGGCACTTGGGGTACTTGAAGATAACTCTCATGTACTCCCAAGCCTTTCCTTCTCTTTTCAGCCAGTCAACCAAGTCAATAAACATTTATTAAGCATCTACTATATGCCAGACACTGTGCTAAGCTCTGGGGAAAAGCAAAAGACAGTCCCTGTCCTCAAGGAGCTCACAATCTAATTCTGCACTGCCTACCTCCAGTTTCTTCAACCAGTCCCCATTTGAAATGGATTCAACACCTTTTATCATCCTGGTTGCCTTCCTCTGGACACTCTTTAGCTTATTAATGTCTTTATGTGCTACCCCAAAATAGTAATAGTCTAGAATAAATAGATTAAATAGAATAGTAGAATAAAGTCTAGATGTTTTCTGAACAGGGCAAGGTACAGAGAGACTATCAACTTCTTTATGCCTACAAACTCTCACCCTTTTAGTGCAGCCAAGAAATTTCATTTGCTCTTTTTTTGTTGTTGTTAACATATTGCACTATTGCCTCATGTTGAGTTTATAGTCCAATAAAATACCCACGTATTTTTCAGACAGACCTCTGTCTAAATCTTTGTTCTCCACATTGTACTTGTATATTCATTTTTCTGAATGTAAACTGTAGAATTTTTACATGTATCAGTATTAAATTTCATCTCATGAGATTCCCTCCAGTGTTCTACCCTGTCAAGATATTTTTGGATTCAGACTTCCATCATCCAACATATTAGGTGTCATCCAAAAATTTGATAAGCACATTCCACCTGTGCCTTTATACAAATAATCAACAAAAATGTTAAGCAGCACAAGGTTGATCCCAGATCCTTGGAGCATATTGTTGGATATCTCCTTCTAAGTTCATGTAGTACTATTCATGTCTACCTTTAGGGTCCAGTCATTCAACAAGCACAAAATTCACCTAATCGTACTATCTTCCAGCCCACATCTCTCCATCCTTCCCATAAACGTAACATGAGATATTTTGTCAAATGCTTTGCCAAAATCTAGGTAAAGTGTACACAGAATTCTCATGACCTACAAATATGGTAGCCTTGACAAAGGAAATAATGCCGGTCTGACCTATACTGGCTATTTGGATTCCACATTTCCTTTTCTAGATGGTTCACTAAGCATCTTTTCAATAATACATCCTAGAATCTTGCCCATAATTGAAATAAAGCTAACTGACCTATAGCTTGAAAATTCCATTATTGTCTTCTCCTTTCTCTCCCTAACCCTGTTCCTGTCCCCGTCTCTGTCCCTATCCCTCTCTTCATCTTTCTCTGGAAATAAGGACATTTGCCCCATCCCATCCTGCACAGCCTCTTCCATTCTCTAGGATCTCTTAAATATCACTGACAGTGATTCAGCAGTCATACCCGCCAGTTCTTTCAGTACTTGAGAATGTAGTTCACCTGGGTCAGGTAACTTGAACTCATCAAGAGAAACTATGTGCTCTTTTATAGCTACTTATTTATTTTGGGTATCAACTCCCTCTGAGCTGTTTTCGTTTTGTTCTTTCCAGTGTAAAGGTCATCTCCATGGCAGAGAAAATGGCAGCAAAGCAAAAAAACTTCTCTGGGTTACCAATCATTATCATTCCATCCACTTCAAGAAGCCATTCCTTCCCTTCTGGGATTCTAATTTTTCTTCCAAAATAACATTAAAGTTACCAATGATTTCTTAGTTTCCAAATCCTATGGCTTTTTCTTAATCCTCATTCTTCTTGACCTCTTTTCAACATTTGACACTATCAACCATCTCCTCCTCCTGGATATTTTCTCCTTTCCAGGTTTTCATGATACTCTTCCTTAGTCCTCACCCCTAATATCAAATGACTCCCCTTCCCCAAGATGACACCAGAAAAGGAGCATTGTGGGTTCCTAGATCATCTAAGATAGAGTCATCCACATGGAAAACAGTAGGGTCCTGCTTCTAGAAGGAAACACTTTGCATTCCCCTACTACATAGGTGGGAATGGCTTCTTCCCATTGGGAGTATACCCAGAATGGGTTGCATATTTCAAACTACCAGACTGGGACAGTCTCTGTCTTTCCACCCATATCCTGGAGTAAAGGTCCTGTTCATCCCTAGCATGGGCCTCCATTTTGCAAGCACAAAGTCCCATTATACCTTTATTCTGTCTTGTATGTGTTTTCTCTATACCTATGTAGGTACATGTTGCCTCCTCCATTAGAATAGAAGCTCCTTGAGGGCAAGGACTCTTTTGTTTTCATCTTTGTATCCATAGCATCTCCAACAGTGCCTGGGACATGGTAGGCATTTAAGAAATGCTTATTGATTGATTGATCTTTATAAAACCCCCCTTTTATTTTGGCTATTTTTCTTAGCTTTTCTTACTAGCCTTAGTTCAGTCTATATTTCAGCACTCCCATCACTAGTCTTATGGGCCTATTACTTCACATTATTTTCCCTTGTTTACCTTTTCTGCATATATATTTTTAGATTTTTATTTCTATCCTTTCTTTTTACATTGCTGGCATTTCCCAATGAATCCCTCTTCCTCTTCTCCTATAGAACTGTCTCTTATGACAAAGAATGAATGAAAAAAATGTTATTTACTTGTTTTCTATTCTTTGTGACCCCTTTGGGGCTTTCTTGGCAAAGATACTGGAGTCATTTTCCATTTCCTTCTCTAGCTCAATTTACAGATAAAGAAACTGAGGCAAATAAGGTTAAACAATTTGCCTAGGGTCACACAGTTAGTAAATGTCTGAAACTGGATTTGAACTCACATCTTCCTGACTCTAGGCCCAGCATTCTATATACTGCGCCACCTAGAAAATCCATAAGTGCCTGATATTAGAGGCAGTATGCTATACCCTTAGTCTCCCTAAAGTTTATAAAGAAAGGGAGGTGCCTTCTCCTAACCCTTCTTTAGAGCTAAGCTTTGTCATTATAACTACATAGCACCCAGTCTGGTTTGTTTTCCTGTTGTTGCTCTTTTCATTCATGTTGGTGAAGTCATTGTGTGTTGTTTCCTTGGTTCTTCAAACTTTACCATGCATCAGTTCATACAAGTCTTCTCATGCTTCCCTGTATTCAACATGTTGATCACTTCTTACAATTACTAATATTCCAATACATCTATGGGCCACAACTTGTTCAGCCACCCACCAATCAATGAGCACTGACTTTGTTTCCATCTCTTTGCTACTACCAAAAGTGCTGCTACAAATGCTTTGGTATATGTAGGACTTTTATTTTTATTATTGACTTTATTGTGGGTATATGCCTCTAGTAGTGGGATGTCCGAGGGAAAGGGTTTAAAAGAGTGTGTCATTCCTCTAGTCACTTTCTTAGCAAAATTCCAAATTCCTTTCCAGAATCATTGGACCAATACACAGCTCTACTAATAGTGCATCGGTATACGCCTGTCTTTTTATAACCCCTCTAATATTGACTATTTGTGTCTCTTAAGGCATTTCGTGTCTGGATTGCTGGGCCCAGAATCAGGAAGATCTGAGTTCAAATCCACTCTCAGATGCTTCCTAGCTGTCTGCCTCAGTTTACCTCAACTCTAAAATGGAGGTGTTAATAGCACTTACATCACAGGATTGTTGGGAAGATAGAATGATATGATTTTGTAAAGTGCTTAGAACAATGCCTGACATATAGTAGGCATTTAATGAAAGTTTATTCCTTTCCCTCTCTTTTCGTCTTTGCCATCTTGCTGGGTGTGTGGTGAAACTTCAGGGATTCATTACTTTGATTTAGATTTCTCTTATTATTATGATTTTGGAGCATTATTTCATGTGGTTGTTGGTGATCTACAATTCTTCTTTTGAAAACTATTTCATCTCCTTTGACCTCCTCTCTAACTGGGAAGGGCTTCCTATTAAATTTTCCTGTTAGTTGCCTCTATATATGTTGGTTCATCTTCATTTGTAAAATGGGTATAATAATAGCATCTACCACCCAGAGTTTTGGGGATAAAATGAGATAATATTTGTAATATTCTTTCCAACCCTATGTGCAACATAAATGCTAGTTCTTGTTGTTATTTGATACAAAGTTTTTCCCCTCAAGTCATCTTTTTCCCTTCTAATCTTAACTGCATTAATTTTGTGGGGACAAAATTTTTCAATTTCCTGTCATCAAAATAGCCTATTTCATCTCTTCTGATCACCTCTATCCCTTGTTTGATTAAGAATTCACTCCCTAGCCATAGCTGTAAAATGTACCTGATCTGATTCTCTTCTAACCTTTAATCTCATGACCTTTACTGTTCAAGTCACATGTTCATTTTGAGTTTATTGTGGTACATGGTATAAGATATTGATCTAAACCTAAGTTCTGCCAGGTTGCTTTCCAGTTTTCCAACAATTCTCATCAAATAGAGAGTTCCTACTGCAGGTAATTTATGTTTTGGGGTTTATTGAACATTTGCTTATTGAGTTCAGTTATTTCTGATTTTTCTTTTTGTAGTCTGTTCTACTAATCTACTTTTAAAAAATTTTTATCCAGTACAGAACAGTTTTGATGATTACTATTATATAATATATAATATATTTTTAATATATTTATATAATATATAATATAATTTGAGGTAAGGAAATGCTATTCTTCTTTCATTATTAGTTTTCTCCAATGTTTTCCTTTTTTATGTTCAATATTTTCTTACTCCAAATGAATTTCATTATATTTGTGTCATCTTTTAAAAATCTAATATTGTTGGGGGCTCTCTCTTTGTAGCCATATCAGTGTCTTCAGACAACTCCCTCTCCCAAATTGATTCTCTCCTTGCTCTGAAAAGTTCCCCTCAAGAAGTCATTCTATATCTCTCCTCCCTTTTATTGCCAAACTGCCTGAAAGAATCATCTACACTTGCTGCCTCCACTTTCTTGCCATTCTCTCACTTCTCAACACTATGCAATCTGGATTTGTTCCCATCACTCTACAGAAATTGGTCAATCTAAGATTGTCAATGCTCTCTTAACTGCTAAGTCTAATTGCTTTTGATGATCTGAATTCTCCTTGGCTTGTCTATAGCTTTTAATACTGTTGTCCAATCGCTTTTCCTAGACATTTCCTTCCCCATTGGCATTCATGACATTCCCCTCTCCTGTTTTTCCTCCTCTGTATCTGACTACTCTTTCTTATTTTCCTTTGCTGGATCATCATTATCTTTCATCAAATGAACACCAGTGTTCCTTAAACCCTGCCCTAGGCCCTCTTCTCTTTTCTCTTTGTACTCTTTCCCTTGTTGATTCCATCAGCTTCCATGCATTCAAGTATCATCTCATTGAAAATGGCTCTAAAATCTACATACACCCAGCCCTTTTCCCTTTCCTGAACTCTAAACTTGCTTCCACAATTGTCTGGGTCTCAAATTCAATGTGTCCAAAATTAAACTCATTATCTTCTCCTTTAAATATGCTCCACCTCCAAACTAGGCTATTTCTGTCAAGGGTTCCACCACCTTTCCTATCACCCAGGTTCATGACCTCCTTGTTATCCTTGATTCTTTCCTCTTTCACCCACCAAATCCAAACCAGTTCCTAAGTCTTGTTGATTCTACCTCTTCACTGTTTCTTTCATCCATCACCTCTTCACTCATACAGTGACCAGCCTCCTTCAGTCCTTCATCACCTTCCACCTTGACCACTATAATAAGATACTATTTTTTCTCACCTTTCCAATCCATCCTCCCTACAGACAACAAAACAATTTTCCTAAGGCTTAAGTCTGACCATATCACTCCTCTGCTCAAAAACCTTCGGTGGCTAGATACTGTCTCCAGGATAAAATACAGGATCTTTGGCTTAGCATTTAAAGACCTCCACAGTCTGGTTTTAACCTACTTTTCCAGTCTTATTTTGAACTACTTCCCTTTTTAAACCCTATATTTCTGACAAACTGGTCTACTAGCTATTCCTGAAGCTTGATACTCCATCTCCTATGTGTATGCATTCACACAAACCACCCTCCATGCTTGGAATGCACTCGCTCCTTTTCTCAGAATTTTCATCTTCCTTCAAGATTCAGCTCAACTGTCGCCTCCTCCATGAAGATTTCCTTAAGCCTTCCCCACTCCTATTCCAGTTTAGAGAGTCATAGATCCAAAGCCAGAATGGACCTTCAAGGTCCTCTAGTCCAACCTTTCATTTTACGATGAGAAAACTGAGACTCAAGGAATTTAAGCGACTCATTGTTAACGTTCTCTCCCCGCTCAATTTAGCCTGTATTCTGCATTCTCAGTACAGATGGTTTTTTTTTTTGCACTTATATTCCTAGTGCCTAGCAGATAGTAGGTTCTTAATAAATAATTATTGATTGATTAGGGTAGTACTGTTTCATTGCTAAAACATCTTTGTATCCCCATTGCCCAGCATAGTGCCTTGCACATAGTAGGTGCTTAATTAAATTTGTTGAATTAGTTGTGAGGTTTTGGTGTCACCATATTCCCCAGATCTCAAGCTGGAAGGGAACTTAGGGGTCATCTGACTCCAACTCCCCATTTAACAGTGCAGGAAACTGAGGCCCAGAGAGATTAAAGACTTACCCCAAGGTTACATAGGTGAGTAAGTGACAGAGTGGAGATTTTGAACCCAAAGCCTATGACTGCAGTATTTTTTAGAAAACAAAACACAGTTTCTGGGCCTGGGGTACCAGATGCTGGATACTTGCTATTCAGAACAATATTGTCTTAGCTGTAATCGCAAGGTTAATTGATTGGGGAGAAGATTTAGAGAAGCAGAGGGTGAGGTCAGCCTCCCTACACCGCTGTGTCCTAAAGGTTGGTTTTTTCAAACCCAGAGACAGGCAGCCACTCAGCAAACAGAGAAGGAATTGCCCTGTAATTAAGAAACCTGCTTCCAGTCGAGAGACCAGCTAGAGTTTGGCACGACCTGTAATGAAGTCTGAACCTTCCCCAGAGCCTGAAGGAACGGAGCCAGGCCCGCCTCTCCCCCTCCTCCACCACAGGGAGGACAAGAACAGTTGCCTGTAGATTGTGAAAAACATTTCTCAGGGTAATTGTATCCCCACTTTATCTGACTTTTTGTTCTGGGGAGTTCATACTTTACCTGCTTTGACCCCCACTCCCACCCTGCTCTTCTCCGCCCTCACCTCACCCTGTTTCCCTGTTGCTATCTAGCTGGTGCCTGTGTGAAAACCTTGATGCTGCAACTCAGCATTTATCCCCAAATCCTGGAGATCCGGTTCCCTGGCATCACCATCACCAAACGATCACAGTTTTCATAATCACAGGGAGGGGAAAAGCCATAGCTGAGAAAATAGATATGTGACTTCAGACTCACACAGGGAACATCTTGACATTTAAATCCAATTACCCTTTTCCCCATTCCTGATGAGAATATATCAACCAGGAAACATTCCGCTAGATAAATAGATCCTATTCCCCGCTCACTAGAACTTTTTACAGGGCTGAGTTTGGTTTCTTTATTCCCTTCACATGAGTCTTCTATGTGGTGGGAGGAATCCTTGCCCAGTTTGACCAATGACCAAACATTCTTTTTAGGAAATCTGAGCAGCCTGAAGGCCCTGTCCTTTAGAGGCAGCTAGTGATACAGCAAATAGAGTGCTGGGCCTAGAGTCAAAAAAAAAACCTGAGTTCAAAATCTGGCCTCAGATACTTACCAGTTGTGTGGCTCTGGGAAAATCACTTAACCTCTATTTGCCTCAGTTTCCTTAACTGTAAAATGGGGATAATAATAGCTCTTGCTATTGCAGGGTCGTTGTGAGGCTTAAATGAGATGATATTTGTAAAAGTGCTTAGCTCAGTGCTTAGCACACAGTAGGCATCATATCAGTGTTTAGTCCCTTCTCTTCTCTTGTCCCTCCCTAAGGATTTTAGCTGGGAAACTGTGTTACTTCCCTGGCTGGTCAATGAACACCAGTCTCTGCTGCTGTGGCAGCCACTTGGATGTGAATGGGATTAAGCCCACCCTATATTCTGTCCCCCCACAGTTCAATTCCATCTTTTTCTTAGCACTGAAAAATAGACTCCCACAGAATGAAAAAAAGATGGATAAGGAATGGTGCTCATTGTCATTCTGCTCTAAACCCTAGTTCTTGCCTGACATGGGGAAAGTTTGAATAAGGTCTCTTTAGAGAGAGAAGAGGTCATTAAAATGACTGGGAAGAAAGGTGGAGAGAAAAGAAATGTTCTGAATTAATTTGTGCTCTCGAACATACCTGTCTTTTCTCCTTACTATGCACCTTCCCCAAATCAACTTTCCCCTAACAGGGATTTGGCTTAACTGCTGTAGCTGGACTCCGTTAACTCAGCAGCTGGACAGATGTGCACCATTGACTGGGTTGTATCGCTGGGACTATTTTGTTGCAGTAACTGGGTTCTGTTTCCTGCACTAACTGGCTTGTTGCTATAGTGATTGGTTTGTTTGGCTGTAGTAATTAGGTTGCATGGCTGATGCAAATAATTCATTTTCTTGCAATGTCTAGGCTTAGTTGCTGTGGGGACTGGGCTGTGTGGCCTCAGTGTCGGCCTGAGATTTTTTAGGAGGGGGGTAGAGTTTCAGTATTCGAGTAGTGTTGCTGCAGTATGGACAGTTTGTGGCAGTGACTGGGCCGCTGTAATTGGATGGTGCTGCATTGCTGCCTGTGGTGGCTAGACTGATTTGTGGCGGTGCCTGTTGCCTTTGCTGTAGTCGCCCCCACAGTGATTCGGTGGTTTGGCTGCAGTAATCGCTGCACAGCTGCAGGCACTACTTGGCTGCCTTATTGCAGCAACTGAATAGTTAAAGGTAACTGGCCAGAGCTCTGCGCCCTCTTTCCTTCTCTCATTGACCCTTTCAGGCGTTTTAAAAATAATTTGGTAATGTTTCTTACTGCTGTACTGTCATCCAATTAGTAACATCTGCTGCCTTGTCCAGCTCTGTGAGGTACAATGTCTCTGAATCTTGCCCTCTGTCTGTCTCACACACACACACACACACACACACACACACACACACACACACACACAC
>NW_020954564.1:20467024-20470973 GCF_900497805.2 Vombatus ursinus | reverse complement strand
CACACACACACACACACACACACACACACACACACACACACACACACGGTGGTTGATTTATTTCCCATTCTTGGGAGTCAAGAAATATGTGGATAATTGAAATGCATCTTGGTATGCTATAAAGACCTGAGCAGTGGAGTTCGAGGACCTGGGTTCAAGTTCTGTGTGACCTTGGACAAGTCATAAACCACATGGCTCTCCGGACCTCTGTTTCCTCACCTGTCACAAAAGGAGGTAGAACTAAATGACTTTGAAACTCTCTCCTATTCCTTCAAGACCACCAAGCTGTGAAACAGAGACAATTCCAAATCACCTCTTCTAAGCCCACCTCTACTCAACCCTGTAAAGGGACCCAGAAGCCACGATGTGGCTCAGCAGAGGAGATCTCACAAGAGAAAAGAGAGCACGAGCATGGTCATGAGCAGGCCACAATTGTGTCTCTGTGTTCCTGCCCCATGTTCCCTCTACTCGGCTCAGAAACCTCAGTCCCAGGTTGGAAGGTGTTTTCTCTTCCATGGGACCGTTCCAGTGTTGGGACAGTGATACCATGAGGGTCCTTTTCCTCAGCCAAGGAGGCAATGTTTTCTGGGACAAGTGCTTATTCTATCAGGCAGAGATGTGGAAATAATGAACGGGTAGAAATTGCAGGATTCATCAGCTGAGTTGTATCAATAGGCATCCTAAGACTTGGGTATGCATACCTTTGTATATTTTTCTTGCATATACTTACCTGCATATATCAGTATATACTTATCTGTGTGTGCCTTCTTATGCATGTCTCCTTATGTCTGTATATGTAAACCCCTGTGAATCTGTACCTTTTTGTGTAAACAAATTCATTGGGTGTGAGTGTGCATCTGTCTGTGTGTGCCTGGGCTTCTTTTATCTCTCTGTGTGTGACTGTGATCTTGTGTGTGTTTTAAATTGAGTACAGAATTCATGTCATCAATTGAAAAATAACATTCCCAAGAGTCCCCAAGTCCCATCCCATCTTTAGGAGAGCAGGTTTTATTATTCTCCAGTGTTTTCTGACCTAGACAGGTGAGGATTCCAAATGAAGTTTGTCCTCTATTGCCCAGACTGAGCTGCTCCTAGAAGCAAAGGTCAGCATTAGGCTGGCAAAGCAGGGATGAGGTGCCCAGAAAAAGATTCCAAGTACAGCTCCAGTTCTTGGGCTGGTGACATTTACACAGGGAGTGAGGATCTCACCTGTAACTCCATATGATAGCCAATGGCAGTCACACAAGGAAGAGGGGCTTTGGGTGTGTGGTTCATTTAAAGTCCATTTTCCCAAGATGAGAAGGAAATGCTGAGCTGCTGTCTGGGAAAGCAAAGCTGGCGTCCATGGAGGTGAGTATGAAATGTAGGAGTCTCTCCTTCAATTCGATTTAATAAGTATTTATTAAAACCTCTATAAGCACCAAAATTGCATGTGCCAGGCACCGTGCTGGCACCGATTATACGAAAACTGAAGCAAAAAAGTGCGGAGTTTAAGTTGGGAGGAGGGAAGGAGGGGACACAACCTGTACATTGATAACTAAAGGCCAAATATATGCAAAGAAGACACAAAGTAATTTCAGGGGTAGAGTGGGATGGGGTAAGAGTACTTAAAATTGAGAGAATCAGGAAAGGCTTCTTGTAGGAGGCAGAACTTGACCTGGGCGGGGGGGGGGGTGTTTAAGAGGCATAGGTGAGAAAGAAGAGCGTTCCAGGCCTGGGGAGCAGCCTGGGCAAAGTCATGGGGGTGGGAGATGGAATGTTTTTTAAGGGGAACAGCAAATAGGCCAATTTGGCTAAGTCATACCATGCATGAGGGGGAGTAATATGTAATCCAGGTTGAGACAGGGAGAGAATTCGTACTTTATCCTAGAAGCATCCGGGAGCTACCGAAGCTTCTTGAGCGGGACAATGATTGATCCCTGTGGCTACAAGCCAATCTCCTTTTGCTAGAAATAACCAAAAAAAAGCAAACAACTCTTTGGAAAATCAAAATTGGGCCCTGGACTGGAGCTAAATGTGACATGTTGGGATGATTACAGTTTGCATGTAGGTGGCGAGCCTTCCCTTCCTCACTTGGACAAATTCTTACCAGAGCCACATGCCCTGAACTATGACAAAGTGTATTATTGTGGAAGGAGGTAGGAGAAAGGCCCTTGGTTGGAAATTTCCAAGACTAAGGCTGTCTGCTTGAAGGCAGGGAACAGAAATTCTTAACCTCGGGTTTGAGGGAGAGAGAGACAGACAGAGACAGAGAGATAGACAGAGACAGAGACAGAGAGACAGAGACAGAGAGAGACAGAGAGGCAAAGAGAGACAGAGACAGAGAATGAGGAGAAAGGGAAGAAAGAGAAAAGAGGGAGAGAGAGTTAAGGTGAAAGAGTCAGGAGAGAGAGGGGAGTGTATTTCAATATAATTGGCATTTTTTTGTTTTTTTTTGTTTTTTATTTTTTATTTTTATACTAATTTATTTCGATTTATCAATAATCACTTCCATATGCTTTTGAATTTAAAAATTTTCTCCCCCTTCCTCCCCACCACCTTCCCCAAGACAGTGCACAATCTGGTATAGGCTATACATTTACATTCATATTAAACATATTTTCACATTAGTAATATTGTAAGTAAAAATTAAAACCAATAGGAGGAATCATCAGAAAGAGAAAACAAATCTCAACAGAAGAGAAAAAAAAATAGCAATTCAACTTCCATAGTTCTTTCTTTGGGCGTGGATAGTATTTTCCATCACATGGCCTCTGGAGATGTCTTAGATCCTTGTATTGCCGGGAAGGGTTAAGTTTATCAATATTAGTCATCACACAATGTGGCTATTATTGTGTACAACATTCTCTTGGTTCTGCTCACTTCACTCAGCATCAGACCGTACAAGTGTTTCCAGGTTTTATAATTGGCATTTTTGGAATCCTACATATTTTGTTTTATGCATTTAAAACCATTCTTCTCAGAAGAGGCCCATAGGCTTCACCAGACTTCTCAATGGGGTCCATGATTCAAAACAGGTTAGGAAGCCCTGAATTATAATTTAGATGTTCTGTCTTAGGCCAGCGATTCATTATTTTGTATCACTCCTCCTTTTACTTGCTGATCTCAAAGCATGGTCACAATCTATGAATTTTTACCAGGAGTTTCCAGAGCAGATCCTGCCTCTAGTTCTAAACATGGGGGTTGTTCGGTGCAATTAGTGGCTCAGATTTAAGTCAGTAGTGCCTGGGGAAATGTGGTAAGCAGACCTAGGGAGTGTGGTACTATAGGAAGAGGGCAGACTCTGAAGTCATAGGACCTGAGTTCAAATCCTGAATCTGCCACTTCTGCCCACCTGACCATGAACAAGTTATTTAATCTCTCTGGGTATCAGCTGGTTCGTCTTTAAACTAAAAGAATTGGACCTGATGAGATCTAAAGGACCCTTAGTCCCATAATCTTGTAGGGGGCTAAAGGAAGAAAGGACCAGAGACATCAGTTACCAGGCCCTGAGCACTGAGTTCTGAAATCCACTGTCCAGCCTGCAAGTGCCCCAGGCCCAATGCAGTAGACAAGAGAAAAAATCCATGAGCAAAAACAGCTAGAGAAGCAGGTAGTCGCTCCACAGCAGGGGCCACTGATCCTGGAGTTCTTGGGGCAGGTCCTACCATCCATCCTCAGAGCCATAAATACCAATTCTCCCACTCAATTCAATTTGGCAAATGTTTATTAAGCATTAGGCATACTATGAGCTCTCCCTGTGCCTTTCACTTCAGGCTTTAGGAAGGGATATGGGAGCATCTTACATGCATCCCCATTTAGTTATCTGAATTGTATTGTGGGCTAGGTGGTGCTGCAAAGGTAATAATTTGTACTTTTATAATTATTCCCCTGCTTTTTCAATATAAAGAAAAATAGGCTGATTCCTTCCTTCCTTCCTTCCTTCCTTCCTTCCTTCCTTCCTTCCTTC
>NW_020954564.1:20375213-20467014 GCF_900497805.2 Vombatus ursinus | reverse complement strand
TTCCTTCCTTCCTTCCTTCCTTCCTTCCTTCCTTCCTTCCTTCCTTCCTTCCTTCCTTCCTTCCCTCTCCAATTAGGAAATGTAGCATATAATTTGGCCAACAGGTGATGCTACCCTCAAGCCTTGTCCAGGGGGTTTCATCAGAGGCTACTCGGTGCCCATGTGCCAGCTTTCCCAAAGGCTGTAGCATCCTCACTGCTCACCAGGAGGTGCTCACAGGCTACCTGCTCCCCTGAGATCTCCCAGGTTCCGAAGCCTCTTAGCTCCTGGCCACTTGGAAAGAATGGGATGGAACAGCTGAACCAAAGTTTCTTTCCAAGGAGAAACCCACGAAAGAGTAAAGGGGGCAGGACTGAGTTGTGCACCCATACACAGAAGCTTTTCTGTCTCCTAACTTCTCATACAGCTCCATCTTGAATTCATGCTCAGCTGGTCCCACTTTCAGCTTCAGTTTCTCCTGTGGCAGCCATCAAACCCTACCCATCCCCTCCATACACAAACCAATCATCTGTGTAATGTTGTATATTTCTAGGAAAAATGTAAGCTCCTTGAGATAGCTAGGAGGCACAGTGTGTAGAGTGCAGGGCTTGGAGTCAAGAAAACCTGAATTCAAAACTAGCCTCAGCTACTTCCTAGCTATGTGACCCTTGGGCAAGTCATTTAACCTCTGTCTGCTTCAGTCTACCTCAACTGTAAAATGGGGCTCATAATAACATCCACCTCACAGAGTTGTTGTGGGAATCAAATGAGGTAATATTTACAAACCTGAAAGCTCTCTATAAGTGCCAGCAATTACCAAGAATATAGCCTGAGTTTGTCCTAGTATGGTTTAATATAGTGCAATCATAGGCACTTAATAACTGAATTTTTTAAAAATTAAAGTGAATCCCTGAGTCTCCAGAAAGACACCAAGAACCAGGGTCCACATTGCTAAGAGGCAGCCAGGTGTAAGTAGGTATGGTACTGAATGATGTGGCCAAGGCATCGGCTTGTTTTCCTTGAGTATACTTATTTGTTATGAGGGAAGGCTTGTGGAGAGGAGGTGAGGAGAAGTTGGTGAGTAGTGATAAGTGCAAAATAAGAAAGAACATCAGGGATGCATTTAAAAAACAGAAGCAATCAGGAAGTAGTTTGGAGCAGCAGATAGACAAGCAGGGCAGTTTTGTTACTAATGTGCTCAATTTAGTGTGCACTTGTAAAAACACAAACTATATTTAACAAAAACAGTTTCATATTTGATCCACTTTTTGTTCTTTGTATACTGAAATGTTTGTGTTTCTTTTAGATTTCTAAAGGGAAAAGCTTATAAAAGAAAAGCACTGGATCTGGAGTTCAGGTTTGAATCTTGACACCAACATTTATGATCTGTGAGACCTTGGGCAAGTCACTTTTCTCTGGTAACTCCATTCCCTCATCCTAGAAAGTCAGTATTGATACTTGGACTGTCTCGTTCACAGAGCTATTATGAATCATAAGATCAGAGCTTCCAACCTGGATGGGACCTTAGAGGTCATCGAATCCAACCCCCTCATTTTATTAATGAGGGAACATACCCAAAGGGCTTGTGACCTGTGTAAGGTCTCATACATGCCTTGTAAATAGAAGGGCTAGAATTGGAACCCAGACCTTCTGATTTTACATTTCTTTCTTTCTACTGTATAATTCTACCATCTAAAAAAGTGCTTTATAAAGTGCTATATGTTGTGTTAACGTGAGTTTACATTTTAGCTTGTCAGGGCTAGAAATGCTAGCTCTGGTCACCAGCCCCAATAAGGCCTGCTCCAGAGGAGTACTAGAGCCAGCTCATACCAAGGGAAGAGACGTACGCCTCTTAAATCGGTGGACAGCACAAATCAGTGCCTCACTTATTATTTTGCTAATTATGTAGAGACCTGAGAAAATGTTAATAGTACAGATTAAACTTAAGTTTTTCATACCTACATTTTTTTTTTTTGGAGAGCCAGTCGTTAAACACTTATTTAGCACACTTGCTGGCCTGACTCCTCAACAACCTGACCTCTAGTCCCTAAGGTGAGGCACTAGCTGGCCAGTCAGGGGCCACACCTGCCTTCCTCCCAATGGGATCACTTCTGATTCCCTCTACTACTCAGACCTTCACATCCAGGCCACAGGCTAGGCAGGCTATTGCAGCCCTGAATACAGACCAGGAAAGCCATTTTCTCCCATCTCCCTGAGACCATGTGTCTACCTTTCCTATCCCAAGACCCATCTTAAAAAAAAAACCCAAACATACACATTTTCCCAGCCACCACACCCTTCTTGAAGTCGAGCTTGCTTATGGATCTTTTAATTTTTTTTTTTGATCAGCCTCTGCAGCAAAAAGAAAATTGTATTTTTCAGCTTTCTTTATTTTGCAATAAAGTACAAGTAATAAAGCACATTGCCAGCATCCATTTATGAACCCTCCACAGTACCCCACTGCATAACGCAATTCACTTACAAGAAATGGCCCTGCCAGTGTCCCCAGCATGGCAGGGTCAGAGATTAGTGGGATGGGGATGTGGTCAGCTTGCAAAGTACACTGGCTCCCAAAGGCCCAGAATGATCCATTGCAGCGCATTCCAGTTGCACCCAGACACTCTTTGGGTTTTCTCATATTAATAGCATTGTTCTCTCCATTAGTATGCAAATGGATACCATCCGGGCAAGGCCCGGTTCCTTCCAGGAGCAGCTCTGTGGTGAGGGCCTTATGAATTTCATTATAAGACGAGATTATTATCAAGTACAGGAGGGGGAGAGCGATGGGGAAGTTATAATCTCTCCTTTTAATAATGAATCCCATTTCCTTTTGCAGTTTGTTTTCTTGCAACAGATGCTGTTGCCAGAAAACTGAACACAATGAAAAAGATAAAAAGGCGAGTAATTAACTCGGCAGTGTAACCTTCCCAGCAGATGTCAGGAGCTCGGAGACAGGGTCCCGAACCTTTCCTGCCTCATTCATGCTTTGTGCCACAGCCAGGCTGCTCACACAGCCACCCATATGTTTGGATGATTCATGGCAAGGCAATGTGTCAAGAAATCAGAAAGCAGAATTCCCTGCTGTTTGATAACTGATGACCATTTTTTCTCCAATTAAACTGAAATTGAAGGATCCTCAGACTAAGAAGCACAAGTAAAATAATTAGTGCTTAAAATTGTAATTGCACTCAGATGTGTTGATGCCCTTGGAAGTTAGCTACAAGTGAACACATATTTAATGCATTAGGGAGGAACAGTTGCAAATGAAAACATTCTCCTCATCCAGTCCATTCTGGGAGAGGAGAAGCCTTTTCACCAGGACCCTACTCATGACTGAGAATCAGACCACCCACACCAGAGTCCAACCAGTGTTGGAAGGGATTTGGGGCATTTGTAATGCCAGTAGTCTTCAGGAACATGCCTTGTCTTGGTCCCACCAGGGGATAATAGAGTCCCAGAGTACCCCAAGGTTCACTTAGGAGATCACACCTGACATACCAACCAGCTTTCCTCTGTTTTAATGCCCAATATAATACCACCCAGCTCTTCCAACACCAGTGGCTTGACTGGCACCCAATATAATGCTCAACTCTCCCTGTACTCTTAAGGTATGATGAGTGTCTAGTCACCAGGAATTTTCACCAAGATTAGCACCAAAGTTGGGGGCATAGAGCTGTCCATATTTTTGATTATGGACAGCAGGAGGTCCCCAATGCTTCTGTATTCTGGCAGAGGAATGGTGCCAGCTCCACCCCGTCCTCTGGCCCTGGAATGGAATCTTTTGGCCCATCTGCAGCAAGCATAATTCAAAGAGCTTCAGCACCCTGCTGTTTATCACTTTGAATAATGCAAGAGAAAGTTTGTTATTCTCTACAAAGATGACACACTTAAACTTAGATTATTCTGCATGCCCTATTGAGACCCCCTCGGAATCATTTGTATTCCATGGTCCTCCATGGTCTCCCCATGTAATACATCCTCTGACTTTAGATGCCCGTAAAATGGTGTTACTGGATTTTAGAATCAGGGAACGGATAGAGGGCTGTATGTGGAGTCAAGAAGTCCCTTGTTCAAATCCTGCTTTAGAGTTGCCAGTTGCATGGACTGCTACCTTATCTCTGGTGGGGCTAAGACAAGACACATTCCTGAAGGCTATTGTCATTATGAATGTCCAAGGTTCCTTCCAACACTCATGCTCATATGACAAGTGTGATGCCCAAACTGTCCCTAAATCCCTTTGTTCTATTCCTAGTTAAGGAACTCTGGGAGGCTCTGTTTGAAGCTCGATGTTTGAACTGGGACCATTACTATTAAAAGCTCATTGTCCTAAGGCAGAATGTTTCATTACTTAAGGAACACTTCCCATTCTCCAAATATACTTCCCTAGTTTGGGTGTTAAATTAGGTGATAAAAGGTTACTTTTGTCTCAGGGGCTGAAATATGCTACCATTATTTCTTATCTGCCTCAAGTTAGGAAGGCTTCAATATCATATATTTTAAAGGACTCGTTATCAAAATTCACCAGACTCCATCAAACAACAGAACACTTGGCTCTTTCACCCAAGTTTGATCCAAGATGGGCGATTTATTTTGTTTTCTGACAAGGAAGATTTCTTTCGGCCTCTGACAGAAGAGATACGATATCTTTCTGTTTTCAAAGTGCACAGAGCTGGTCTTAGAGACCTAACCATTCCGTTCTGGGGTGTGTGAGAACCAGATACATCTGTCATAGTGGCGTGTTGTGGGAAGGGGGTGGGATGTGTCTGATGGTGAGAGGCAACTAGAGGCAGAAGTTCTCAATATAATGGAACTTCCTTGAGGGCAGGACCTATTGTTTTCTTTGTATACTCATGCCTGGCGCGTAGTAAACATTCAATAAATGTTTGTTAAATTGAATTCTTTGATTTAAAACCATGATTCAGAGAAAGAGAAACTACTCTCAGTTGGAACATCAGAAGCGTGAGAACTGGCCTTGGTCTTTCTCTCCTGTCCCTCCAGTTTTTCTGGATTGTTGCCTAAAGTAGACATCCCACTTTCCTTCCCCCTTTGCCTTTGTCCAATCCCCCCACCAGCATACAGCTCATTGGGGCTCCCAGATTCAGCAGTGGGTGCTCAGAGCTGCATCCTTTCCACTGAGCAGTGCCCTTCCCAGCCCATGAATCAGGAATATACTGTATAACTGGATGCTTTCTATGTCTGGACTGTCCCCGAGGGTGCCCCAGCAGAGTGAGATTGATGGAACCCTGCCATCAAAGTGGCTGATTCATGCAGCATTCACAGGGCACTGTCCTGAGGTTTAGAAGGAAATGAGACCCCAGTGCCCATCCCTAACCCCTCCTGCTCACCTTCTCTTTCATCCTTTACGCATCAGATCAACCGGCGTTAGTAATGGAGAAGAGAAAACCCGGCCAAATACTCTTTGGAGGCCAGAGTCATTCATATTCTTAGAAACCTGGAATCTCTCAGCCCAGTTTATCACATACAAAGCGCAGGAGAGAGATCGTTTAGAGTCCAGAGAGACAGTTTGCTTAGAAGAGATTATTAGTCTGTTTGGAATCACCCGTCTGAAGGAAGTCCGTCTCTGTATTTTGTGAGCTGCAGGGTAATAAGATGTCACAAGATCCGTGTAACGCTTAAGTCTTCTATTAACTCCTACCCATTTGCCATTCTGCCTGAGTAGGGGTGGAGCCATATCTGTAGTACTGTGTGTCTGCTTTGCATGTAGGTGAGTGGCAAGAAAGTATGTGCAGGCTTATTTTGCTATGTGGGGGAGCTCATTTTTACAGAACTACTGACTTAATCCAGATTTGCCAATGGACTTCCCCGGACCTGTTTTCCTCCCTCAATTTGCCAAACAATAGAATTCAGCTTGTCTAGTTACCTCCCATGTATTTAATGGAAGATTTGATGAATTGGCCTAGGCCTAGGATCTCTTTGTAAAGTGTTGGGGTAGCAGGGAACGTAAATTAGATTTCAGGTCAAATTTATATTGGGGTGATAGAGAATTGCCTGACTTAGCTTGGCTAATCTGTATCCTCCATCATGTGATTTTCTCCCTGATGCCCACCCCAGGAAGATGATTGGGAGGGCTCGGTGCTGTTAACTAGGTTACTGAGAGAGGCATCATGTGTAAAATGAGGCAGTTTGGGTTAGATAGCCTCTGAGATTCCTTCTAGCTCTGTGTCTTTGGTTCTGTTATCTCCTGATCAGATGTGAATGAAGCATCTAGAACCAGTCGGGTATCTCCAACCGGACCTGAATAACTAGGGCTAAGGCATGAGATTTTTAAATAAGTCAACAGGTGAAACCTTAAAAACTGGAAGGAATGGAGCCAATATAGCTCAAGTTAATGGCAAATGGGATTTGCTATTCTGGTGGGACCTTGGAAGGATGGGAGGGCTCCCTCAGTGCACCTAACAGCCAAGATCGTACAATACTTCCAGGTGTCCACTGACTGACTGGGGATGGGGCCAAAATGAGTTATGTGAGACTAGTAAATTAAAGAAAGCACCAAGACTGTTCTGAGTTTCTCTTATGCACTTTGACTCTTGGTACTCTTTAATGTTATTTCTGAGTTGATTCTTTCCTCATATATACACTGAGATGCCCGTGGATCTGTTTCCTTCGGCAAGGCATGTACACTCTTCAGTGGTGCAGACTGTGACCCTTCCATGCCTTCTCATTCTGTGATTTTTCTCTATATCCTTCCATAAAAACTGCCACAGAAGATCTACCCAAGGTCCTGAAGGCCTTGAGTGCCTTATAAATAAAGCCTGAAAATCATTCCACTTGAATTCATAGGTGTGCTGGGAAGAAGCAAAAGAGGGGAATGACTGCTTGGCCTTCTATTTTCTCTGGGCCGGTTCTGGAAAGTGAGCTGGTTTCCCTAGTATTATAGGGTTTTGACCTCATTTTTTCAGAGAGTGTGATGGAAAAGATGCCCCAGCCTTCCTCGCTGACTCAGTGTGAGAAGCTGGTTTCCAGTGTGCTAGTTGGGTTACTTTTGAGTGGCAGACTAGAGGCATCCACTGAAGTCAGGTTGGCAGCTCCCTTGGGAGGCTGAGATAGTAATCCCATGAGACTTCATGTTGGCAAGATCATAGATTTATCACTGGAAAAGACCTTTAGAGGCTATACAATCCAAACCCCTCATGTTAAAGGAAGGTATAAGCATTGATTAAACACCTACTAGGTGCCAGGCATTGTACCTCTGCATATATCCCATCTGATCCTTGCAACAACCCTGGGAAGTAGGTGCTATTTAGTATCCCTGTTTTACATTTGAGCCAACTGAGGCAGATAGAGGTTAAACAACTTACTTGGGATTATTCAGTTAGTAAATATCTGAGGCCATATTTAAACTCAAGTCTTCCTGACTCCAGGCCCAGTGCTCTATCCACTGTTCCATCAAGCTGCTGAGGTGCAGAGAGATCAAGCAACTTGCCTAAATCACTGAAAGCAGCTTGGTATGGTGGGTAGTGCTTGACTTGGAGTCAGGAAGCATTACATGTGGGATTTGAACACAGGTTCTCTGTCTCCAGAGCCAGTAGTCTTTCCACTGTGTCAAGAAGACAGAGGATCAACTTCCTTAGCTCAAGACCTCTTCAGGTCAGAAATCAGGCCACGTTCCCTGCAGCCGCTTCGCTAGTCAGAACCCAGGAGTGGCTCAGCTCCCCATGAACTACATCTTTGGCATTTGTCCAATTCAACAAACATTAAAGTCCTACCATGTGCAAACCAATGGACTTTGTTGGTCACCAAGGACTGGTGTCAATAATAATAGCTTAACATTTATATCGCACTTTAAGGTTTACATGGTTCTTTTCCTCTTTTACCTTATTTGATCTTGTAAGGTAGGTGCTATTGTCCCCTTTTTACAGATGAGGACTGTGAGACTGAAAGAAGTTGTGACTTGCCCAGGCTCACACCCAGCTAGGAATCACTTGAGTTCTTTCTGACTCTCGATCCCACACTCACTCGCCAGCATGCCGGCCTGCTTCTCAGTGATGAGATACTAATTCCATCCCACTAGTCAGAGCTAGAAGGGACTTTTTTTGGGGGGGGGATTATCCTGTGATTTCACTGGTTTAGAGAACTCCTAATAAAACAATTCCCTCTACCCATTCAGAGAGATGCAACTTAGATCATCTTAGAGAATTTCCTTAGGGATCCTGAGAAGTGACTTGCCCAGGAGTCATACAATCCTATATATGTCAGAGGCACGATTTAAATCCAAGCCTTTCTGACTCTGAAGCCAGCTCTCTATCCACTAAGCTACATGACCTCTCAGGGACCCTATAGATCAACCAATCTAACTTCACATGTTGCAGATGAGGAAACTCAGAGATAGGAAATAGGTTCCCCAAGGTCACATAGCTAACCAGCGGCAGAGCTGGGCTGAGAAGCCGGGCCCCCTGGCTTCCAGCTCAAGGTTTGGTGTGCTCACTGGGCCGACCTACCAGCCTCTCTCGCTCTTCCACAAACCAACACATCAGACAGCAGGAATCTCCCACGAGCACCCCACGGTGCCGCCAACAGTTCATGATGGGGCAGCCCCTTATCCTTTAACCAGCTCTAGAGCAGAAAATATGCTAATCTCTGTTGTAAACATCCTCAACATGATTTATAACCACCATGCAATGTTGTATCTGGAGTCACACAGCCAAGGCAGTAAATCAGGTCATTAAAAGGAATGACATTCTATCCTGCGGAGGATACACTTGAGCTGTGGGGCCCTCCCTGATCTCCTGTGCGAGAGGACTCCTAGCACAAGCCCTGACACCTTCCCCATCCTCACACCCAAATCTCCATCTCTAGGAACTGAGACTATTCATTTATGCTCAGAACCAGTGGTAAACAGAGCTGGATGTGTTAGAACGGCCCATCAAGTTTGGAAGGAGGAATCAATCATTCAAATGAGAATTTGCTAATTTATTACAGTGCTTTACATATAATTACTACTTAATATAATTTTTAACTAATTCATTAAGTGCTCAACTATGTGCCAGGCACTACGTTTAATTCGGAGATGTAAAGAGAAAGCAAAAACAGTCCTTGCCCTCAAGAAGCTTACATTCTAATGGGGGAAGACAGCACGTATGGGAAGAGGTATGTGTAAGACATACGCAGAGTCGATATAGAGTAACCTTAGAGGGGAAGGCACTAGGAGGTAAGAAGTCTAGGGGAAGGGCTCCTTAAGGAGGCGGCATCTCAGCTGAGACCCAAGGGGGGCCAGGGACTTGAAGAGGTAGAGGTGAGGGACAACTATGAGGGACAGCCGGAGCGTGTGATGAACAGCAGGCAGGTGAGCACAGCTGTATGGGAGAGTAGCATGAGGTGGGTTATGAAAACAAAGACTGGAAAGGTTGAGAAGCACTTGCAATCTCCAAAGAGGATTTTATGACATCTTAAAGGTCATAGGGAGCCAATGGAGATGAGTAGGGGATGATGCTGTCAGACCTGTACTTTAGGACAATCACTTTGGCGGCGATGAGGAGGATTGATTGGAGTGAGGAGAGACTCAATGTACAAAGACCAAGCAGAAAGCCATTGTGGTAGTCCAGATGGGAGGTGATGGACCAAGGTGGCGGCTGTATGAGTGGAGAGAAGGGGACATACATGACACATGATGTGGAGAAGGAATAAATAAAATTTGACAACTGATTAGCTATGTAGGGTGAGGGAAGATGAGGAATCCAGGATGACATGGGGTTGTGAGCTGTGGTGCCTAGAAAGTTGGTGGAGACCTTAATAGGAACAAGGCAGTTCAGTAGATGTTTTGGGTTTGGAAGAAGAAGCTAATGAGTTCTGTTTTGAACATGTTGAGTTTGAGATGCCTATGGGACATCTAATTGGAAACATCTAGACTGGAGCTCAGGAGAGAGACTAGGGATAGATATATAAATCTGGAATTGTCTTTATAGAGATGATAATTGAATGTATGAGGGATGACAAGATCACCAAGAGGGTAGAAGACAAAGAGAAAAGGGCCAAAGAGAGAGTGCTGGGGCACACCAACAGTGGATGTGACATGTAATGAAATGCAGACTGAGAAGCAACAGCAAGGTTGGTAGGAGAACTCAGTGTCACAAAAAACCAGAGAGGAACGAATATAGAGAGGAAGAGGCTGGTCAACATTGTCAGATTTTGCAGAGAGGTTAAGTAGGTAGAGGATTGAGAAAAGGTCATTATATTTGTGAACCAAGAGATCACTAGCAACCTTGGAGAGAACAGTTTCAGTTGAATAATGAGACTAGATTGCTAGATTGAAGCAGATTTAGAAGAGAGTGGGAGTAGAGGAAGCTGGAGGATTGACTATAGACAGCTTGTTCAAGATTAGCTGAGGAGAGATAGGATGATAGCTAGCAGGGATCGTAGAGTCTAGTGAGGATTTGCCGAGGAAGGGAACCACTAGATAGGGAGAGATTGAAGATTGGGGAAGGGGTGATAATGGGGATGATCCACTGGAGACAATGAATGGGGAGAGAAAGGATCAAGGTTTGCCCCAGCAATAGTAGTGCCATCTGAGACAGAAGTGAAGGAGGAGATGGGGCCCGGGATGGCATTGGGGGGGAGTGTCTTTCGTTGACGTTTTCCTTCAGAAGGGCATACCCAGAATGGCCACCCAGAATGCACAGGGAGTGATCGGGCCTGTGTCCTCAGTGCCAGTTGTTCCTTCCTCCTAAGACTCAAAGGCTGTCCCAGCCCCCACCCACTTTTGTGCTGGCATTACATTCCTGTCAAGCATCAGAAGTGGCAAGAGGACACTTGTGTAGTTGGCGCCCTCCACCAAAATACAGTGACCCCTAGAGGCCATTGTAGAATGGGAAGAGAACTGGATTTGGAGTCTAAGAACATGAGTTCACATCCTAACTGCTTATTATTATTACCCATGTGGCCTTAGCCGGCTCATTTAATCTCTCTGCTCCTCAGTTTTCTCATCTATTAAAAAATGAAACAAACAAAGGATGTTGAACTAGATAGATGGACTGCAGGTTCTCTTCTCGTTCTGTGTCTGTTATCCTATGGTCCTGTGATCATGGTTCCTGAACTATGCCCCCTTCACTGTGGCTCCCGGATTGTGTCTTTTGCACTATGGCCCCCGGACCATTATCCCTAAGCCCTGGCTCCTTTACTAGGGTTCCTCCATTAGGGTTTGATTCTTCCATCATATTGAGCTACTTGAGGGCAGGGACTGTATGTGGTCTTTCTTTATGTTCCTAGCCCTTAGCACAGCACTTGGCACATAGGGGGTGCTTAGTTAATAGATGCTTATTGACTGACCAGCTGATGGGCACCTTTTATTCATGGCTCAGAGACAATGATTCTTCCCACTGTGATTCCTAGACTCTGATCTTTTCTTTGTGGTTCTTGGACTATGTCCTCTGAATCATGGCTCCTGGATCATGGCCATGTCACGATGTCTCCTGACTTAGGATATTTTCTCTGTGGCTCCTGGACTGTGATCCTTCCCCTGTGGCTCATAAACTATGGCCTCTTCTTTGTGGGTCATAGACTCTGCCCTTTGCCTCAGGACTCTTGGACTGCAGCCATTTCATTGGGACTTCCAGACTGTGGGACTGTAGGACCAGGACCTCTGAAATGTTTTGCTACTGTCTGTGCAATTGGAGACTGCATGATCTTTGCAAAGAGAGCAAAATAAGGCAGAGCTACAGGAAAGTTTGCTCCAAGCTCTCTCCCTGAGCATAGGGTGAGGACCAAGTAAGGAAAGACATCTGCTGCTCTCCCATCAGGGATGCAATTTCACACACACAAGAAGAAAGACATCTTACGTGTGTATCAGAAGCTGCATCCAGAAAGAGCATTTACAACTAACTCACACAGTCTCAAGAGCTGCAAGGGACCTCAGAGACCATCTGGTCCCACACACACCTGGACCTAGCTCCACTCCATAAAATTTCCTCTGCTACATCCAACCACTGTGGCCTGAGCCTAACCATTCCACTTTGGGATGGGTCTGATTGTTAGGAAGTTTTTCATGGCCTGAAGCCCAAATCTACCTATCTTGCATCTTTCATAGACTGTCCTAGTTGTGCCTTCTGGGGCCAACCTGAACAAGTCAAATCTCTTTTCCATAATACAGTCTTTCACATAATGGAAGATAACTATTCTAAGATATTTGCCTCATCCTCGTGCCTTTTCCCCAGGCATTCTCTTTCTGAGCCAGGAATCAAGATTTCATCTAATCCTCACAATAGCCCCTTGAGGGATCCAGGGCGGGGATTATTATTTCCCTTTTACAGATGGCGACATTGAGGTTTACATGAGGAAAGTGATATGTCTAGTTAATGACAGAGCCGGCACTGGAGCCCCTGACCCCAGCCTTAACCTCTTTTTACTGGACCATGATGCCTTTCATAGGGATAAGAAATAACCCAAAAGTATAGTGAGGAGAGGGCTGACACCTGAATTTATTATATTACAGAAAGACAGCATTAAGATGCCTCTGACACAATCTGAATACATAGGACAATTGAAAACATGCTAAATGGCATTCCCAGTGTTTAATTGTGGTTAACATTTCCCTGCCTCACACTAATAAGAGACTTGTGATGTAGCGATATGAAGTCACTGGTTCCTCGGGACATTTGGAGGTGAGTCAGACAGCTGTAGAAGGTCTGAGTGCTTCATTCCAGGAAGTCTGTCAAAGGGCCAGGATCCTCTCATCTTGTGGTGACAAGTGGCTCCTAGTTTAATTCTGAGCTGCTATATGACATCAGCTAATTTTCCCTCTGGGCCTCAACTTCCTCCTGTGGAAAATGGAAAAAACCATGACTCCTTTCCCTTCTTCCTAGGATCACGCAGACTCAGAGCATGCCCAGGATGTGGGAGGATGGAGGAAGGTGCAGCTGGGGCATTAGAGAAGCAGACAGCAGCAGAGGAAAGGCTCGTCATTCACCCCTATGGGGGAGGCACTATGCCAGGCCTATCTAGAGGAAGGAAGAGATTGAATAGGGCATTGGAAAGGATGCTGGATGTGGCCTCAAGGAGCTCTGTCACTGATTAGCTATGTGACTGTGGGGATTCTAATTGTCCAACCTACAATAAAAGAGACTGAGGCAGAGCTCTGAGCCAGTGACCCTTTATTAAAGAGTCCATGGTCCCCTTCAATGAAGGTGGACCTCAGATCTTCCTCACAGCCTGAGATGCCCCTTTCTTCCAGGACCTTGTTTTTATAGGGTTTGATACCCAAATAAACAAAAGAGGCATGGTAAAATACAGAATCTTATTGGTGATTTGTTTTTGCTCTTGAGGGCCAAAAATGACATATCATGGCAGGGGGCTGGGGAATGTCACAGGTTGGGTGAAGCATGAGGCATCTCCACTAAGTGGTCGTAAGATTGTCATAAGATAGTCATCTGCTCATGTTGGACAAGACAGAATGGTCCAGAGGTACAAAAATAAGTTGAAGGACTTGCTAAAGCATCAAGGACTTCCACCCATGCTGGAATTTGGACATGGACATGGAATTTGACAATGGACATGGAATTTGAGCAAAACAGAATGGAGATAGCTTTGTCAGCATTCTCATGTGCAAGTGAGCCTCGTAACTTGGTAAATAAGTAGTGAACGTCAAAGTTTGAAGCCTACTACAAAAACCTATCTATCCATATATGATCTTTGTAAAATATTAGTACTGTTTGGAATAGAGTAGGGGTCCAAGTGAATGTGTCCTCATATGACCTTGGATAAACCACTTCCTTTCACTGAGCCTCAGTTTCTTCATCTGTACTTGAGGACCACTAAGGAGACTTCAGGGGGTCCATGAAGAAGTTCCTTGGGAAACTTGAGAAGCTAGTGGAACAGGACAGAACCTGTTCAAACATGCACAAAAGAAGCGTGTGGCAGCTCCAGCCAGCAAGAGGTTTGAGGAGAGAAGGAAAGACAATAGGAAGCCTTGGTCCTGAACTGGCCCTCGATCCCGGGCCTCAGCCTAAGCTAGTCCTTGGCCCTAAGTTGCTCTTGAGCTTGACTTAGTCCTTAGCCATAAACTATTCCACTGGATGCCCCTCAGGAGCTGCCCTGGGTCAAACACAGGAAATGCCCATCTCCCAGTATCTGCTAGGCAGGTGCCCCAGGTGCAGTATGGACTTGCAAGTTATTGTTTCCCTGAAGGTATAACTACTGTGAGCTAAGAAGAAGACTCAGGGCCAAATTTGGCAGCCAAGTTTGAGACAAAAAAGAAAATGAAGTCCCTGCTCCCTGAAAATTAGATTGAAAAAGGGTACCCTAACCCACTGAGCCCCTCATGCTTGAACCATCTCAGCCCCTGGGATTCTACTTTTGATGTCATACAATCTGTGTCACAGGGCCAGTCAACAACCTCATGCCCTCCTCTCCCTCTGGCCCAACTGGTCAGTTCACTCAGCCAAGCCAGGTGTGACGTGGCAAGGGGGAAAGACAGCTGAACTTGGAAGCAGAAAACCTGAGTTGAAGGTGCTGCTCTGACATTGACTAGTCATGTGACACTGGCCAAATACTTTACATCTAGAGACTCAGTTTCCTCATCTGAAAATGGTATAAGAGGGGTATTCTGTATACTCACCCCAATAATTATATAGAGTCTGGATTTTTCAATTTAATTCAAAGGTATGAACTAGATGTTTCTATTGAATCAATCAATCAAAACCATACACCAGGAACAAGCAATCAGTCAAAGGAGGAGTGAAAAGCTTTTGAGCCATTGGATGAAAGGAAATTATGTCACACAGGAATTGTGGTTCACTGAGCAGATTCATTCAGGCCCAGTGAGACTTGGATAAAAACAGCAAGCCAGTTTGCAATCCAGGGTATTTCAGTAGCAGACCTGCCTAGTGTGGAGCAGCTTTAGCCAAGCCTCTGAGAAGGAACCGCTTAGGTGACGTGGGACATTCTGTGTCTGTAACACCCTCTTCTACTTCCCCGCCTTGACCAGAGGATGATCTTGTAAATCCTAGGATGTCAGGAGATTTGGACTACCCATTGGTGACCCCAAAATAGTAATGGATAACAGCAGCGTCTTCATTTGGAGCTGAAGACAAACTAGATTCTATGGAAAAGCAGATTCAGGCCTCTACAAGGAGCCCAACAGAAAGCCATGTCTAAGGGGAATTTTATGAGTACATAAAGGAGAAATGGACTTCCATCCAACTGGGAGCCAAGAGCTGACCCTTTGCCACATTGTTCAACTTAAGTTCACTTTCTCCTGTACTCTGTATGTACTTATATCCTCTGGGGCCCCAATTTATGGGGATGGTTTCTTTAGTGCAGTTGTTTTTCAGTCATGTCTGACTCTTGGTGACCCCATTTGGGGTTTTCTTGGCAAAGGTACTGGAGCGGTTTGCCATTTCCTTCTCCATCTCATTTTACAGATGAGGAACTGAGGCAAACAGGATTAAGTGACTTGCCCAGGGTCACACAGCTGGTAAGTGTCTGAGGCCAGATTTAAACTCATAAAGTTGAGTCTTCCTGACTCCAGGCATGGCACTCTACCCACTGTGCCACCTAACTGCCCTACCAACTATTTATACTATACCACCTTAGTGTCTACCTATTTCTAAACACTGACTTTGGCTAATTGATATCAACGGATAATCTATGCGGGAGTTACACTGCTGGGTACTCATGAGCAATACTATTAAACATATCCATCCTCTAGTTTGACCCTAAAAACCTGAGGCAAAAAATAATAGCCACCTTTAGGGGCCCAACTTATGAGTCCAGTGCTAATTTTGAGAGTGAGCCCAGAACCTTGTTATAACAGCAATAATAATATTTGCATTACCTACCTCATAAGGTTATGGCAAGGAAAAATCTTTGTTTCCTCTGAAAGAATTAAAACTCTTGGAGGGCAAGACTATTTCATTTTTTTGTCTTTGAATCTCCATAACCTGTCACCATATCTGACCCCATGGTAAGAGTTTTATAAATATTTATTGATTACTTGATTGATTGAACCTTTAAGCACTATAGAAACATGAGTTGTTATTTTTATAATTAAGCCTGCCTAGTCAGATTGTCTATGGGACCCCTCCTCAGGGGAAGGGTGCAGGGATGGCTGCCTATAATCTTTCCCCTATGACTGAAGTACTAGCTAGTGTGAGAAAGCCTGCAGAGGCCCCAGGGCACTGCACCCGGGCACTGAGATATTCCCAAGCAACGTTTCTTGCCTTTTGTTTTTGTTTATGCATAACAAGCCAGCTTGTTGGTGAAAAATAAAACAGAGTGTGTAGCAAACCCAAGGAGATATGGACTTTACTGTGAAAAACAGTTCCTTTAATGATTCTGAGTCTCAGCAGAGCACAATCATTGGGCACCAGGCTTAGGAGCATCAGTCACATTCCACATCATGTTTTCCCTGACTCTGTGTGTGTGTGTTTGTGCACGTGCGTGCGTTTTGGTCTATAAAGTTGTGTGTGTCTGTGCATGCATATATCGGTATAGGCATGTGTACCATTGGGTGTATGTGGATACTATATGTGTTTGTAATGTTGGTGTGTATGTGTTTGCTAATATCTATGTACTATTGGGGTATGTGTGTATGTATGTGTGTGTGCACACACACATACACACATATGCCTATGTGTTACTATGTGGTGTGTGTGTGTGCATATATATGTATGTAGATGTATATGTATGTATAATTATATATACTTGTATGTGTATTTTGGTGCCGATTTTATGTATTGGTGTATGCATGTGCCTTGTATCAGTGCATGTGTATGCATATGTCTCTGTGCATGCATATTATACTCTATGTGGATGCCTTGTGTGCATAAATCGTCTTTGCACATTTCTATATGTGTGCCATGGTGTTATATGTATTTGTATGCATGTAGATGATATGTGTGCCTGTGTTAGCTGTGTCTATACATGTGTGTACATATGCCTGTGTGTGTATAGGATGTGTATGTGTGTGCATGTGTATGTTTGAGAGCATTATGTATGTCTGTGCATATTTATGTGCCTATATGAGTACACATCTGTCTGCTTGTAGGTCTGTGTATGTCTCTGTGGTTCTGTGTATGAGAGTACATATCTATGGAGTTTCTTCAGGCTGATTTCATACTTTTAAGTTTTCTCTCAGGGCATGTATTATAATTTTTACCTCTGCCTATCAGTGAGTCTCTGAGCTGGGATTTGTCCTTGAGTACGAGGACATCATTTTCCCCACCCTTCCCCCATCTCCCAAAAAAACCACCTCAGCTTCTGACAATCAACCCCACAGCTCCATGTGTCAATATTTGCAGAAGGTAAATCTGAATGAAGATAGTGAATCAGCTGTGACCGCTACAGTCCACATAATCTAAGAGCTAACATGCCATCCAGAAAGCAGCGAGCGCCTGGCCCTTCTCCCTAGCTCAGCTCTGGACTTGCCCACACTAAGTGGACCTTGAACAGATCCCTTCCCCTCACTGGGTCTCAGTTTCCCCATCTGCAAAAGGGGGATGATAAGCTCTGTCCTGCCTCCCTTCCAGCCAGAGCTGTTGTGAGGATCAGATGGGAAGGTCCACATAAATCTATTTTGTAAGCACACTGGATAGAAATGAGAGCAATTGCTGTTATTGCCTGTGAACCAACAATATATTCTAACAGAGGAATATCTTTTGATGCCTAGGATGGAAGTTGCTCCCCTTTCCCTCACTCTCCTTATGCCCTAAATCTAAAAATTTAGCTAAATTTAGCTAAAGCTAAAATTTTGTCTGCCCATATTCTTCTTTGGCTGCTACAGGTGCTTGGATTATGGGAGAAGTAGGTAGGGCTGCTAGAGAAAAGGTAGGCGCCGAGGCTCTAGGAGAGGTGGGCCCTGGAACTGAGAGACAGGTATGGTTGTTAAAGGAGGGTGTGTAATTAATGGTAGATGTGGTAGGTGCTGGGCCTATAGAAGTGGGTACTGGAGTTACAGAAGAGGTGAGTACCAGGGCTATGGAGGAAATAGGTTCTAGACATCAGGGGTTCTTACCTTATATAGGGAAGTCTAGAGACCCTTCTCAGAACAATGGTTTTAAATGCATAAAATAAAATACATAGAATTACAAAGGAAATCAATTATGTTGAAATACAAGACATGAAAATTTTTTTTTAAAAATTCGCAGACCCCAGGCTTAGAACCACTACTCTAGAGGTGTTCAAAGGCATGGGTGCCAGGGCTATAGGACAAATAGACGCCAATGCTGTAACAAAGTCTCTCTGAATGGTTAGCCCTCTAGACATATTTATCCACAACCATTCCTCTCTCCCTCTCTCCCTCCCCCCCACCTTCACCTGGCTTCATCTAGTCCTATTCCCCCTTGGTGATTTTAGTTCCTCTAGGGTCAGCTAGGTTAGAATGGACCTACAAGTAAAGGGGCAGCTAGGTGGCGCCATAGTGCATAGAATGCCAGGCTTGAAGTTGGGAAGACTCATCTTGAGTTCAAATGTGGCCTCAGACACTTACTAGCTGTGTGACTCTGGACAAGTCACTTAATCTTGCTTGCCTCAGATTCCTCATTTGTAAAATGAGCTGGAGAACAAATGGCAAATCACTCCAGTATTTTTGCCAAGAAAACCCCAAATGGGGTCACAAAGAATTAGACATGACTGAAATGACTGAACAGCAATAAAAAGTTCCCCCAGCCTCCAATCCAAGGGTCCCCAAAAGATGGCTTAAAGCACTCCATATTTCTGTTATAAATGTTATTGAACCCTGGCACTACCTGGCCATCGCACTGACTGCCTCATCCCCTTCCACTGGCAAGAGGGAAATGAGTTTTTAATAGCATTCTTTGTCCTCTTTTCTATTTCACGGAAAGCCAGGCAGCAAAGAATGATTCTGGTCAAGCCCAACTCCCCAAACTCCCCTTCATACTCTAGAAGAGTCTGAAATGAAGGCAGCTCCAGCTATTTTTCTATCTATATAACTCACAGGCATAGACTTTTCTTTCACATCCCACAAAGTGATTCAGGCTGCAGAAAGACCCTAGTGGATGTGAAAACTAGTTTTTCACTTTCTCTCTAGAATGAGGTTTTGGTAGCCCAATGCTTTGTACGCATTTAATGGTGAAATCCAGCCCCCAAACCAACACTCTTTCATTCCTGATTCCCATTTTCAGGGCTCTTGATCTCTAATGAGCACCAGGCTTCATTATGAAGACTTTGAGAAGCTCTCATTTGACGGTCAGTCCATGGGGTTGTGTGGCCTCATCCCCCAACAATGTGTGAATGCCCATGGGGAGGATGACCTCAGTGACTTGGGTGGTGTTCAGAGAGAATAATTATGGATGGCCCTGCACTGTTGTGATTTAATGGCATTTCGATCGGGAGAGATGAACAAGCGTTGTCAAAGCTGGACAGGGCTGGCTGTACTAACCCAGCTTCCACGCACAGGCACTAGGAAGATGACAAACTCCCCGGGAAGTTAGAAGAATAGTTAAGGGCAATGATGCGTGGAATGGTCGACTGATATATCAAAGTTGGGCTGCTGCCTTAGGACCCTGCTTAAGTTTATCAAATGGTACAGATGGGATTTCTGACAAAATAAGTGAGAAATAAAGCTTTACCACAGCTGTAAGCAGATGGTGCCATCAGGAGGCCTCTCGGCTTTCTGCCCCCAGCCTCCTCCTCCTCCTCCTCCTCCTCCTCCTGACTGATGCCACCAGCCTCTGACTGAAAGGATGACTGGCTGGAGATGGGGACAGCTTGTGGGCTCACCACACGGAGGCAGGCTAGCATCTCCACCTGTGGCAGAGGGGAATTCTGGAGACTTGAGCCTGAGAGGGTTTCAGGGAAATGGTCCAAGAAGAATATGCTTGAGTACATCTGGACCCTTGGCTACAGAATGGAAATTGTCTGTCTGAGAAAGGTTGCTGCCAGAAAGCATACGTGGAGGAAGGGAAGAGAGAGGTCCCCAGAGAGCCAGAGTAACTTACCTGAGGCACTGAGTGGAGAACTCAACTCAATTTGTCCCCAAGTGTTAGAAAGACAATACAGTAGAGAAAAAAGAACTCTGGTCTTTTAATCAGGAGAGACTTAGTCTCCAGTACTTAACTATGTGTTCATTTGACTTCTTTGGGCCTCAGTTTTCTCATCTATAAAATGGGGATAATTGTTATTAACACCTCTACCACTACATGCTAAGCCCCACACTCAGCTGGGTTGTGGGAAGAAAGAGGAGACATAACCCTGCCCTCAGAAATTTCACTATCTGACAAGGGAGATAAGGTTCTGCTATATAAAAAACATGAAAATTGGACAACTCCATAGGATAACATGCTGTATAATGAAGGGCTGACAAAGGTTCAGAGACACCACTGTTGGAAGCCAAGAGGGCCCTTCCATGACTGAATATTCCTGAACCCTCCAGAGCTAACTGAACCTTTTGCCTGAGTGGTAGGAGAGAAAGAAATGAAACTCCCTTGAGAAAAAGGAGTGACTCTTTTTGGGGTAAATGGAGCCAAAGAAGAAAACCATTGAGCAACAACCTGAGGCAGAGCATACATGAAGTCTGTGCCTTTGGGCAGAGATGTCAGCACCTATTGGGGTCCATAGTTAGATGTTCAGCACTCTTTAGGGTCTACATCTACGGGGAGAGAGATACTTGACCTGTGTTGGAACCCATGTCCTTTAGCAGAGAGGTTGGGCCCATGTCAATGATCAGAGAGATGTTTTAAGGTCTGTGTCCTTGGCTAGAGACATCCTTGACGTCCATCCATTCCCTCCCAGGGCTTTTTAGGGAATGGCTCGTCACACGTTGGGGCCAAGAGTAATTGACACCGTAACTGGGCACTGGTAAACGGAAAGTCAGTCTTCTGGGCTAGACTCCGAGTAGTGCAATGTGGAGCAATGTGGAGAGATCATTCTCCTGCTGCAATGCCAGAATCCTGTAATGAGGACTCATGCTGGTTGGCTCCTAACCCTCAATTGCTGGAACATTTCTGTCCCATTATAAGATGACATATTGCCTGAAGATAGTTTGATAAACAGCCATCAGAGCTGTGCTTAGCGGTGTGCGGAGTTATACTTCATTGGCTATATTCCTGCCAAGAAGTAGCATGTCCATAATGAGCATGTGGGAAACGTGGCCAGGGCAAAGCCGCACCGATCCCGATACCCTGGCGCCATCCTCCCATGCAGGGCTCATTTGTATTTCCTCATCACTTGTCACTAAATTGTAGGACTGGGCAATTATTTCCTGCAGAGCTGCAGCAGGTAAAGGGAGCCTGGGAAGGAGGCAAGGAGTGGGAAGTGGGTATTCTGAGGGCGGGTAAGTGTGTCAGTTAATAGCAGTCGTCATTCAACATTCATTGCACTTAGCACAATGAGGATGGCTTCTGTGACGCTGTCATGCCTCCTGATATGGTGGGTTCAGCACATGATGCAATGAGTACAAGGGCTGGGGTTCTAGTCCAAGCTCAGTCATTAACTCACTGGAGATTTTGGCAGGTCGTCGTCCATCTCTGGGCCTGTTCCTCCCCCTCCCCCATTAAACGGAGATGTTATCTCCCCCTCTCACCTCACTAGGATGTTAGGAAGAGTAAATGGGGACATGAGCCTTTGGAAGGTCAAAGCACAACCATTTCCCTTTCCTTGGAGAGGTGGGGGTCTAGGAATGCAGAATGTTGAATGTGGCATCAGTCAGGTCACTAGGTCATCTGCTTTTGCTTAAATTTTTATTTGTCAAAAGGAAAAGCTCAGTGGGGGAGGGGCAAGGGGCAAGGCAGGAAGGAGGTATTCTGAAATTGAGGATGAGGGAGAGGGGTTAGACCTGTGATTCTATTGGCACGGGGAATTCCTGGGTGAGGAAACTCCCTCTGCCAGTACAAATCAGCATCTTCTCTGCAATTTATAAATCTTGCAGATTTCATAGAACACTGAAAGGGGCAGTGACTTGTTCAAGGTCACCTAAACAGTAGGTGTCTAGGTGCCAAAGGTAGGACTTGAACCCAGGTCTTCCTGGCTTCGAGGTTGATTTCTTAGTTACTATGCACACTGCCTGTACATGGGAAACACTTGTACATGAAAACTTGTATATGAAAACAAGTGAAAAAACACTTGTATATGAAAAACCAAAAGATGTGTCTGAAAACGAGCGTTGTAAAAACGGAAGGGAAAGGAAGGGGAGGGGGGTGGAGGGGAGGGGAGGGAGCAATCAGGGTATTTGCAAAGTCTTTCTTATGTCCTTTTTGCTGCTCACCTCTGCCTTCTCCTCCTCAAGACTAACTGCCTTCTGGCCAGTGATACTATAAACATGTCCTGTGTGGTCAGGAAGCCACAATGGATAAAGAACTGTAGTTTCCTGGCCAGGCTTGTTACCCTTCAGGAATCAACCTGTGGACAATTTTCTGGATCCCTCTAGATTCTCCTGGCTTTGCTACCTCCATTCAGGACCTCACCAGCTGCACCTACTCAGGAAATAAAATCAGATGGGTCCAGTCCCCCTCCTCCTTTGTCCCTGACCTCATGAACTTCAGCAATGATGGGGTAATTCACCTCCTAGCCTAGCCTGGCCTGACCATGTAGCATGATACAGGAGAAAGTTCAATTTGTATCAATAGCTCCCTACCCAGGTATGGGCTATGTTATGAAAGCCCCAGGAGGAGAGGACATATTTATCTCTGCCCTCTCATAAACTCATAGACTCATTACTACACTACATACATACATGACACAGTTATACAGTATCTGTGACATGGCTCATTTTTCACCCCAGGAATCATTCCCTGGGGTAGATATATCTAAAAATTACTATGCCACAACACTGTATAACTCATAGCATATATAGCATATAATACACAACACCTAATAGAATATAGATAGATAAATCATGACATGTAGTTCACATCATGGATACTATTATAACATGTAACATGTACCACGTGAAAATGAACTAACGATAGTTAACATTTGTATGGCACCTCCTATGTGCCAGGCACTGTGCTAAGCACTTTATAAATATTATTTCATTTGAACCTCACAACAACCCTGGGAGTAATCCACATTTATTATGATCCCCATTTTACAGTTGAGGAAACTGAGGCAAACAGTGGTTAAGTGACTTGCCCAAGGCTACACAACTAGCATATGCCTGAGGCTAGATTTGAACTCAGGTCTTCCTGACTCCAGGCACAGTGCTCTATCCACTGCATCACCTAGCTGATAGAAAACACACTGTATAACCTGGCAAGAGTAAATAGATTGCCTGTAAGAGCTCTCCCCCATAAATAGATAGGGGATCCTTCAGCAATGAATTTGCAAGTCCTAGCCTTGTGCAAGGTGGGATACAAATGGCAGAGGTGAGCATTCCTGCCCTGTTTTCCTGCCAAACTCCTGGATACAGGAAGACCCCTACCCTGAGGGCAGCTGGGACCGAGGACGCAGCTGCCACTTTCACTAGGGCGCGTCACACTGAGGCTGGCAGCATTCGCATCCAGATTGCTTGGCCAAACTGTTTATGGCCAGCGGGACCCCATAAAAGCAGCCCCGTGGTCCAGTATAGGATGGACCTCAGAGAGGAGTGGATTGATGGCCTGCCTGGATGAATGAATGATTAATTGATTGACTAACAGATTGACAGTAGGCCAAACCACCAACTGACTGCCCAGACCAATAGCTAAATGGTTGAACAGGGTAGCTGATCACACGTAGAAGTCAGAGGACCTATTCAGCCAGGCCAGTCTCAAAGGCCACACTACTGAGAAACAAAATCCATTGCAATCGTTTTGCTAATTACTGAGTCAAGAGACTTGCTAAATAAAACACGTGTGAGTAATTCCCCGGAGTCAGGAGGGATTGGCCCTGAAATGCGAAGGCGCCAGCTGCCCCCTCTCCAAGCGCTCAGTTACCTCCACCTCCACCTCCACCCCCTCCCTTGAGGAGGCCAGGCTCAAGAGCCAGATCCCACCAGGATATCCTGAACTGATCCCAGAGAGGATGTTCCAAAGAGTTTAAATTATTGTAAAAATAAAGCAAGCCAATGGAAATTCCTCAAAAATGAGCAAAACCTCCTCTGGCCTTGGCTCAGAACTTGTCTGTCATTGAGGGGAGGCTTATGTGTCCCCTACTTGGGCACCTGATACCTGAACTAAATAACTTGCCCTCTGTTTATATAGAGGCAGCACCCCGTCACACAATTGCACTCTTCTAGACCCCACCTCCCACTCTCCTCAGCAGGAAGTCAGTGGGCTCAAAGCTGTGGCATCCCACAGCAGGGAGGCGCTGCACTGAGACAGTCCCACTCTCTGGCTCCCATGGGACACATGTATTTGTAAAACAGTTGACAGGATTAAGCCTCCATTAGGGAACTGAGTCAATACTCAGATTGTAGTTATGGTTGGGGTTAGGACTCAGCATCGGCCTGGGGTTAAGACTTGGTCTGAGTTGAAGATTAGGGATGAGTCTGTCCCCAGGGCCTAGAGTTCTTTGTGTAGAGCTAACTGGACTTGTTCAAATCTAAACCCCCCCCACCACCTCACCTTGTGTGTTATAACCATTAGGCGAACCCAGAGACTCCTATAGGAGCACAGAGCTAACTCAAAACAGTCTCCTCTGCCCTTGAGTGATAACACTAGAAATTCCTTTATGGCATTCCTAACATGTCACAAATGCAGCATGAACATGCTCAAGCCATCATGGTGTTGGGAATGAGTCTTCAAGACAGTGTCACTGGGAGATAACCTTGACCCCTGTCTGCTAACCTGTCATGCCTTGTGCAATATACCTGGTGTATTCTAGGATCTAGGACCCTCCAGCTTGTAAATCGTGCCCATCTGTGCAAGCACAGGGTCACCTCCCAACTGCCAGTTGTCAGCTCACAGTACCATAGAAAAAGCAAAGTCATTGGGTGAAATTCAATCTTCTGCCCAAGGACCCTCTTTCTTTCTTTATGGCCCTATGCCTCAGCAAGGAAGAGAATTAAGCATTAATTAAGCACCAGTAGTTAAGCATTTGCCAAAATCATAAACATAGAGGCTTGAGTGGCCTGGATGTTGAGATCCTTATGGAGCCTTGAGCTGGGACCCAGCACTAGCAAGGCCTCTGCCTGTGACAGTTCCAGGTCTTGCCTGGACCAGCATATACAGTTTCTGTTTCATAAAGCTTTGGGGACAAGAGAAAGAGACAGTCTTATTCAAGACTTAGTCAAAAACTACAAAGAGTGGAAAGGTTCCTGCTTCTGGAGGAAGCTGCCTGAAAGAATGAGCTGTCCATCATGGCTGGCAGCAAAGGGTCATGGGAAGATCTTTGGACTACGAGTCAGGAGAGCTCAGTTTGAGTCTCATATCCATTACTGATGAGTGCCGTGGTGATGGGCAAGTGGCCTCCACCCTCTGGGCTTCTGTGGCCTCTGAGGTCCTTCTCCAGCTCAGACATTCCATTGTTCTATGATTCCACGTTTCTATGACACTAGTTGACAGTAGGTGTTTTGGAAAGTTCATTGTTTCTCTGACTTCCTGTAGAATCCATCGAAGCCTTGGGGGTTTCTCAGCTGTACTCCCCTTCTAAACATCTAACACAGCAAAGGATTATCGGGATTCATTAAATGATAAAGTGTGGATGGTCAGGCCATAAATCTTACAAGGTCACAACTGGAAAATGTCACATTTTGAATTAAGATGAAGGCTAACATTACAGGTCTGTCCAGATTAAGCATGTGAAACCATGAGGACAGCAGTGAGACCACCCACTGCAAGTCAGACACCTCCATGAACATGTGGGAAACTAGCTGTTCCCGAAAGCGAAATGTCAGAGCTGGGAGTAGTGAAAACACCTTCCGTCCGTCAGACACTGCTCTTCTGGAGAGGGGGAGAAACAGTCCTCGGAAACAAAGAGGTGGGGCTGGGATCCGACCTGAGAACACATGTAATCGATCAGACAGCTTCTTGAAGGAAAGAAGGAGATGCTCCCCCCGTAAGAGGAGTGGTAACTTTGGGGCCAACACTGAGAACACCCATCACCGACTAGATGCTGTCATACAAGAGCGGGGAAAGCGGAGTCCCCAGAAGCAGCATAGCAGGATAAGGGTCAGCAGCGAGAACCACCACTCCAGCCAGTTGGACCCTGCTTTGCTGGAATGGGGAAGGCGCTCCACCCACAGACGAAACGGCAGGGCTAGGGCCAGCGGTGATAATATGTGCATCCAACCAGATGCCTGTGCTCTGCCAGAACAAGGGAGACGCCATCTGCGGAAGAAAAGCAGTCGGGCAGGGGCCAGCGGTGAGAACAACCAGAGGCCAGAGACTAGCGTGCAGGAGCGGGGAAGGTGCAGTCCCCACAAACGCAGAGGTAGAACCAGGAGCAGAAAGGAAAATACTGTCAGCCCGCCCTACGCCCCTGTGAAGGAACGAGGGAGACACACTTCTCAGAAACAGAGCAGCCAGACTGGGATCAGCGAGAGGAACACTCACAGTCAGTCTTCGTCCTCTTTGAGAGAGTGGGGGAGATGTCCCCGGAAGCAGAGGGCAAGGGCCGGGACCAGTGGGGAGAACATCTACCTGGAATGCCCCATAAAGGAACGGGGAAGACGCTCACAGAAACGGAGCAGCAGATCTGCGCCTAGCAGTGAGAATATACATTTTTGGCCAGATGCTCCCATAAAGGAATGCAGCAAGTACTCTTCCCAGAAATTCAGCAGCAGATCTGGAACCAGTGGTGAGGACTTGCACACCCAGTTAGGCATCCCCACAAAAGAACGGGGGAGAGGCCGTCCTCGGAAATGGAGTGACAGAGCAGGAGCCCGCAGTGAGAACAGGCAACCCAAAACAGAGGCCCTCATGAAGGAATGGGAGATATCTCACTACTGGAAGCAAGGTAGCAGAACCACGAGAGCGAGTAGTGTGAACACCCAGAGCTGGTTGGGCACTACTGGGCAGGAACAGGGGAGACATTCCCATAAACGGAGAAGCAGGGCTGGGGCAAGTCATGAGAACACCTACAGCAGGTCATTCACACCCCTGCAGGAATGGGGGAGAGGCTATTCCCATAAGCGGAATGCCAGGACTAGGGCCAGCAGTGAGAATACCCACAGCTGGTCGGATAGCCTCATGCAGGAACCAAGGAAGTTCCATCCCCAAAAGCAGAGTAGCAGGGCTAAGACCAGGAGTGTGAATTTGCAGAGCTGGTCAGACGGAGTCCTTGTTCAGGAGCAAGAGAAACGTTCTCCCCAAAAACCGAGAAGCAAGGCCAGAGCAAGCGGTGGGAACACCTGCATCCGATCAGATGTCATCGTGCAGGAGACGAGGAATTCCCCTTCTCAGAAGTGGAGTGCTAAGCCAAAGGCCAACAAGGTCTACAAACGCAGCCAGTCAGATCCTGTTCTGCGTAAGATGGGGAGGTGCCATTCCCAGAGGCCAAATGCCCGAGACAGGGCAAGCAATGAAAAAACACACAGTCAATCATCTACCACTCTCATACATGGACAAGGGAGACGCAGTTCCCGGAAGCTGAACAGAAAACTTGGATCGAGAGGCAAGAACACACATAGCCAGTCAGAAATCTCCGTGCCCAAACGGGGGAGACACTCCTCCCAAAAACACAGAGGCAGGCCTAGAACAGACAGTGACAATGCACACAGTTGGTCAGATGGCTCTTTGCATGACAGGAGAAAATTTTTTCCTCAGAAGCCAAACATGAGAGCTATGAGTGTTGAGAAAGTATACCTCCAGCCAGATGCAGCGATGTATGATCGGTGGAAACTCTGTCCCCAGAAGCCAGGCATCAGAGCTAACGGTGAGCACAGACACAGCCACCCAGATGGTGCCATCTATGATCAGTGGAGACCCTGTCCCCAGAAACAAAGCATCAGGCCTGCCTTGGGAGGTGAGACCGTACAGAGCCAGTCAGATAGCCTTGGGTCTGAGCAGAGGAGACTCAGTCCTCAGAAGTCAAGCATCCAATCTGGGGCTAATAGTGAGATTGCCAGTCAGTCAGACACCCCAAAAACTGAACAAGAGAAATCTGTTCCTGGAAAGCTGAGTACCAAGACTGGGGGAAGTGGTGAAAGTGGCCCCCTCCTCCCAGAGTCCTCTAAGCAGGAGGTGGGGAAATTGTATCCCTTAAAGCCGAGCAGCGGATCTGCAGCAAGTGGTGAGAACGCATGCAGTCACTCAGATACCACGCTGCAGGAGCAGAGTACTTACTGTTTCCAGAAATCAAGTTATCGGGGTGGGATAAACAGTGAGAATACACACAGTTGGTCAGACTCAGCTGTGCATGAGTGGGGGAGGGCTGCTTCCTGGAAGTCCAACAGTAGGACCGCAGGGAATGGTGAGAACCCACAGAGCTGGTCGGATGCCTTCACGCATGAATGAAGGAGACACTGTCCCTTGGGAAGAAGACTTAAACTCCGGCTCTCCCCTGTCCAACCAGAGGAACCATCGTCTCCTCGGCTCCCTACAATCTCCGCGAGGCCCTGATGGCTCTGTTAAGGGGAACTCTGAGTCCTTCCTACTTTTTGCCTCATGGGGTTGTATATCCGCACCTACCAAGAGGTGGTAATGTGTTGGTTGACTCTTCCAATCTGCTCAGATAGCTCAGGTGGGTAAGGATAGGGGAAACAAAGGCACATTTTCCAGGTAATGTTATGAGGCCTGACCAGAGAATTTAATAAGATGAATTTTCCTATAAACACAATTGAGAATTTAATGAGATTCTTCCGTTTGAATTATAAGTCCCTAATATGAGCCGTCTCTAATTGCCTGAGTGTGTCTGAGGATGACAGTGTGTTTAAGCTTCAGTTTTGCATCTAATCTAAATAAATTAGCAAACAGCCCCAAATCTGGGCCATGACTCATTGATGTAATAGCGCAGCCACAGCGGGGTCGTCAGCTACGGCCAACAAGAGGTCAGCCTGGGTGTCTTCTTCTTTAGCGTACAGGCATATCTCTTCACCGACTCCTTTCCCCTACCCAGAGTTGGGGGACGACAGCACAGTGGGAAGGTCTTCATGGGGAGGGGGAACCAAGGGGTGTTTGAGCCCCTTCCAATTCCTAACCTCCAGATGGGGGTTGGAGGAGGGGTTTCTACTTCCAAACACCATTCTCTTTCCTGAGCCTATGAACATTTACATGGTCCTAGATCACAGAGCTGAAAGGGATCTCAAAGGCCAGCCAGTGCAACCTCCTCCTTCTACAGATGAGGAAACTGAGGCCCATGAAGTGATTCTCCCAAGGAAACACAAGTAGTTAGTATCAGAGATAGGATTTGAACCTAGGTCCTCTGAACGCTCCTCCATTATATGCCAGGCTGGAATCTGGGTGCCCGTTCAAACCCCTTGCCTCTCAGTATGGTATTGCAGTTTTGCTAGGTGGAAACATGCTCTAAAAGCATCCTTGCCTCCTCTTCTTTGGATATGTGGCATTTGAGACTTCTGGGGCACTGGGTCAGTATTAAATTATGGCTAGGAGTCAGCAGTCTAGCATGAAAGGAAAGGGCGAGAGGAACAGAATGGCCCCAAACTGAGAATCCGAAAATCTGCATTTTGATTTTGGCTTTGCCACTGTCTCACTTGTGTCTTTGGACGTTCCTTTCTCTGAGCCTCAGTTTCCTCTTCTGGCAAATGAAAACGATAGTGTTTGTCTTGCCTGACTCACCAAATCAGATGAGCTAATGTGTATAAAATGTTATCATCAAGGTCAGAAGGTGAAGGCCAGAGTTATTTTTTGGAGCTGTCACAGAAGGAAAGGTAACATGGTCCAACGCAGAGTGGCCTGATTTGGAGTTGGAGGGCCTATGTTTTAATCCCCTTTCTGTCCCTTACTACCTGTGTGACTTTAGGCAAGTCACTAAACCTCTCTGATCTTCCATTTCTTCCTCTGTAAAATGAAGCAGTTGGACTAGACAAGGCCTCTAAGGCCCCTTTCAGCTCGAGTTCATGACTGATGCTGATATCTTTGTCTATGGATCAGTGTCTTAGCTGCTTACGGAGCAGACGTTTTCCATCATGTTTCCCTCAGTAGAAATCCCACCTCACAGTCCATTTCAGGAGAATCTCTAGATTTGAAGTTGGTCACTCTCCTCAGTCCATTCATTAAAGGCATGTGTGCCTAAAGAGAAAGGGTCATTCCATTTATTCATTCAACAGGCACTTAAGCCCCAGCTCTATTAGCAAGGCACAGTGAGATACAAAGGGAGGAAAAATCAGCCCCTGAGCTCAAGGAATTTATTTATTCTCTTGGGTGCCACTCTGGATGCCTCTTCCCACACCAACTCACCTTCATCAAAAAAGATCCCTAGCTCCCAAGTCGATCCATATACATAGCCCCTGGGGCCCAGAACCTGACCTCCAAAACCTCATACTATTCCTAGACAGTCTCAAGGCATAGCTGAGGAGGGGCAGAGAAGAGACCAGAGGGTCAACGGGGAGACCTCAAGAAGATGCCGGAGGAGGAGATTGAGGGAAGAGGCCAGAGGGTCCCATCATGCGAGCAGGCAGGTACCAGGAAGACAACCCCAGAAACCAAGGATGCAGAGGATTTGGAGGATCTAGCAGGACTCTGTTTTTACGCTCTTTTATTACTCTCCAGATCTCTAGGTATTCTGTATATGCAAGTCTGGTTTCCCCAAATAGACTGTGAGCTCCAAGGGAGAAGGTTCTATGTCACATAATCATGTGGAAAGAACTTACAAGACCATTTAATTCAAGCTACATCTTGTAGAATTCCCTCCACAAAATCATGGATAAATGGTGAGCCAGGTTCTACTTGAAAACCTTTGAATGGCAAACCCACTTCCTCCTGATAGAGCCCATTCCATTTCTTGGAGAACTTCTAACTAGTAGGATGGGTACCTGGGGTACCCCCTCTCACACTTGGGGCCCCCAGGATACTGACCCCAGGTTCAAGGTGCTCTGTGAGTCCTCATGATCCCCTAACTCCAGATGTTTGTTTTTCTTTTCTCGTTAGTCAGGGGACACAGTAAAGCAAAAACAATTAAGTAGCATAAGAGTAAAAGTAGTAATGGAATATTCTCCACCATAAGCCTGGAGAATACATTCCCACAAACACACTTACCTTTGGTGGATAGAGTGGGTACACATAGGTATCACATATGAAGGCACACAGGTAGACAATGCATGTGGTCATTGCACACATCTAGAGGGGACACTCATGCCTCCAGGAATACAAGACCACTATTCTATTCCAGTGATATAGCTAGCATTCAAGACTCAAAAAGCACTTCACAAATATTATCACATTTTCTCTCCAAAACAACTCTGGAAGATAGGCGCTATTATTGTCCCCATTTTCCCATACCCCAGGATGAGAAAACGGAGGCAGACAAAAGTGGTAACTTGCCCTGGGTCATAAAGCTAGTAAGTGTCTGAGAATGGATTTAGACTCAGTTCTTACTGACCATAGTTTTAGCGCTCTATCTACTGCACTGCCTAGTGCCATTCTCAGGAGAGCATTGGGAGTGGCATTGCTACCAAGGGCTTTTTTTTTCCCCATTGGTTTCTGCTGGCCTCATGATGACTACTGGGCTCATAGTCTTAGCTGGGCATTGCTACACTAGTCTTCAGTAGTTTCTTGGTGACATAGCTTCTGGCTGGTGTCTAGAAACTTCTGGGATTCATCTCTTCAGGCCCATCTCAACTATAGTCTGTTAGAATATTGTGGCCAGAAACTTTTCCCCATCAGGGCAGATGTCTAGTCATAATGATGTTCAAGGAGGACTGGCACCTCTGGTGTGAGGGCTTGCCGAGCCATTTTCAGGGCTGCTCACCCACTTCTGATGTCTACTTCTCAACCAACTCTCACCTGTGGGTGGCTCCAAGAAGCTGTAGCATGTGCAGCGGAGAGACCCCAGTAAAATTGTCTCAGCAGATGTTGAAGGTAAGTAGCAGGCCTCAGACCTGTGGGTGAATTAGGAGAATGTCTACCCCAAGGATGTGAAGACTTCCCATGGTGGAAGGGGCAGATGATTACAGTTTGTTCCAGTAGCCACAGAGGAGGCTAAAGCAGGTGCTATGGAGCATGTAGAGCTTGGTCACCCATCGAAGATGCCAAGGTCATCCCCTGCATCCCCAGCCGTTTCCCATTGTCCTGACTTTTGTCTTACCACTAGACTTCTATAACTCTGGAAGAGACAGTGAAGCTGATGACTTTACACAGCTCTGTCTCACTTAAATCCAATTCACTCACAAGTCAAAACATCATCCTGTGAACGTCATTGGTCCTCTTTGAAAATGAAAGACAAAACACTATATCAAGCTAACAAAAGCCAGGTGGAGTCCCCCTCAATTATGATTAAATCTTCTTTCTTAAGCTGAGTCCTTTGTCTTAGATGACTATGTAGCTCAGGGTTAAAAATTCCTGAGATCCTTCAAAAGTTTTGAGTCAGAACAAAAGGTGAGCAGAAGAGGCAACAGCTTCGTTTTCCACCCTGCAAACCCACCCCCCATTGTGCCTCATTGTGTGTTCTGGGGCCAAGCCAAACAAAGTCTAACCCTCCTTCCAGGTGGGTTATCTCCCCCACAGCATAGCCAAGCACAGAGCTAGGAACATGGTGAGGAGCAGAAAGAGGTTAGTAATCATTTGACTTGACATCTAAACTGCTTGTGTGAACCAAGCAGATCCAGGCAGATTGACTCAGAATGTCTTCCCTCCCACTCCCCCATCTCAAGCAGCACAAATGTAACCTGCCCCTCAAGGTCCAGCTTAACCTCCCCTATGAACCTCCCCTGGCTACCTCAGCCCACATCGATCTCTCCTCTCTCTTACTATCTACGACAAACAACCTGTTACCTGATACAGCACACTGCCTGGAGTTGAGTTCATTTTTACTGTGTGTGAATTTTGTCTCCCCTAACAGACTCTGAGCTCCCAAAGGTAAGAGCTCTGTCTTGTTTATCTCTATACATGCCTCGGATATAGTGCAATACTGGATATATAGCATGCACTTTGTGATTGGTTTGTATCCCCGGGGTTTTTTGTGATGATTGACCAATCAAGCATATATATTAAGTTCCAACTACATATCAAATACTATACTAAATGGTTTCTGTCTTCAAGAAGCTTACATTCTATAGGAGGAGAAAATGTTTATGTGTGTAACATGTATATACATGTATATGTATATACATGTGCGTATATAATTTTGTATATTTATTCGTATGTACATGTAAGAGTATATATACATATATATTCACAGATTTAGAGCTAGAAGTGACTTTGGAAGTCCAAACTTATTTTACAGAATAAACTAAGACAGGATTTAAGTGACATGCTCAGAGTCACACAGCTAGTAAGTGTCTGAGACCAGATCTGAACTCAGGTCTCATTCACTCCAAGTCCAGTTCTTTGTATAAAAAAGATGCTAGGTGATTTGGGCAGAAAGGGCGTGAATAACTAGGGGAAGTCAGTAAGGATGTAGAGGTCAAAGTGCTCAAGAAAACTTCTTTCTCCTCTGCCCAGAGGTTTCCATTGTTCTCATGTGCCCTTCCATAAGCTCCCATATTTCTGGCACCCTTAGTTCCTCCAGAATTCTAAGGTGGAGGAGAGTGACCTCAATTTCTTAGTTGAAGGAAGTGGAGAATCTGAACATAAACCCAGAGCTGGAGGAGACCTTAAGAGGTCATGTAGTCCAACCTCCACCTTTTACAAATAAGGAAACTGAAGCAGAGAGAAGTTAAGTATCCAGAGTCACAGAGCTGGTCATTGTCTGAGGTGGGTTTTGAACTCAGATCTTCCTATCTCCAGGTCCAATTCTTTAACCCACTGTTATTGGGGTCGCAGAGGTGAGATTGTAAGGCTTTTGCATTTCTGAGCAACAAAGTCATTTCTTTTTTTCCCCCTTCTTTATTAAATTTTTGGTAAGGCAATCGGAGTTAAGTGACTTGCCCATGACCACACAGTTAGTGAGTATCACGTCCGAAGTGGGATTTGAACTCAGGTCCTCCTGACTCCAGGGCGGGTACTCTATCCACTGCACCACCTAGCTGCCCCCCATTTGCCTGGATTTTCAAGGCAAATTAGCAGAAGGGCAAAAACTAGCACCAAGGTCTCTGAGCTCCTGGCTATTGGCTTTTTCCATCACCTCATGTGGGCTTCCCCTTAAATCTTCTTCTTGACCTGACGTTACATGTCCCCAAGGAGTCTCCCCAGTGAAAATGAAAATCGAAACAGTCCATGCCCTCAAAGAACTTACAATCCAGAGGATAAACAGGATCTATCCAGGTAAATAAATATAAAGTGAATACAAAGTGCTAACAATTAGAGGAGAGGGTCAGGAAAGTCCTTACATTGGAAATGTGTTTGAGCTGAGCCTTGAAGGTTACTAGGGATTCCAGGAGGCAGAGGTGAGGAGGGAGAGCATTCCCATCTTGTGGTCTATGAAAGGGCATGGAGAATAGAATGACGTGCTGGAGATGCTGCAACTAAGCCGGTAAGGAAACCTTGGGCAGCTAGGTGGCACCATAGTGCATCGAGTGCCAGGCCTGGAGTCAAGAAGAATCATCTTCCGAAGTTCAAATCCGGCCTCAGACATTTACTAGCGGTGCGACCTTGGGCAACTCACTTAATTCTCTTTGCCTCCATTATCTCATCTGTAAAATGAGTTGGAGAAGGAAATGGTAAACCACTCCAGTATCTTTGACAAGAAAGTCATCACAGAGATCATAAAGAGTCAGGCACTACTGAACATTAAGAAGGAATGGTTCAGCTTATGGTTGAGCTGGATCCTCCAAGTTCTGCTTGTGGGACTAGATTTGTCTCTGCGCTCTCTCCAGGCTGGCTATGTGTGGCCTTGGTCCCCCGATCCTCTGGCCTCCAGTCTTTTCTCTCAAGCTCTCGTATCCACAGGCTGGGCTGGACCTTCATTTCCCCTCCTGCAGACTGTGAGTGAGTGTACCGTCTTTGTCAAAGTCAGCTGGTGAAGGCTGCTTTATGCAAATGCTAAATGTGACAATGGAGAATAATTGAAAGGTGTTAAGTAGAAATTGCAAGTAACTGCTGACAGTGCCTGAAAGCTAATGATGCTAATTAAGGTATTCCCAGGGATGGGGCCAGGAAGAAGCCGGATCTGTGGCTTGGAGCTGGCTCCTGCTTGGGGTGTAGTTCTTAGGGAATGTAAATGAGGTGCAGGAAATGTCACTCTCTAATGAGGACGCCCAAACAGCTCCAACGAGACACCAGGGATAACTGTAAACTCAGCTGACAGACCAACTGCTGCATTCTGCCTGGGACTTGCCCAGATCTCCCTCTTCTGCATCCCCCGAGCACCCCCTCCCAAGCATTCTGGACTTCCCAGCTCCAGTCTGATGCTACTTCCCCTAGACGGGTGGAGAGGGTGGTATGACCTGCTGGTTACTTGGAGTGGCAGAAGCTGGACCTTGGGGCTTGGGCAGCCACAGCAGCATTGCTGGTTGAGGGCTGATGTAGAACCCTTGGGCTGGGAGAGGATGCCATTGCCCCAGACAATGATGAGGTAATTCTCCAGAGTAAACTTGAGCTGATGAAACCATATATTCCAGACTTGGAAAGACTTAAAACATTTTCAGCCACCGTAACTATAAGGCTACCTGCATTGCTGAGCTCCACAAGAGTGGGATACACACACGAGGCAGTCATAGCCACTTGGGTCAGCTCTGGGTGTGAAGGGTGGGTGAGATCTAAAGGACTGTAGGACAGAGATAACAGAAAAGGAAAAGAGATGTGGAAGGCTAGCGTGACCTGAGGGTGAGCTCTGAAGAGTGGAGCGATGTCTCTTCCAAAAGCGTTTTGAGAAGACCCTGATTTTACATACAAAGTCCAAGAGCAATGCGGAGCCTGGAAAGTCACTGTAGTCTAAAGGCTGTTGGGGGCCTGAGGGACAGTGTTGCCTAACAGCTGGCAGAACCTGAAAGATATCGGGGCCTGAAGGATAGTGATGTATTAATGTAGGAAAAAGTCATTTGCTCCCTTACTGTTGATTCCACATCACCCTGTCCCTTCCTCTTCAGAGGGTCATCCTGGGATATTTTTCTTCTTCTTTACTTTCCTTTTGTATTCCTTTCTTTCTCTCTCCTTTCCCTTTTCTCCCTTTCCTATCCCTCTTCTCCCTTTCCTTCTATCATGTCCAGACAGCTTTCTGCTTTCTCACCCTACCCAATCCCAGAGCATCTCTGAGCGGCTTCCACCTCCAGTCTTGTTCCACAGCTTCCCTTAGCCCCCAACCTGGCCTGAGAGCAGTGCTGCCTAGCACCCCCAAACTGCTACTGCACCTGACCAGAGCCAGGTCACCAGGACAGCATCTTGGAATATGCCTATTCCCAGGATTAGTGTCAATGTCCTTCCCTGGCAAGAAGGTAACGTCTCAGAGAGGCATATTAACCCTTTCCAAGTGGGACGGTGAGTATGGGTAGGTTTTCTCAAGTGACACTTGAGATGAGCAGACCAGGCTCAGGAAATAGGGTACCACACTAATGAATTAATTAACCAGTGATGGAAGGCAGGAAAGAAGCTCAAGTTCTGAACTGTAGGAGTATATAAATGCAATATTGCTCTGAACTTCTGGAAAACTATAAAACAATCTTTTTGACTAGAATACTCACCCCCTACTTCAGGGGATTATCCCTTTCTCAATTACAACCTGATGTGATTGTTATTATACAATCTACTTTGTAAAGCCACATGGTTTATTAAGCATAGCAAATCCATAAGAACTTCAAGTGCAATCCTGTGTCACATAGATGCCCCAAACTTCCTCCAAGCTTTTACTCATCCCACATCCTCAAAAGTCTTGGGCAAGGCAAAAGCTCGTGTATCTGGGACTTGCCGTGGGTCCATTATTCAAGTCAGAAAGAAAGGTGGCAGGGCAGTGAAGCTCTGGAGGTGGGTGGTCTCCCAGCCTTCTCACCAACTGCTAAGGTTTCATGGCAGCAGCCAATCCAGCCCTACTCTGGCTCCATCCTTGTCACGTGACTCTAGTCCCTGCCACCCTAATGCAATGTGGAAAATCAGGAATCCCAGTCACTGGTCTTGGTCAAAGTATCTAGGGTCTTGGGATCATAGATCCAGAGCTGGAGGGCTCCCGTGAGGTCATCTAGTACAGATAAGGAAACTGGGGCCCAGAAGGATGAAGCAACTTGCTTCAGGTCACACAGGTATGAGTGTCAGAGCATCTGGGGGTACCATGGTGACCTCAGCAGCCAGTAGCAGTATCTGTATGGCCCCTGGCTACTGTCTGTTCCTCCCTCTGCTCCTGGCTGCCCCTTAAATGGTGGGCTAAAAAAGGAAGGGTTTGAATCTCAAGGACAGAGAGTAAGAAGAAAAATGAACAATCCAGTCCACCTATGTACCAGATTCTTCATGTCCTCAGACCTTTCACAAGGTCTCTGGATCATCTTGAGTCCATACTCATATCCCTTGATTCTCCATTCCTCCAGTCACAGCTTGTGACACATCTGGGTGGTGGAAAGATGGGAAAATGGCAACAGAGATAGAACTCCCAAAGGGAGGGGCAGTCCTCAGGAACCACATCACTCCTCACTCTCTTCAAATCATTATTTACCTCTGTACCCAGGGGGGGAAATAACAATAATTTAAATAGACAAGAGGGCAATGAATGGGCACTGGTTACATAGATTTTCAGGCCAACTTAATTTGGAATTAGCTATAATACATGACACAGCCAAAAATTCAATTCTAGACAATGCAGAAATTCAGACTGCTTCCCCCACCCTGCCTTCAGCAACTAATTTACCCTAGAACAAGTGGAACTCAGGTGCAGGAAGCAAGTGAGGGGGGTATGAAGTGTTCTTTTATTAAGATGGAGCCCCCATTCTGCCCACAAACCCAGGTATTCCCAATGCATGATGATTTTCTTTTTGAAATTCCAAGTCATCCCTGACTGGCTTCCCCTTTCTCTCATTTCATATACATCAAACAGCTATAGTGCACAGGATGATTTCCCTACTCCAGGTAAAAGTCATCTCTAAGGTCCTTCTGTTGGCCTTCTCTCCACCACCTCTACCCCAGCATGGAAAAAGCAGGGCCTTCCTCTGCATCCGTAAAATCCAAAAGGCATCAGACCCCTCAGCAGCCCCCCTCCCTGTTGATAAATAGGAAACATTTAAATAACACACGGTGAAGAAAAACAGCAATAGATGAAAACTATAGAACATGAAATACACTTTGGCAGCCCCGATAACTCATGTCGTATTTATTATCATTGGCACACACTCATCTCCTCCTGCTTGTGAGTCTGTTTCACTATTAATGTAGTCTGTCCAAAAAGAGAAAATGGCTGTTTATTTCTTAATGTGTAGGTGGGGGGGAGGGAGGATAAAGGATTCCCTTATGGATTTTTAACGAGTTATGTTGAGAAGACCCAGTAAACTGTGGGGAAAGAAAATGAAGATGATCCAGGGAGTGCCTATGAGGGCACACTGCTGCCATTAGATCATGCTGCTGCTGCTTTTGGATATCTCACCTTTCCACAGTCACATAGGCCCAGCTTGCTGTAACATCCTCCAACAACTTCCTGGTGAAGAGGATCTAAGTCCACATAAGCCCTAGAGTTCATCCTCCAGGGAGCTTTCCATGGTACCACTCCAAGAGAAACAGTCACTCTCTTCTAAGGGCACTTAGATGTGTTAATTTTCTTCATAAAATGTGGCACCTAGAACTTAACACATTAACCTAGATGTGGTCTAACCAGAGCTGAAAATATCATCTCCCTGCGAACGATTCCCAAATCTACATATCCAGCCTTCATCTCTCTCCAGTCACGTCATCAAATGCCTGCATGTACCACAGGCATCTCAATAAGTCCAAAGTCCATAAAATTCATCTGTCCTTCTGCCTTCCCTAATTCCATTATAAGCACCACCATCCTTACAGTCACCCTCAATTTTGCACTATCACTTTCCCCTATTCCATTAAGTCGTCAGGTCTTGTCAATTCTGTCTCCATAAAATCGCTCACATCTGTTCCTTCCTCTCCATTCAAACAGCAACCACCCTAATTCAGTACCTCACCACCTCTTTCTTTCTTTCTTTCTTTTGGCTAGGCAATGGGGTTAAGTGACTTGCCCAGGGTCACACAGCTAATAAGTGTTATGTGTCCAAGGCCAGATTTGAACTCAGGTCCTCCTGAATCCAGGGCCGGTGCTCTATCCACTGTGCCACCTAGCTGCCCCTCTCATCACCTCTTTCTTAGACTATTATAAGAGCCCACTAAATGGTCTCCTTGTTTCCAGTCTCTCCCTTCTCCAATCCACCTTCCATTCAGTTGACAAACAGATATTCCTAAAGCATAGATCTAACCATGTCATTCACCTGTACAAGAAACTTCACTAGTTCCCTATTGCCTTTAGGTCAAAATACAAACTCCTCTTTTGGGCAGTTAAAGTCTTTCACAATCTGCATCCATCCTATTTTTTCTGAACTAATTTCACCCTACTCCCCCTCATGCATTTGAAATTCCAGCCAAACTGGCCTATTTCTTGTTTCCCCATAACAAGACATTCCATCACCCACCTTCATGCCTTTGCATGGGCTATCTCCATGCCAGGAATCCCCTTCCTCCTCACCTCTACCTCATGGAATCCTTACCTGGCTCAACTCAAATGCCTCCTCTTACAAGGAGCCTTTCCTGATCTCCCAAGCTGTTCATATTCTTCCCCTGCAAATTATTTCATATCTATTTTGAAGATCTTTTGTATTAACTTCTCTGTGCTCATGTTGTTTTCCCTCAGTTGAATATAAGTTCATTTTTGTCTTTTTATCTCCAGTACCTAGCGCAGTTCCTAGAACACAATAGATACTTAATAAATGCTTGTTGATTGACTTGGATTGGAGATCACTATGCCTTTTATAATTCAGCCCATTCTTTTTTTGGCTGCCATATCACTATTAACTTTTGCTGAGTTTGCAGTCTCTAAACCACCCCAATATTTTATACATAGATTTTTTTTTGGTGTGGCCATACCTCCACCCATGTGCAGCTGATTTTTTTAAACCCAAGATTTATCTCTATGTTCTCAACAATGTTCTTATGCAGTGGAAGTTTGAATGTTTGGTGAATGACTGAAACAATTATTTTAAATAATGCTCTAAGTTTATTTCTTGGCCAGTTGAATAGGATTTCCAACACCACCAATCAGTAGATATTTAGTGGGCCCCAGGCTAAGTGCATGGGGACCACAGGAGTAATTACAGTTGTTCCTTAGAGTTTTCCCTTGAAAACTTAAGGAGTAGTTAGGGAAACAAGATAGAGGCACACAAAGCAATAAAAGATGGCTCCCTGAAGGTGGTAGGACCTGAACCCAGTCCAAAAAAGAAGCATAGCATTTGAAAAGGCAGAGAGCAGCAGACAGGTTGTGCAGTGGATAGAGCACTGGTTCAGGAGTCAGGAGGACTGAGTTCAAATCTGGCCTCAGATACTTACTAGCTGTGTGGCCCTGGACAAGTCACTTAACCCCAGTTGCCTCAAAAAAGGAAAGGAAAGAAAGAAAGAAAGAAAAGGATTAGAGGATAGGGGAATCTCATCCTTACACAAAGGATGCCTATAGACATGTCAGCCTCCCTGCTTTTTCCCATTCTTCACACAAGTTTCAATCATACATGTTTTCATTCCTTGGGTAGCTATGGATCCTGACCCTGAGGTCAGTAGGGGGAAAGGATTCTGTGTCCTTAGTTCAGACCTGACAGGCTCTAGAAAGATGGTAGATCACCCAATATGTACCTGACAATGTGACCCTTTAATGAGCTGGGGCAGAGATATTTACAATCTCTTAAACCAAGTTTAGGGCTGGGCCCACTGTAGGGTTTGGATATTAGTAACCCTCTTCCCTGTGTCATATCGAGGAGATTGAGGACATTCTGCTATGGCTCACTCATGCAAAACATGTATGAGGCCTACTAGGATGAGAGAAACGGTGATGTGGTAATAAATGGTGGTAGTGATAAAGAGAGGGACAGCTAGGTACCACAGTGGATAGAGTGCCAAGCCTGGAGTCAGGAACACCTCAGTTCAAATCTGGTCTCAGACACTTACTGGCTGTGTGACCCTGTTTTGCCTCAGTTTGTTCATCTGTAAAATGAACTGGAGAAGGAGATGTATCTTTGCCAAGAAAACCCTAAATGGTGTCATGAAGAGTCGAATACAACTGAAATGATGAACAGCAACAACAAAAGTGATAAATAGAGATGGTGCTGGTGACTGGCTATAGGGAAGGTAGTGGTGCTGATTTTGATGATGGTGATAACGATAATAGTAGTCATAGTTATGTGACCCCAGTGATGATATCTGGTGGTGATGGTGGTGTTAGTAAGAATAGTGATAGTGATGATAGCTGGTGGTGGTAGATAGCTAACCACGATGACAGTAATAATGATAATGGTAGTCATAGTGGTGGTAGGGATCATGGGGATGATGATAGCAACAGTGATAAGGGAGATGATTTGATAGTCATAGTGATAATGGTAGTAGTTATTATGATGATGTAGATAGGGATAATGGTGTTGATTCTTTTGTTTTTGGAGACTGGGCCTCCCTATCTAGACAGAGCCAGAAGCAGAACAGCCACTCATTGGCCCAATCCAATGCTTATTGGTGTGGAGGCCTTCACCTGCTCCATTTTGCTGGCATGGGCCATTTTTCCCTTCCTTGGGGAGCCTGGTGGCTCTCCACTACCAGGAGCTCAGTGGCAGTGATATTGATGATGGTGATAGTCTTGATTAATGTTTTTGGACTTTTGTCCAAGGATCATTTCTTTTTTTCCCCATGTTTCTCTCTGGAGTCCTGACATACATACCACTACAACTACTATATAACCATCCAATCTCTACCCCCTACCTCCAGGGCAATCCACACTGTGGATCCTGAGAGCAATTTATTCCCCAAAACCAGGCAATCATTGTATATACCCAGCACAATTGGCTTGACCCCAGGATACACATTGATTACAACTTTTATCTCTCAGGGGATCTGGGTATTGTAGCATTTATCCAAATTACTCACAGGAAAGCAGCTTCCTCTGGGGGAAAGATCTTGGAATATTGGACATGCTGCTAAGACTTGTCTCTAATCAAAGACAGATATAGTGCCTTCTGACCTGCTTTAATCCAGCCCTATTTAGTTTCATTTGGTTTCTGTATATGAGAAGGCTCACAGTTCCTAAGCTGACTTGCCTTTTGTCCAATGAACTTTCATTTTGCAACAAAGTATATCACTGAGGCTCAAGGAAATGAGGTTCAAGAAGTTGGTAAGGCTCCAGATAAATTCCTTAGGAGGTTTTTCCCCAAGGAAAGAGTTTTATTTCTCTCTCTCTCTCTCTCTTTTTTTTTTGGCTAGCCAGTTGGGGTTAAGTGACTTGCCCAAGGTCACACAGCTAGTAAGTGGTCAGGTCCGCCTGACTCCAAGGCCGGAGCTCTATCCACTGCGCCACCTAGCTGCCCATAGAGTTTTCTTTCTCAAAGGAGTGGGTGTGACTATGACCCTTCTGCAAACCATTATGACCTAGCTGAGCTACCACAGAAAAATTAACTTCACCTCCTAGAAATAATAAGGAATGTCACCCTGATATCTTAAGTGAACAAGTAGTGTGATCCTGATATCCTAAGTGGTAAAGTTTTCATGTCCTCTATACTCCAAATGTTTCAAATATGTCCTTTTCTACCTGCTCTTCCCCAAAATGCTATCACCAGAAGAAGCAGGGACGGTTGCTCTGTAAATAAGTGAGATAGAGAGAGGTAAAGGGTCTCGCTTGAGTTTGCACAACAAATCACAGATGAAACCCAAATGAAAAATTTAGATCTCTTGCCTGTCAGCCAATGACTTGCTTTCTTCCATAACCTATCTCTCCATTCCTCCAATTCTTTCTGATCCTGCCAAAGCACCCACCTTGGAAGCTTCCTTTGATCGGCTCTCCAAGGCTTTGGTCTTCTCAGAAGAGAGATTTCTAAGTCAGAACCACCCATCCGATGCCTTTCTTCACTGTATTTAAGCAGCACAGACTGGGACAGGGACATCACAGACAGAGTATACATTTATTTCACTTCACTTCCCTTTGCTCACTCCCCATCCTAGCCAAATTGACCTGTTAGTGGTTTCTAGTATCTAACATTCCATGTGCAAATGATCCCCCAGGTCCGTAATGAACTCCCTCTTATCTCTGCCTTCTAGAATCCCTAATTCCCTTCAGATTGCACAGATCAGGTTTCATCTCCTAATCTCTCCAATTATAAGTGTTCTCTCCCTTTTGAAATTGTTTTGCATGTTTTGCATTTACTCAGATGAGTACATTTCATCTCCCTCATAAAATGTAAGTTCCTTATGGACTGTTTCTTTTTTTCTCTTTACATCTCCAGGTTCTAGCTTGGTATCTTGTATATAACAAGTACCTAATAGATGTCTGGTGAGTTAAATTGAGGTGACATTTGTCTGATTAATGAGAAGCTAGGGAGAGAGGTTACTCAAAAGTGACAAAGTTGGGTCATTTGGAAGTTAAGTTTCAGTTTTCCACTAAAAAAGTAGGTTTCTCAGCCCCACTTCTGGCCCAATTTGGTATAACTAGTTTGTTCTGGGATGAATATGTAAATATGCAAATTGTCATCTCTACATGTTGACAAAATTGACAGCCAAAGCAAATCTCTGGATCTGTGACACTGCTGAGGAGAAATGATTTAACAACTGCAGTCTTCAGAAGGAAATATGATGGAGTGAGCCCATGACTATAGTCACAATCAGAGCTGTAAAACAAGGGCTTTAGCTAAAGGGATCTGTAATTATGCTGTTACCAGAAGAAACACCACAGGCATGGGAGTTATTATGTATGAGAAGCTCACAATAGCAAGCTAGTTATGGATGATAACAATGGTGAAGGGGGTGATGATATAGACAGGGATATTGATGGTGATAATGGAGATGGTAATATGATGGTGTTGACGATGCTGCTACGATTGATGGTAATGACAATGGTGATGCCAAAAATAGTGATGGCGATATTCATGATGCTGGTGATGGTAGAGGGTACATTTGCCATATTCTGAGATTGAGAAATTATTCCTATATAGAACCAAGTCAGGATATCTGATTTTTGCATATGAATACCCACCTCTCAGATTGCAATGTGGTGTCATGGGAAAACAACAACAACCACACTGGATTTGGAGCTGGAAGACCTGAGTTTGAAGTCCAGTTCTATCACTTACTTCCTGTGTTATCTTGATAAAGTCAGTTTCCCATGCTGGGCCTTAATTTCCCCATTTGTAATATAAGAGAATTGAACCAGATGATCTCAAAGGCTCCTTCTAGCTCTATATCCTAGGCTGCTATAATCCTTCAGGTTCTTCCTCCTCTTCTCTCTAATGTGGCAGCATCCCTTTGTCCTTGTCCTCTTGAGTCCCCCTCCAAAAGCCGACCAGGTATGATATGTGGGAGATGCCCCTGCACTTCAGTTTTAGTTCCACTAGACTCTAACATGGAGTCCTGGTATAAAAAGCAATCTCTTGTGTCCAGAGCACCAAAGGGGAACCGCATCAGGGAGCGAGGAGAATGGCTCTGAAACCCAGCAGGTATTTAGTCCTTCCCTCCCTCAATCAATAAGCTTTTACTGGGGGCCTATTGTACTAAAGGCACCTGTGGGGAGACAGACAGTTCCTGCTCTCATGGAACTCCTGGCTTGGTTGGAAAAGCAAGTCATTTGTGCTTACATGGAAAGGTAAACATAATAAAGGGTGAAGGTCAGAGGAGGAAGAAATGATTATGCATTGAAGTAGTTAGGGAGGGGGTCAGACTTGAGTTGGACCTTAAAGCATGCCTAGAGTTTGGATAGGCAGAGAAGAGGAGGTGGAGAGGGTATGCCCAGTAGGGTAAAGGGTAAAGAGCAAAACTGGAAATTCTAATAAACCCAATGGGGGGTGGGGTGGGAGGTGCAGGTGCAAGTGAGTCAACAAGGAGGGGCTGGTCCAGATGAGCAGGAAAAAAGAACTGGGGAGGTGAGGTGGGACTGAAGGGAAAAGAAGCTGCTTTTAGTGGAACTGTTATATCCAATCATCGGTGCAGAAGCTTTGGGGTCCCTAAGCACAGGAGAATAGTTTGCATTATAGGATTGGGATTGGGAAAGTATGAAAACGATTTGAGCTTTTATGTTCCTTTGAGGCGATGTCAGTAATCATGTAAGATATAAATGGCTTGAGTCATGTAAATATAAAAATCGCTCACGTGACATCAAGAGTTATGATCAGATCTGATCCCATCCCTTAATAAATAATAGTAATAGCTTAGATATCTACAGTGCTCTAGCTTTTACAAAACACTTCCCCTCACAACAACCCCGGAAAGGAGAGAATATAGGTATTATTACCCCATTTTACAGGTGAGTAAACTGAGGCTCAGAGAACTCACTTCGGGGAGTTGTATAGCTAGTAATTGTCAGAGCTGGGGCTCAGACTCTGGTACTCGTGGTCTTCCATTTTGCCATATGCCATCTGTTATTTGATGTAAATAGCCACTTAGATCCCTCTTGATTATGGGCCTAGATTTTCTTCTCTTTGGAAGCAGTAGAGACTCTGGGGGTATGCCTGACAGCTTTACCTAGGCATGGGGAGACCTGTGGCTTGTTCCTCCCTATATACCTGGCTTGGACCCAGGCCCCCTGTCACTACAGCCATTTATAAGCAGACTTTCCCTGGGGCTAGTCTTGAACGTGGGCAGAGATGAAGCCTGTTTGCTTGTGGCCAAAGGCTCATGCACACTCGTGTACACACAAAGTCTATTTAGGTAAGGATGGCCTGATAACCATGTTCTTTTCTTTGTTCTCTTTTCAGGAGTAAAGTATAATGCCCAGCGCTACCGAAATGTAAGTTTTGCAGTTGCCAAGGGAAAGCAGCTAGGGCCTTTCTAAGCCATGAATTTCTCCTTTCCTCATCCACAGCTGCTCTGAGTCGCGCTAATAGAGGTTGTCAATCTTGGGTGGGTGGGAAACCCCAAGAAAAGGCAGTAGGTAAGAACTGGTGGGATCCTGGTGAGACTACTCCACCTAGTGGCTCCCTAGATAATTACAGTCACCAGCAGAGCCTACTCTAATACAGGCACTCACAGGGTCCTGGGCAGGGTGTCAGGGCCCATGGGGCCTCAGGTGGAGGTTCCCCTCAACCAGCCCACTTCCCCACATAAAAATTCAGCTCATTGTCTTCCCCCATTAACTTATAAGCTTATTAGCATCAGAGACAAGAAACAAGCTGTTACTCCAAGTCCTAGCATTAATAATCAAGATAAATATACAGAACTGTCATTTTCCTTTAGATGCTTCAGTTTCCCCATATGTAAAAGAAAGTTACCATTTCTCCCTGATCCCAAAAGGAGACAGAGACCTGAGGAAGAAGGGCAATTTGGCTTAGTGGGAAAGAGCATCAGTTTCATTCAGAAGACCTAGATTCAAATCCCAACTCTGCTTCTGAGTTCAGATGCTAGGTACATATTTGAACTTGGGTAGGTCACTTCAATCAATCAAGCAGCCAGCTAGCACTTATTGGGGGCCAAGTGCTAGAGGTATAGAAAAAGGCAAAAACACAGTCGCTGCCCCTCAAGAGGCTTACATTCAAATGAAGGAAGCAACATGCAAAAAATTGTACATACAAGATAGATGCAGAGTAAATGGAAAGGTATTCTGAGAGGAAAGGCAATAAGGGGTGGGTGGGGCAGGAAGGGGCAGAGTTACCAAGAAAGATCTCCTGCTGGACATGAGATTTGAGCTGAGTCCTGAAGGAAGGCAGGGAGGCCAGGAGGTAAGAAAAGTAAGTATTCTAGGCATGGGGGACTACCACTAAGATGGCATGGATTTTGGAGATGGAGTGGAGTGATGCATTTGATAGGCAGTTGGGTGGCACAGTGGATAGAGCACTGGACTTGGAGTCAGGAAGTCATGAGTTCAAAGCCATTCTCAGACATTTACTAGATGTGTGACCCTGGGCATGTCATTCTGCCTACCTTACTTTCCTCCTCAGTAAAAGGAAGTAATATTAGCACCTATTTCCCAGGATGCTTGTTAGGACAAAATGAAATAATATTTATAAAGTGCTTTAAATGTATATAGTGTGTGTATATAGCATATAAGTATTAATTTATAAGTAATTAATAAATGCTAGCTATTATTATTTTTATTTTTATGAAGAGCAAAACCAGTGTGGCTAGAGTATATGAAGGTGACTAAAGTTTATGTAAGAATACTAGAAAGCAAGGAAAGAGGCAGGTTCATCTATAAAATGAGCAGGTTGGGCTAGATAATCTCCAAGTATGTTATCAATTTAATATCCATGATCCTATAATTAATAATTCCCATTCTGCTTTAAGCTTTCCAAAACTTCCCTCCCAACCATTTCATGAAATAGGTAGTACATGTGTCAGTATCTTCTTTGGCAGAGGAAACAGACTCATCCAGAGTCGCACAGCTGGTAAGAATCAGGCCCTCGAACCCAAGCCCCCATCCTTCAGTCTAGCACTCTTTACCCTAGATACATGTGTCATGGGCTGAGGGCGCCATGATGTTCTGTGATATCTCTCTGTGAAGTCTTCCTGACTCCCAAGTCTAGCCACTCTCTTTACTCTATAAGGCTAATTAGGGTAAAGTAATGAACATGAGGCTTTTGTGGCTTCTCATCTTAGCAGGCAGGATGGTCCCTGTGGGGTGCTTTGTCATTGGTCACTAAGGCCCAGTGGCCCTTTTAACCCCTTTTTTCTCTTCCTCCTCCCCCCAGGACTGTCCACCAGGTGGCAGCCAGGATGGGAGAGTGATGGGTCACAAAGCAGGAGCCTTGGCAAAGGTCACTCCCCAGGGCTCCCCAGGCCCAGGGGCACGGAGCCAGGAGCAGCAGCTGAATGGCCTGGTGGTTCTGGTGAGAGAGCAGGCGAAGCCTGGGCCAGAGGGTGGCCACATCCAGCCCCGGCAGCGCCGGAGGAGGCTTCTCATCAAGAAGACGCCAATCGTCATTGCCCTGAACAGCTCCACTGTCACGCTGGCTCAGCTGGGCCCCCAGGATGCTGGAGCCCCTGTGGGTCACTGGCACCGTCTCTACCAGGTGCAGCGTGAGCGGAAGAAGATCATGAGGGACACCTGCGCCAAATACAAGAGCAACAGTCGCAGGGTCATCACGCCCTACCACGTGTCCCGCATCTTCGTGGAGGACAAGTACCGGGTCCTGTACTGTGAGGTACCAAAGGCTGGCTGCTCCAACTGGAAGCGGGTCCTCATGGTCCTCAGTGGGCTGGCCTCCTCCACCAGGGACATCCAGCACAACACTGTGCACTATGGCAACACCCTGAAGAGGCTGGACGGCTTTGACCGCCAGGGCATCTCTTACCGCCTCAACACCTACACCAAAATGCTGTTCGTTCGGGAGCCCTTTGAGAGGCTGGTCTCTGCTTTCCGGGACAAATTTGAGCACCCTAACAGCTACTATCATCCTGTTTTTGGCAAGGCCATTCTTGCCAGGTATCGTGTGAATGCCACACGGGAGGCTCTAAGGACAGGCTCGGGTGTGAGGTTCTCTGAGTTCATCCAGTACCTGCTGGATGTGCACCGGCCTGTGGGCATGGACATTCACTGGGACCATGTAAATAGGCTGTGCAGCCCTTGTCTCATTGACTATGATTTTGTGGGCAAGTTTGAGAGCATGGAGGAAGACGCCAACTTCTTCCTGCGCCTCATTGGTGCTCCCCGGAATCTGACCTTCCCCAGGTTCAAAGATAGGCACTCAAATGAGGAGAGGACAACCACAAGGATTGCCCACCACTACTTTGCCCAGTTGTCTCCCCTGCAGAGACAGCGCACCTATGACTTTTACTACATGGATTACTTGATGTTCAATTACTCCAAGCCTTTTGATGACCTATATTGACATCTGGGGTGGGAGGGCAAAGGGTGTGGGTGTTGGGTCAGCTTCAGGGGCAAGGTCTGGGTCTGATTCAGGGCCCAATCTGGAAGGACAGTGTTTCCTTTACTCTGGGAGCTGGCATTCCCAGAAACACTCCTTGTATTTCCTCAGTCTGGGAACTGGCATTCCCAGAAAACCTGCCCTTTCCCAGAAAGACATGTCCATCGAGACCATGGCCAAGACAGCAAGATTGTGGGGGCTCTGGCTCCCCGTAAGAAATCAGTGCCATGGTTATCCTCAGCTGTGAGCTGAGTGATGGCCTCAGGAGAGGTTGGTGAGTAGGCATTTCAAGGAGCCGTGCAGGGAAGGGAGCTCAGCCCTTGTATTTGTGTAATGCCGCCTCCATTCTAAGGCTATAAAGGAGGCCGCCAGAATGCATTTAGGGTTTGGGGTAGTGATTGTAAAGGCTCAGTCCCTTGGCGTCTCAACTAGAAAAGCCAAGAAGTCATGGGCTAGAGAGGTCTGAGGCCAGAGAAATTGGAGGCTGAGACGGGAGGGAATTCTCAGACCCTTTATTCCTCTTTCCTTTGGCTCTGCAGGCAGAGATCCCTGTGGAATTGGGTTCTCAATAAAGCACATGTTTTCTAAGTAGTGGTTTTTGTCCAGCCTTTCCCTCTACCCCAGATAGTCTTTCTATTTCAGGCCTCTCAGATCTCACTTTTCTAGTGGGGCCTATCCCAAATTCAAATTCATACCCTAGCCCATATTAGTATTTGTATGATACTCAGGCACTAGGTCAGGCTGAGCTAAGTTGTACTTGGCATTGGGTCTCCTACCTCCTAATTTACCCCATGGCACATGCATACCCATGCATCCCAAGTCACCATCCCAATCCATGAATCACCTTTTCATCCTTTGCAGACACTTGGTTACCTGGATCTGTGCAGTCCCTAAAAGGCCCATCATTTCCTCAGACAAAGATGGTTGGTCCAGCTGAATGGACGGAGGTTTACAAGTGTGAGCTGGAGTTCAGGGGTGTGGCTGCTGTGAGGGTATAACTGTGTCATTGGGTGATGGTGTGGCTGTGTGCACTACTGTGAGGGTACCACTGTAAGGGTGTCATGGTGTTGCTACATGTCACTAGGTGTATTGCTTAAGGTTGTGAGTGTTGCCCTGGAGACTGAGCACCATGTGCCTATCACTGGGCCACTGATGTAGAGCTGGTCCTAGCTCATTTGCTTTACAGGTAGTTGTTGGTCTTTCTAAGCCAGTTTTTATGAACTCATCCCCCATCCACCTGAACTTGGAGACATAACCCCTGAAGCATTGACCCTCTCATCCTCCTCTTGTCACCAGGTCTTATCAACACGCATAAGCACCATCAATCACACAAAATACCCCCTACACATCAGTACCCACAGTACCAATAACCACCCACACATCAAGCCCTATACAAATACCATCAACAACACACCAAACACCCACTAAACATGAGCACACACAAAAACACTGCCTATTTCAGAAAATTCTCATCAACCATTCAGACACAAAAACACTTTTAGTCTCACAGAAAACAATTCATAACCATCTAGACACAACAAAAGGATCCTGTGCAATGGGGAGCTTTCAATCAAACATCACCACTCAGCTTTCAGAGATAATCTCCTTTCCTGGGCAGTTAAAATGAATAGTCCTGAGATTTGAAGGTTCAGCCAAAAAAATGGGAACAAGGGAGTTTTGAGAAACTAGACTCTAGAGCTGAGGCGAGAGGCTTCACCTACCCCACAACAGCCACATACCCCAGGAGTCTCTCATCCACAGACTCACTTAGCACAGTGCCTGCTATGTAAAATGCACTTAATAAATGCTTATTGACTGACTGACCAGCTTGATAGAGCATCATCCAGTTACGGGCCCCACACCTACAGGGGCTTCTGGGGGAGAAGGAGGAGGAGGGAAGATATTTGTGCTGATAGCCAGAGAGGGAAGGGGAGGAGAGAAGAGAGTAAGGAAAAGGACAGACTATCTGGGATGGGGGCCAAATTATGCTGAAGTTTAATTGGAGTTCAAAATATGTGAGATATAAGGTAGAGATACAAGATCAGGCCAAGCTCTGATCAGTGCTTATTCCTATTTTTATTAATAATATTCATGACCAGTAACTTATTTATACACAGACTAGGGAAAATGGCGGAGGAAAGGGGAAATAAGGACGGAAAATGGAAACACATCATAAGCAGAGGGTATGACTAGAGGATGGTAAGTACAGACCTAGAGGACACCAAGTGTTATTGGAGGCCCAGTCTCAGTTCTCAGATGACAACTACGGGAGTGGAGAATCCTAATCCATAAGATCAACCTCCAAACCAGCTGCTGAGGGGTTCTCTGTAAGAAACTCTGATTGGAAACTTGGCTTCCAACTTAATCCTGTCCTGAACCCTAGAATAATTCTAACCTTCAACCTGACTTAACCCTAACCTGAACATCAACTTCAACCTTAGCTAGCCAAGCAACTAGGCAAGTAGAGGAACACAGCTGAAAATCAGCAAGGAGATATAAGGGTGGGTACTTCTTCCTTACAGATTGGCTTCTGTTTATTTCTCAGAATTTGGGCATGGCAGTAGTATGGTAATTGCCAATGAATGGCAGCTGAACAGATAGGCTCTCCCTTTCTAGAAAGAAGGAAGTCAGCCCTAAATAAATTAAACTTCTCTCAGGAGTCCAATGTAACTGAACCACCAGGGTAGCAAACAAGCATAACAATTAAGCCCCAGGGTTAGTCAAAAGAGCTACCAAAAAGAAGTCAGAAGACTGAAGGTCTGCCTTCAAGAAGGTAAAGAAGGTAAGAATTTTTCAGGAACGTGAAGAAAATGTGCTGTATTTATGTTTCCAACAGCACCAAGTGACAGCTAAGCAGGCACATAGTACAAGCTGATCTCTTTCCCAGAGAAGATGGTGAAAGGGCTGAAAAAAATACATCTCTCCTCTCCAAGATATCAGGGACAATGAAGTGTTCCTTAAAAGAACAGATGAAGTGCTTCAAGGAGGAAACAAAGAAGAAAAAACAGGAGGAAGCTGAGGGGAATTCTAATGAGTATCAGGAGGTCAGAGATTGGAATTGCATGACAGAGAAGGAAGGAAAGAACAACTGAACCTTTGGAGCTCCTTAATAGGTGTAAGGCTCTTTCCGTGAAGGATAGAAAAGGATCTTCTCAGAAAGAAGTTATTATTTTGGCTGCAAGGAATGATGGCAACAATCCACATGCACCATTGGGTGAGAGGGCATCCAATGATGGTCAAAGAAAGAAAAGATGACTACTCTTACCAAAGGCCACTGAAGCAGCTATTTTTTTACCTGATATGAACAGTTGAGGAGTCTATTATCCTCCTGGGGCATGTATCCAGGAAGTGACGGGGAGCCTCCTGAGATCTGTCAAACCTGACAACCACAACTCAGTCCTGATGATTTACACAGGGTTCAGTGATACCACCAGAAGTAATCTAGAGAGTATGGCTAAGGATTGTGAAGTCTCAGATAAGAAACTGAAGATTTTAGGGCAAGAGTTCTTAACCATTTTTGTGTCATGGGCCCCTTTGAGAGTCTATGGACTCCTCAGAATAATCTTTTTAAATGCCTAAAATAAAATATGTAGGACTACAAGAGTAACCAATTTTTATTGAAATACTCTTATCAGTATTTAAAAAAAACAAGTTCAGGGACCCCAAGTTGAAGATCCCTATTTAGAGGCACAAAAGGGGTTTTCAGCGAAACAATACTACCAAGTGAAGATCAGGGATTCAGAAAGGAAAGGAGTACTTGGAAAGTGAACAACTGGCTAAAAAGATGATGTATGAGAATGAGATACAGATTTCTTGGACCACATATTAAAATATGGGAGTGATAAGTTTCTGGCCAAGGATGGAATACTCTGAAAAAGGGCTAGTAAAAGCATATTTTTCTAGCATTTTACAAATCTGATCAGGAGGGCTTTAAGATAAAAGGGGATTGGTAAGGAGGAAACTGCCCACAAAGAACTGCCAAACCTAGTATTGAAATGAGTGGCAGATACACCATGAAAAGTAAAATAGATGAAAGGACCTAATTCCTAGAAGCCAATATCCAAAAAGAGAAACACCAATAAAACCTATTACCTCACACGTCTACATTCAAATGCATTGGATCTGGAAGGATACACCTTATTTAAAGGAATAATGTATGAATTAAATGGCTGGCTGGCGAAGTCCCACTGTAAATTAAGAAGATAGCCTCGGGCGAGGAAATTCAAGAACCCAAGGTAGGGAAGGGAGAACATGGTGGAGAGTGTGCATGGATGAAAAGAAGGAGAAAGAAAAATGATATTGTAATGATGGTTTATCACAGGTCACCTGGACAGAAGAAATTAGACAAGGGAGTAGATCAGTAAACTAGTATCAAGGGGTGACGTTGCAGGGATTCAGGATTACAATGATCTAAATGTCTACTGATGCTCAAAAGTCACTTAAAAGTAGAGTAGGTTAGGAAAAAAAAGTAGAGTGCGTGAGAAACGTGACTTCTGCCTTACTGATAATCTCATTCTTCAAAGGGCAGAGGAAGCAACAAAAGGAACCATTATTACGGACCTGGGTCTGGCCAACAAATATGAATTATTCCCATAAGGCAAGCAGTAAAGCAGGTGGGAGACGTAAGGTCACCGAAAGTGTTTGCAGTTGTCATAGAGAACGTGAGAGTGGAATGAGTACTGAACTTGGAATCAGGGCCTGACTTTGAGTCCTGACTTCGCTGCTTATTACCTGCTTACCTGTGTTACCTGAGGCAAGTCACTTCTCTGGGCCTTAATTACTTCAACTACAAAAAGAGGCAGCTGGACCCAATGGCCTCTAAGGTCTTTCCCAGCTCTAAATGTGGGATCCTATAATCTCACATCTTGGGCAAAAAATTCAATGAGAAAGGGGCAAATGCTCTTATTTGCAGAAGCTATTGGTGTCAGTCCCATTAATCCCCCGTATAATGCAGAGTCTCCTAAAAGAGATCCATTATCACTAAAAAGAAAGAGTTCAGTCAAATTACCCACATAGGAAAAAATAAGAGGATGAAGAGTGCTTCTTGTCTAGACTCTGATATGCCGTTAGATGGACCATAGCCAGTTGGTCGTTGGCAACTGAAGTGGTCACTGAGCCAAACGTGACAGGAACTTTGGGGGTTAGTTCATAATAGATGAGAGAAGAGCCAGGAACAGTCTTACATAAACCCAAGATTGAAGGAAAATGAATTTTGGAAAGTTCGAAGAAAAGCTAGGTAGGCCCCGATGGACCTACAGAAATGCAAAAATCAGGCCAGGGGGATTGGAAAGCACTTTAAAAATGAAATTCTGAAGACACAAGCATGACTGATTCTGATAAGAGGAGAATAGAAAGTTGTCTAAAGAGATTAATGTGACTGCACAAAGAACTCATTAAACAACTCAGATTTTTTAAAAAAATACATGTTTAATAGATGGAAACAAGAGCAAATAACTAAGGATGGATACAAAATAGTAGAACAGTCCTCTTAGAACAGCACCAGAGTGTCAAAACCTAGAATGAACTCAGGCTGCTGATAAATGTTAAGTACAACAAAAAAAAATGTGGTTCTTAGTGATGATGGAGGCAAGAGGAGAATGATGGTATTGGGGAGGAAAATAAGTATTTATTAAGTACCTACTATGTACCAGGCATTTGCCAAGAACATTACATATATCTCATTTGATTCTCACATCATTCTGAGGTAAGTGCTATTATCCCCATTTTACAGATAAAGAAACTGAGGCAGAAAGAGGTCAGATGACTTGTTCAGGGTCACAACTAGTAAGTGTCTGAGCTCAGATTTGAACTCAGGTTTTTCTGATTTCACACCCAACACTCTAGCCATTAAGCCACCTCGATGAAGAGAGGGAGCTCTTGCTTGAGGTGGTTGGGATAATGATAAATGGCAAGAGTGATGAGATTAAACTACTCAACTGTTATTTTCCTTCTGTGTTTTCTTTCTTGGGAGAATGATCTTTGGACTAGGAATGAATAAGTTCAAGGAAAAAACATTTATTAGGTACTGGTAATATGCTGGGAACTGTGCTAAGCACAGGATATAAATATGAAAAGCGAGTCCCTGACCTCAAAGAGCTCAAATTCTAGCATGGGAAGATAATACATCTAGGCTAGTGGTGGCCAAGGAAGAGTTTTGGCCTGGGGGGTCACAGGGATGGGGAGTTCATGCATAAGGCAGACAATGGACACACCCTTTCCAGAAGCAGTGTTACCATTGCAATGCTTTGCTTACTGTGCCCAGAGCAAGGGGTGGAAGGTGGGGGGAAGGTATATTTGTCAGCAGGCAGATGGTGAGAGGCCTTGGGTGACTAGCTGGATTGAATGTGAGAGTGAAGCATGGTCCAGGGTATAGGGTCTGGGGCCAGCTATGTATGTTAGAGTGATTTGTACTTACTTAGTCACCAACCAAGACAACTGGGCTCCACAGTGGGAATTCCAAAGATTCACTTTCCAAGGGCAGCTAGGTGGTGCAGCAGATAGAGCACTGGCCTTGGACCGGAGTTCAAATGCGGCCTCAGACACTTACTAGCTAGCTGTGTGACTCTGGGCAAGTCACTTAACCCCCATTGCCTCCAAAATAAAACACACACACACACACACACACAAACCAAAAATTCACTTTCTCCAGGGATAGAGGTATAGATTCTAGAGGTCCAGGGTGCCAAAGGCCAGGTCCAATGTGAAGGATGCTAGTCTAAGTGGGGCACTAGCAACAGGTAGATGGTAAGATGGCCTGGGTAGATGGCTGAAGGGATGGAGATAAAAGGGAAAAAATTAATAGGGAGTTAAAGCTACAGATAAGTAAGGGATTGGTAAGAAATCACCTATCTGCCTGCAGTGAGTTCAAGTCACGAGGCCCAGACAAACTGCATCCCATGGCACTAAAAGAGCTGGCAAATGTGATTGTTGAGCTGTTATTTGCTCTGAACAACCTACGAAAGATCTTGGAGAATGGGAGACTGGAGAAAGACAATTGTCCCAAAATGCAAAAAAGATAAGGTAAGGAAGAAGTGTCTGTGAACTATATTGGCCAATGAAACTTTCTCTTCATGACAAATTAGAGAAAGGGTATTAAAGGAATGGTTTGTGAGCTTGTGGAAAGGGAAGCAATGATCAAAGGGAGCAGAGCTCAATCATGGGAGATCAGTTAGAAGGCACAATGGTATAATGGAAGGAGGACAGGGTGTAGTCAGAGGATTCAAATTCAATGCATTCAAATCACAGCTCTGCCATTTACTTCAATTTGACCTCCAGTGAGCTATTTAACTTCTCTAAGCATCACTTTGGAGGCAGCTTGGTACAACAGACAGAGCACTAGATTTGGAGTCAAAAAACCAAGGTTCAGATTCTGGCTCTACTGCTTACTACCTGTGCACCACTGGGCAAGTCAATTAACCTCTCTGAGCTTGGGAAAACTAGTGAAACTGGACTTGGAGTCAGGAAGACCTGAGTTCAAATCTTGCCTCAGATGTTTACTAGCTATGCGCCCCTGGACAAATCATTTAACTTTTCTCACCCTCAGTTTCTCTATCTCTAAAATGAGGGGGTTGGACTTGGCCTCTAAGATCTCTTTGAGCTCTAAATAGATGATCCTATGATCAGGAACAGGTTAACACATACTAACTGCATTTCCCTTTTCAATGAAGTAACTAGACTAGATCAGGGGACAGGAATTTGGAGTAAGCCTAAATTTCAACAGAACATTTGACACAGGTTCTCACACTATCCTTGTGGATAATATTGAAAAATGGGGGCTCGATCATAATGCAGTTATGTGTTATGTGTTATATGTTATTCAGGAGTGGTTGAATCATTGATCCAAAAAAAGGAATCATTAAGGGGTTTTCCTGTTTGTTCCTTGTTCTTGAAGAGGGCCATGACATCAGGGAGGTGATGCCGTGACATGCAAGTGAATTAGATTTAAGTGAGGGAGGGCTGTGCAAAGTCACCAGCCTCACTTTCTCCTCTGGAGCCATCTGGGTCCAGTAGCCAGACAAGGGGTCTATACCAACTTAGAAGGAAGTTTCTAGGGGAGTGTCCCAGGAGTCTACCCTGTGTGGTCCAACATTTTTATCATTGGTTTCAATTCAGGTATAGATAGCATACTTGTCAGATATGCAAGCCTCATTGTCTTCCCACAACACTCTAGGAGGTAGGTGCTAGTATTGTCCCCATTTTACAGAAAAGGAAACCGAGGCATATGAATTAAGTGACTTGTCCAAGATCACACAGCTAGTAAATGTCTGAGGCTGGATTTGAACTCAAGTCTTCTTGACTCAGGTACAGGGGTCTATCTTCCATGACACCTAGCTACCTCAAATCTGAGAGACATAAAGTTGGGTGACCTAGTCAGGACCTAAAACAACAGTGAACTAGAACAAAATGGAAATCCTCTATGAAGAAATTCAGTAGGGACAAATGCAAGGTAGTCATTAAAAAATCAACTTCACAAATACAGAAGAAGGAAGTGTGGTTAGACAATAGTTTCTGTGAAAAAGACTTGGGAGTGTTAATGGGCTGCAAGCTTAATATTGAGTCAGAAATGTATTACCCAATCACCTGTCAACCACTGGCGCCTTTAATGCTAGGCAAGGTCCAAGGTATACTTCAGGTCAGTATGCATCAGAGCCACAACTCACCAATCTCCACCAACGTTTCTTTTGCTAAACTAACCAGAAAGCACATTAGTAGAAAGCAAAAGTCATTTAACCAAACAATGTAGCAAAATCGATACCAAGGAAAATCAAGAGTTACACTCCTCTCACAGGTGGCTACACCACCTTTGAGACCAGGAAGACAAACAGGGAAAATTCAGTGAGGGAACATGCATGGAGCAATACACACATAGGAAACACGTGTTCACACATATCCAGGGCAACTCATGCTCTTAAAGTGGCACTCTCAATGGAAAATCCCTTTGCTTCTAATGCTATTACTTACTTTCCTGCAAATCCATTGATGTCCTCTGGTCCTCTGCTAGTGCCACTGAGTTTCTTTCTGCTGTTCTTTGCTGCCACCTGCTGGTCTTGAACTGCTAGGCAACCTATTCTTCCATGGGAGAAGGGTCTATCATCTCTTTTAGCTCATAACCTCAGAGGTTATTTCAGCTCTTTGTGATTCAGACCTGGGACATGGCCAATCAGAGAAATATTTGAGTACTAAGTCTGTCTTTTGAACTGAACTTTTCCACTGCCATTATTAGACTCTTTTAGTATAAACTTATATTTCAGTTGTGGTCAGAAAAATCCTTTTAAATCCCACCATAACCATGGTCACCAACTTGGGTCCTTATAAATCATTTCAGGCACAATATTGAAAGGGGTTAGATGGAGATATGGTGAAGAGATTACCTTCACACTCTATGGTGTTCCTGATCATCGTTTGAGTCAATGTAAATCACCTCTGAAGTTTATGGCCTTTACCCTGCATCATCCCTACATTGAGATTCTTAGAAACCAAATCTCTTCCTTTATTTTACTGACAGGGTTGTGATGACTCAAATAAGCTTTATACATACATACATACGTATGTTATCAATTTCCCCCAGCAATGAAACAACTTCACTCCTTTACAAGTGTAACATGGTAGCTAACAAAATTAAGTGATTTCCTAGGTTACATTAAAAGAGGCAGACTGTCTGCAATTACAATTCTCAAAGTATGCCTAGGAATCCCTAAAATCCATTCAGAGGGTCTACAAGTAAAAACCATTTTCATAATAATACTAAGACACTATTTGCCTGTGAAAATACTCCTTTTTCCAACTATGTATCTGTGTCAGGCCAAATTTTCTTCATATACTTCAACCAAAACAGCATATTGCAACAGATTGAATGCAGAAGTAGTTATAAGAATCCAGCTGTCTTCTATTAAGCCAGACATCAAAGAGGTTTGTGAAAATATGTAAAACAATGCTGCTCTTCTCACTAAACTTTTTGGTTTGGGAAAATATAGTTATTTTTCATAAAAATATGTTATTTATGTTAATGTGTAATGGGTTTATTATTGTTGTTTTAAAACAAATTAATAAATATTTTTAAAATGTATTTGTTCTCATTTCTAACATGTAAATAGTGATAGATATAACTAGGAACATCTTGGTAAATGTTTAACAAACTGGCCTCCAAAAAGCAAACAAACAAAAAACTATCCACATAGCCCACTTTTGAGTTTAGTCTGAATTATTAACATTTTCTCCATCATTTTTTAAAGTCTGGACAATCAACAAAACAGTAAATCAATCCCTGATTTGTAGCATTTGCAGCATTTGCTGGTTTCTGAGGTTTAAATGCTCACACTGAAAAATTAACAATTGACTTTTATGAGCCTGGACAAGCTGGCCCCAACACACCACTGAATATAACCTACATTAAAAAAGGTCTTTGGGGTCCTCAGTAATTTTTAAGAGTGTAAGATGGTTCTAAGACCAAAAAACTTAAGAACCACTGATCTAGAATAAGGGATATGACAGTGATGCCATACTCTGCCCTTGTCAGAACACATTGGGAGTATTACATTCAATTCAAGACCTGGCATTTTAGGAAGGACATAGATGAGCTGATGTGCCTTCAGAAGATAACAAGCAGAAGCCTGGAAAACATGCTATATGAGGATCAGCTGAGAGTATGTTATATGAGGATAAGTTGAAGAAAGGGGATGTTTAACCTGGAAAACAGAAAACTTAGGGAGGATGTAATTGATGCCATAAAGTTTTGAAGGGCTGTCATGTAAAAGGCGGCTGAGAGTTGTTCTGATTGGCCCCAAAGGGTGCAATGGGGAGCAACGGGGAAAATTACAAAGAGACAGGGCTGTCTAAAAAGAAATGGGATGTCTCAGAAGGAAATGATTTCTAGAGGCTAATGACCACTTGGATGCTGTCGCTGCATATAAAGATTATTCTTGTAAAGATTTTATAAAGATGGGAACATAGGCATATAGGTCTTTAGTTATTAATATTTTCTCCATTGCTTTTTTTAAACAAAGCTTGTTATATTTCCCAATTGTCTGATATCTTTTCTTTCAGATACCTTGGGAATCATTTAAAATCATCAGCTCCAGCACAGACCTCCTCTCTCTATGTGCACTGAATTTCCTCCAGCTATTGTCTTTGGGGACATTTCCACCTCCTCACACAGCACATAGAGGACTGTGATCTTAAAGAGTCTCAATGAGGTAGCTCTGCTATCACTATGGAGGTAGTGTAATTTGGAAGTACCTGGTCAGCTCATTCCTAGATAAAGAGCTCCTAAAAACAAGAAGGAAAGGGAACAAGCCCTTTTATATGGTGTTTATTTATTATATGGTAAGCACTGTGCTCAGCACTTTACCAATATTATCTTATTTGCTCCTCCCAACAATTCCACGAGGTTGGTGCTGTTATTATCCCCATTTTACAGTTGAGGAAACTGAGGCAAACAGAGGTTAAGTGACTTGCCCAGAGTGACACAGCTAGTAAGTATTTGAGGCTGTATTTGAACTTGGTCTTCCTGACTCCAGGCCCAATGCTCTATCCACTGTACCACCTAACTTGCTCCATTTATTAAGTGGAAGTATTTATTAAGTGCTCACTATGTGCCAGGAACTATACTAAACTCTAGGATACATATACAAGCAAAAGAAAGATAATTCCTGCCCTTAAGGAGCTTATATTCTAATAGGGGGAGATAATATCAAAAAAAAAAAAAAAAAGGAACTGAAAAGCAGCGAATGTCAGGAGTCAAGCCAGGAGAGGAGTAGAGGAGTGAACACGGCTGGTCTGAACAATTCCTCAAAATGGAGGTTCCGAGAGAAATTTACCAATTTAGGGCGGGGACTTTAGGGGCAGAGGAAGCTTCCAGGGTGAGAAGGCTACTCGGACATGGTGACGTCTGGAGAGTCAGGAGCGGATCTGGGAACGGAATAAAGGAGAAAGCTTGGCATTTGAAAGGACTCCCTCCCACCCAGCACTTAAGAGCAAGTGACCAAAGCCAAAGTGGGAGCCTGAGCCACTTCCTGGGCATGCTCTGGCTGTTCTTGCTGGACCCCACAAGACTCGGCGCTTCATTCCATGCTGGTATTGAATGAGGCAAGATGGCACAGTGAAAAGAAGACTAAATTTAAAGGCGATTTAATTCAGCATTTATTAAGCACTTACCTCCTATTTGCAAGGCAGAGAGGCAGCTCTGGAGCAATAGACAGAGCTTGCTTCAGCCAGGGAGACCCGGGTTCAAGTCCCATCTCTACCACGTGTGGTATGTGCGGCCCTGAGTAAATCTCTTAACTTTTCAGCTCCCCGAGGCGACTCTTAAAGACTTGTAAATTGCAGATCGGGGGCCAATCCCCACTGACAGAGAGAATTCCTTCAATGTTAGTTCCTCATGTTAACGGAATCTCAGCTTCAGACCCTGCAATGTGCTAGGTGCTAGGGATACAAACACAAGCATGAAAAATAGTCCTAACTCTCAGGAGGTTACATTCTATTGGTGGACACAACGCCTCAACAGAAAAGTAAGTATAAGCTAATTGATGAGGGATCGAGCATCAAAAACCAGGGGGATCAGAATGGACCTCCTGTAGAATGTGGTACATGAGCTGGGTCTGGAAGAAAGCTACAGATTCTAAGAGGAATGAGGAGGGACTGCATTCCAGGGATGGGGGACAAGCTATACAAATGCATGAGGGTGAGAGATGGAATGCTGAGTTCAAGGGACAGATAGTAAGCCAGTTTGGCTGGAATGTAGAGCATGTGAAAAGGAATAATACCTGGAGAGCCAGGTTGGAGTGTTATTGTGAAGAGTTTTCAATGGTGGGCTGAGGATTCTTTTTTTTTTTTTGTAAGTTTTTATTTTAGGGATAAGATGGAGCAACTGAAGATTTTTGAGCTGGGGAATTCCATGACCAGACACGTGCCAAGGAAAATTACTTTGGCAACTTATGGAGGATAAATTGGAGGGGAGAAAATAAAGGCAAGGAGGCCAATTAAGAGGTGGTTACAATAGTCCAGGCAAGAAGTGATCAAGGTCTGGATAAGTCTTTACTGGCTGTGTGAATAAAGGGAAAGCAACAAATATGAGAGACATCATTGAGGGGAAAATGACAAGACTTGGCAAAGAATTGAACATAGGAGGGGAAGGAGAGGAAGAGTCAAGGAGGACTCCGAGGTTATTAGAAGAATTCTGAGAGAGAGAGAGACAGAGACAGACAGAGACAAAGATCCTTGGGGAACATCTATTGTTAATGGATAAAAGATGGATAACGGCTCAGTAAAAGAGATAGGTAAAAAAGGTGAAACCAGGCAGACCAAAGGAATACCAGGAGAAAGCAATGACATTGAAGTCTAGAAAGGAAAGAAGGAAGGTTTTATCAACAGTGTCAAAAGCTACATATATATGTATATGTATGTATGTATGTATGTATGTAAAAAGAGGACTAAGGACCCTTGGGCCTTTTACCATCCACCCAGTTGTTGCCACCTTATAACTTCTAGGACTTTAGGGGCAGCTAGGTTGCGCAGTGGTTAGAGCACTGGCCCTGAAGTCAGGAGGACCTGAGTTCAAATCTGGCCTCAGACCAAACACTTGACACTTACTAGCTGTGTGACCCTGGGCAAGTCACTTAACCCCAATTGCCTAAGGAAAAAAAAAACAAAAAAACTTCTGGGACTTTCCTTGTGCCATACTGCTGAACTTTCTTTCATGTGTTTTCTCCCCCAATTAGAATGTAAGTTCCTTGAGGGCAATGACTGTTGTGATTTTTCTATTTGTATCCCCAACACTTAGCACAGTTCTTGGCACATATTAAGCACTTAATAAATGTTTTTCCATTCATTCATTCAAAAGACCATTATATTTAGCAGTGAAGAGATGGTTGGTAGCCTTAGAGAGAGTGGTTGTAGTTGAGTGGTATGATAAAAAAAATCAGATTGTAAAGAACGAGTGAGAGGTTAAGAAATGGAAGCAACCTGTGGAGAAGACTTCATCTAGGTTGCCACCTAGGTAGCTAGGAATTTACCTGTGACTCCACACGGTAACTATGCTAAGGTAACCCTGGGTTCTTGAAGGCTATACCAACAGAGTCCAAACTCCAATGGTTTCAAATATCAGTAGCTAAAAGGCAAAACAGCACTACACCTTGAGTTAGGAAGAACTGAGTTCAAATCTAACCTCAGATATTTAATAGCTATGTGATCCTGGGCAAGTCACTTAACCTCTGCTTGCCTCAGTTTCTTCAACTATAAAATGGGGATAACAACATCTACCTCATGAGATTGTTGTGAGAATTCGTTGAGATAGGATTTGTAATGTGTTTTGCAAACTTTAAAGCATATTGATGTTTGATGGTGTTATTACTACTGTAGAAAGACTTCAAGTATAGTCCTTTCAGTAGATTATATATATTTTCCAAGGACTAACTAAGTATGGAGAAGCTGACCACCAGCAGAAATGGCCACTTAGTGATGAATTATTTGATCAGGGCACCAATGAAACAAAAATACAAAATGCCTGTCTGATCTGTACAGCCTCCTTCTGCCATGCCAGTCATGACAGTGACAGAGTGGTAAAATACGGGGGAGAGGGTACTAAGAATTACACACACACACACACACACACACACACATTTTAGACTGTCTATAAACACTGCCTTAGCTGTTGGGACTCTGTGACTCATCCAGTGGCCAAGAAGTGGAAACATTATTACATAAATTGAATCACAGCAATCTTGACATTCTCACCATAAACAAAACCAGCAGTGAGCAGAAGGTTGCTGGGAAATGGAAAGGTGGCTCACAGATTCCCCTTGGACAGACAAAGGAGTTGGCAAGGTTGACTTTATTGTTCATTCAAAGGCCACAAGAAATAACATTTCATGGGATATTTGGCCGTCTCATATTGTAGTGCTTGTAAAAAGACCACCATGAATATGATTGCAACTTATGTGCCAACACCTATTGCAGAGATAGAGAAATCTTATGAAGACCTTGATAAAACTTTTCCCCAATTAAGTCAATACATACTTTGATAATTGGTGAATTCAATGTAAAGGTTGGAATAGTTGAGATGAGTGAAATTAGTTGTAAAATATGGTTCAGGAATAATGAATGGGAGAGGCCATAGACTTTGAGACTATACAGAAGACTTGTGCCTATACATTATGAATACTTTCCTTTAAAAAAGAATCAGAAGATCCTAGACATGGTGAGCACCCAATAGCATCTCAGAAAACAAAATATTATATTTTAACAGGCAGAAAATGACCCCTTACTGATATAGGAACATTTCTGAATCAGCTGTCTCTACACAGCTAGATCATTGACTTAATAGAGAGAGAAAAATTACTATATATCTGGAAGTATAAAAATGAGGAAAAAAAGACATTATATATAATTAAAGCAACTCTAGCATGAACTGTTTAAATGAGTTATTGATGCCAAAAATCAGGAAATGGATAGAGGAAAGGATACCAACATCAATCAAATCAGGAAATGTAGAAGAAAGGATACCAGCACTCTAATAATTTTGGAAAGAATGTTTACCAATTCAAATTGATTATTGTAACAAGGAGAGAAAAGAGCCTAAAAAGCACTTCAGTCAGCAAACATTTGATTTGCTTGTCAAAAGGAGAGACAGGACAGTCAAGGAGAATACTGGTTTAGAATATAAACACATTTTTAAAATATTATAGGTGGAGGGGAAAGGATGGTGGGAGATTAATGAGCAAACATTATCTCATAAACAATGTAAAGCAAGGGAGTATAAAACAAGTTTACAGAAAGCTTGGCAAGAAAGTCAACTAAGCAAAGTCATTCTGAGAACATTTAAGGATAAAACTAAAAGAAAGACAATAGAAGAAAGATGGAAAAGATCAGCAAAGTTTCTTTTTTCATTTTAACAAACTCTTTTTACCATGTAGACAACTAACTCACAGTTCATGGTGTACTTATAGAGGAGACTCACTCCAGTCAGTCAATTAGCCTTTATTAAGTACCTATTAAGTACTGGGGAAACAAAGAAAGGCAAAAAATGAACAAACAAAAAAAACAACCAGTCCCTGCTCTCAAGGAGTCTAATGGTGGAGACAACATGCAAATATCTATATACAGGATAAAATGGACATAGAGAAGTATCTCAGAGGGAAGGCATTAAGATTAAGAAGGATAGGGAAAAGCTTCTTTCACAAAGTGGGACTTTAGCTGAAACTTGAAGGAAGCCAGGAGGTAGAAGGGTTCCAGGAATGAAAGACAGAGTGAGAAAAACTCTCTGAGTCAAGAGATGGAATGTCTTCTTTGAGGAACAGCAAGATGGCCAGTGTCTCTAAGGTGTAAGAAAACTGGAGAGGTAGATATATCGCCTTATACCAATCATGGTAGCTATTATCCCCTAGGTTCTACCTCCATTCTTAAGTAGTTCAGCATCCAGCTCAGTCTTTCTCTCCATCTCAAATACTGCCCTTAATTCTGGGGACTTCAACTTACATGTTAAAGTCTCTTCAAATGTCCTTGTCACCTAGGCTATTGTCAAACACCTCAGTTCCTATAATCTGCACCTTTACTCCACCTCAACTTCACACAAGGATAGCCATATTCTTGATTTTGTCATCGTCCACTTCCACAATCCATAACTCTAAAGTTCCTGTATCAGACTATAACATCTTGTCTTTCCAACTCTTTCTGTGCCTTACCCCCTTTATGCCCACTCTTCATCCTCAACACAACCATTTCAGTAACTCTACCCATCCCTGATTTCTCAGGCCATCATTCCTGCCCTGTGCTCACTTTTCTCCCTTCAAAATATTGACCTTTTAGTTAACCAGTTCAACTTTACACAGTCCTCAACCCTTGCCCTATTATCCTATTACTGCTCATCTCTTTCCAGACTCCAACCCTGGATTACTGCTATTATCCCCTATCCCTACCCCTTGCCCACCTGTTCTCAATATGATTAATTCCTTTAGCTGATGAGATTAGCTGGAGGTCAAGAGAGAGTGTAGAGAAAGAAAAGGAGAGAATCTCGAATAGAGCTCTGAGGTACCCCCAGGAGTGAACTGGTAAATGTTTAATAACCACGTCTCCAAAATTATATGACACACTTTAAAGTTTAGTTCGCATTGCTAACATTTTGTCTCCCATTTGAAGTCTAGACAATCAACAAAACAATAACTCAATCCTTAATTGGTAGTGTTTGTCAATTTCTGAGGTACAAATACACTGAAAATTTAACAATTTGTTTTCAAGAGTTAGTTCAAATTGGCTCCAGCAGATTCATGCACCCACACCTCAAAGACGGGACATGGATAATGAACCTTCAAAGCAGATCCAAAAGGATTGGTTTAAAGAGTACCACATCAGATTAGCATAAAACCCAGAGAGAAAAGTAAAACCCACTAGAGGAAGTTACATGACTCAGCTGACTAGATCCAATACAAATATTTGTTTCCAGTCTCAGTTGGGTCCCCACTGCTACACATAATCCTTACTCTTCTCTGATCAACCTTCTACCAACTCCCCACAGTAGCTATTCCAAACCTTCTCTTCTCAACCCCCCTATACCACTAATCACCCTCTCTCCCTCTCAGCAAGTAGACTTTGACTTTCATCACTGAAAAAATTGGGATCAGGTATTGTAATTTCCTTCTCCTACCCAATTTCATACCTCTCAAATCACCTCAGCTTCATACTCTATTCTCTTCTCATTAATCTTAATCTAAGAGGCTGAGGTGACTCTTCTCCTTGCCAATTCCAGCCCATCTACTTATGTCTTTTATCCCATCGCTTTCCGTCTTCTCCAAATTTCCCTTTCAATCAACTCCTTTCCCCCTAATTTCCAACCTCTCCTTAACCACTGACTCTATTCCCACTACCTATAAAAGCATCCAGCTCTCCCCATCCTTTCACTTGACCGTACCAACTATTCAGACTATTCCCCCATCTCTCTCCTTTTCACAAAGTCCTAAAAAAATCTGTCTGTAGTCATTGCCTCCACTTTCTCACCACACTCTCACTTCTCAGCCCCTTGTGAACTGGCTTCCATTACTATCACTTGACTGAAATGGATCTCCCCAAGGTCACCAATGGCCTCTATGAATAAATCCAATGCTTTTTTCTCAGTCATTTTCCTTCTTGACCTCTCTTCAACATTTGGCACCACTGACCAATCTCCTCCTTTTATGTTCTTTCTCCTTCCTGGTTTTTGTTACACAGTTCTGATGTGATTCTCTTCCTGTCTGTCAAAACAATACTTTTGTGTCTTCTCTACAGTTTCACCACCCATATCCCACCTCCTATATTGCCTTGTCTTGGATTCTCTCATCTTCTCTTTCTACACTCCCTTGGTGATCTCATCGGCTCCTATAGATTAAACCATCATTATTTCTAAGCAGATGACTCCAAATCTACATATCCAGACTTCATATTTCTCCTGAGTTCCAGTCTCATGCATCCACCTAGATGACCAATAGTCATCTCAAATTCAGCATATCCAAAACAGAACTCATTCATTATCTTCTCATCTCCCCCCACCCCCACCTCAAGCCTACCCCTCCTCCTAACTTCCCTATTTCTGTTGAGAGAACACCATTCTTCAGTTACTCAGGTATATAACCTATTATTGATCATTAATTCTTCACTCTTCCTCACCCCTATATATCTAATCTGCCATCTCTAGGGTCTTGTGACCATCATACCCCTATCCTGGACACTTTTCCCAAAGGTGGGGTGGACTATTCCCCTTTCTCCACCCCAACAAGCCACCCAGCTTGGAGACTAGTACCACATGGCTCATCTGGGATCACGGAAGTATCAGGAGTGAAAATAGCTCCCCATCTGGTTCTCGAATGCCAGGCAAATGAATATGAATTTGACTCAGTGCACAGTAGCAAGTTTCTAAAGATTTCTGAGCAAAGGAATAATAATTACAACTAGTATTTATATAGTGCTTTAAGGTTTATGAAGTACTTTGTAAATGGTATCTCATTTGATCTTTGCAACAACCTTGGGAGCCAGGACCTACTGTTGTCCCCCATATATTTACATCTTTACATTGCATTATATTACACATTTATATATGAGGAAACTGAGGTTGAGAGAGGTTAAGTGACTTGTCCAGGATTACACAGATAGTGGGTGTCTGAGGTTGGATTTGAATCAAGTCTTCCTGACTCCAGGCCCCGCACTCTATCTATTGTGTTATAGAGCTGCCACTAGGCATAAAAATATGATCTAACCAATGCATTAGGAAGATTAGTCTGGCAGTGAAATAAAGGATTGCTTGAATGGAATGTTGGGTCATGCATCTAGAGCTGAAAGAGACCTCAGAAGTCATTTAGCCCAATCCTCTCATGTTATAGATGAAGAAACTGAGTCCTAGAAGTCACACAGCTTCTAAATAAAAGAAGCAGGATTTGAACCCAACTCTTCTGACCCTACAGCTAAGACATTGTACTTCATTGCCCTCCCCTAGAAATTGATTGCTATCACCTAGACAGGTGGCAATGAAGGTGTACTCTAAAGTGATGTCATTGAGACTAGAGAAGAGGTAGAATTAACAGGATCTGGTAATTAACTGGATATGAGAGGTCAGAGAATAATCAAGGATCAAATTCCAGTCAAACAGGAAACTGGGTAAATTAGCCCCTTTAAATCTTGTCCTGGGTTGTTTTGTGCAGTTGTCCTCCCCCACCCCACCCCTTTACTAAGACACTTGTTTATGTTTTACATATACTTATATACATGTTGATTCCTCATAGTAGAATGTAACCTCTTTTGAGGACAGTGACTATTTTATTTGTGTCTTTGTATCCCTAGCACCTAACACAGTGGCACATAGTAGGTACTTAATAAAAGAAAAAAGAAAATAATTCCCCGTCAACAGCTTCAGCCCCTCTCACCTACACATCAGTCACCCACCCCCACTCCCTACGAAACTCTAGCTCTTCCACTCTGTTCTTGACGCCCTTCTCTGTTTGGGGAGAATGCAGATTGCTGAGCAATTTAGAGGCTATTGTTGATGTTGTTCAGTCACATCCAATTCTCTGTGACCTTGTGAAACATACTGTACGTGGGGTTTTCTTAGCAAAGATACTGGGGTGGTTTGCCATTCCTTCTCCAGTGGATTAAGGCAAACAGAGGTTAAGTGACTTGTCCAGGGTCACACAACTAGTAAGTGGGGGGGGGGCATATTTGAACTCAAGTCTTCCTGAGTCCAAGCCCGGTGCTCCATCCACTGAGCCACCTAGCCACCTCCTAATTTAGAGTTTGAGGTCATGAATTCAAATCCTGATCCTATTGCCTATTACTTGGATGAATTATCTGGAACTCACTTCTCTGTATCTCAGTTTTCTCATCCATAAAATGAGAAGTTGGACAAGTCCTTTCCAACTCTAAATCTATGATCCTACATCCCTTCTTCTGACATCTCTTCCACCTTTTGGTGGTCAGTAAAACATATCTTCCTCCTAAAAACACCGTATTTCTTGGCACCCTTTCCAAGGTTGACTTTTCCTTCTTTCACATCATACCTCCTGATACAACAGAACAGGAAAAAGCATCAGCATACTCCTTCTCCCCATTACCACTTTCAGCTCCCCTTCTACCATCCCCTCTAGCAACAACCTCCACCCCTTAAACTTTACTCTATCCTGTCCAGATCCTTGCTGCTGTCATATATGGTCCGTTAGATCACTCTCCTCCCCAATGAATTCAATACCTAGTTCACGGTCTATTTCTCTGGACCATCTCTTACCTTTTTGAAACATTTTGGCATCGACTCCCATTGACCTCTTTCTCCAATCTACCTCAACCACAAACAGAAGGTGTCATAGCTTAGGATATCCTCCTCTACTGTACCCCCTCAGTTATAGCCAAGTTCTAATCCTAGTGTGTTTTTAAGTAGAATTCAATTTAACCCAAACCCTAAACAGCTCCATCCTTCATCTTTACTGTAACTCTGACCCTAACTCTGAATATAGGCTTTCAGAACTAGGGTCTTGGGTCTGTTTAAGGGTGCTGGTTGGGAAGGGGAGATGATGATGCTTTTACAGATAAATGGGCCTCATCTCTGTCCTATATGGGCCTTTTTGACAGGAAACCCATTTTTATATTGAGTTTGGACCAGCAGGTAGCTGCATTTCCCTGAAGCAGCCATCTGTCAGGTGCTATTGGGCTGAGACCTAGAGTTGCATGTAGCATAAAATGCTAACTCCCTAATCTTGCTTTTTAAAATCCTCAGGAAAACAGACACAAGTTGCCTTGGATCTTTATAGCTCCAGCATTCTGGCATAGTGCTTTGCACATAATAGGTCCTTTAAAAATGTTTCTAATTGACTTGCTAGAATGTAAGATTCTTGAGGGCAATGACTGTTTTCCTTTTTGTCTGTGTCTGTCTCTTGCACAGTGCCTGGTGTCTAGTATGTGCTTAATAAATACTTGGTGGATGGATGGATGGATGGATGGATGGATGGATTTATTGAATTGAATTAGATTGAACTGAATTCAAAGCCTCAGTGATTTGGTCTGAAATTTTGTTCCCACCCTTTTCTCTGCTGACACCCCCCCATATCTCTACCCTCCTCCAACCAGGGCAATCTCCTTGTTTTTAGCTGAGCACCCCCCCCCATTTTTGTTCTCATACCCTTGTTCCTAACATTTCCCTCTCCTCCTCCTCGCCTACCTAAAGTCTACCTTTCTTTTTATACAAGAGCCTATGCTTCTTACAGGAAGTTTTCCCTGACTACTCTAGCCTTAACTGGATTCTTCTTTCTGAAGCTCTGTGATGCTCACAGTCTATTCCACACAACTTAATAATCTGCTGTTCTAATTGCTTTTGTCCTAAAGTGGACTCATTTACTGTTTGCCAACTTACCACGTCCCACAGGGAGATGATTTACTTGGAGAGGATCAATGGAAACTCAGAGTATAAGTTTATGGAAGTGGTGGTTTGGGAATCCCGGCAGGGAAGAAGCATCAATGGCCATCCCAGGACAAAAGTTGGACTAGGGCCCATAATGACTCAATCTCAGTAGCTCCAGGCCTTGGAAGAAAGTATGAGCTGACTGGAAGGGAGCTCCAGAGCTCAATCCATCACTTTTTCCTCTTTCTGAATCATCTGGAGATGACTCACCTTTATATAATCCAGGGCTAGAGTTGGGGCTCAGCTTTTGTTCAGGCTTAGTCTGTGACCAGGGCTGGGGTCAGTCTCTAGGCTATCTATAGACCTAAGGCAGAGTCACTAGGGTTCTCCCCCAGTAGGAAATTTGGACTTAAAACACTGTTTTGGGGCTTGCTTCCTTCCCTGACAACACACCCTTATTCATAAAGGCAGCAGTTGTCTGACCTGGGAGTATATTTCTTCCGTTGGCCAGCCCCACAGCTATGGCAGTGGTTTCATCCTGAGGGGAAATTCCTCTTTCCAGTGGTTATTGCCCTCCCCTTGCCATTTGCCTTAGGCACAAAAAAAAATGGTAGTTACAGTTCAGGTGGCCTGGGTAATGGCTGAGTCTGTGAGTGGGGGCAGAATTTTGATAGACTGGACCCTGATTAACCTAACATCAGAGTTTAGTCTAGGGCCAGAGTTAAGGAGCCAGGGCCACAACTTTGGATCTTGGCCCAGGGTGGCAGCCACTACATATGTTAGGGGAAGCTGTTATGCCCTGTCTGTGGCCCTGTGAACTCCACTGGGTCTGAAAAGCTGAGTTGAGTCCAAAGTTAAGCCAGGAAATGGAATGGGGCACTTACCTTTGCCCCATAGGGGTCATAGCCTTTGGGGCTCAGCCTGGAAATGGAAATTTAACTGTAGAAGTTCAAACTAAATGGAAAATATTATTGCATCCACTGGAACCAAAGTACCAAAACTATTTCCTCCCAATAAGCCTCAGGAGTTCCCAGGGGGATTCAATGGGAATTTAATTTATTGTCTTATTTTTCACACCGTTAGATTGTGGAGGCAAGTGCACTTGGGGTCCGGACATCTTTTTAGACAGTGGGCCTGATAGTCTGGAGCCTCGGCACAGCCCACCATGGACAATCTCAGGGCAGCGGGCCTGGGCATCTTAGGTCCAATAGGCATCCATCTTCAATCAGGCAGGCAGTGATGCTTCCTCATAATCACCATGAGATGGCAGCAAATACACAATTTCAGGAACAAAGCTGCTCCTCTGTGGTCTGAGGGATTCAGAGACTGTGGGGGAATAGGGAGAGCATAAGCTCTGTTCCCAGCCTGAGGTATGACCCAGAATACTGGCTTTTCTTCAGCCAACCACCGTTCTTTTTTCAGGCCCTATCTTCCCCTCCTTCTTCCTTCTGCTTCTCCCCACCGCTTCCTTCCCATTGCCTTTCTCTTCCCAATCCCCATCTCATCCCTCTCTTCCTGCTCTTACCCAGATACCCAGGCCTGAGATCCTGTGAGAACCAAAGCCACTCATGAGACCTAGAAAACTGCTCCTAAGAGACCCAGAAAGCTACGAGTAAGCACCATCCTTACCTACCTCTTCCCTCAAAGTCAAGAATTTGGGGCAGGCAGAAGAGAAGGGACTAGGCTACCAGGACAAACTATTATATACATTATTGAGCAAGGTCTCTGGATCAGATGTTTTTGCTTATTCTTTTTTGTCACAATGGAGGATTGAATGCATAGAAATGAGAGAAATAACAATGATATGAAGGCAAAAGGAATTAATTTAAAAAAACCATTTTGTTTGTATTTTTATCAAGAATCCACTATTCCTGTAATTCCGATCTTTAAGAAGAGGTCAAATGATCACTCAAAGGGAGTGTTGTCCATGGAATTCCTGCTCAAGTACAAGGTGAATTAAAATGATACAAAAAGATTACAGTAGAAATAAATCATATTAAATAGTTATCAAGAAAAATTTTAAATAAATTCAAAGATCCCAGGTTAAGAAACCCTGGGCTAGATAGTCACTTTGGAGTACAAGAATGATATTGATTCCCCTTAATCAATGGATTCCTCCAGGGCTTTTACCTTTTATTGCCTGTGGTCTTGGTTTCCTTATTTGCAAAATGAATGAACTGAATTAGATGACCTCTAAAGTTCCTTCCAACTCTAGATCAATGACATCACATGACCTCAGAAGATTGTCAGAAGGTTATCCTAAATGGTGAAGCTCTAATGGTGGGATTTCAGACACTACTACCCCTCCACTGGAGAAATGTGAAGTCCTATACTTAGGTTAAAAAAAAATCAATGACACAAACAAGATGCGAGAGGCATGGCTAAAAACCAGCTTACATGAAAAATATCTGGGGGTTTTCTTGGATAGCAAACTCAACATGAGTCAAAAAGGTTCATGTGATTAGAGGCGGTGTAGTTTAGAGAAAAGAACACTGCATTTGGAATCAGGACAGTCCAATTTCCAAAGCCTATCTCATGTACTTCCTAGCTGTGTAAGTTATTTAAATTCTCTGAACCTGAGTTTCTTCATCTGCAATATGGGTATAATACTCCCCATTTCACAGGGTTGTTAGGATGAAATGAAATCATTTGCATAAAATGCTTTATAAATCTGAAACTACTATATATATTTCAGTCATTGTTATCTTGGGCTCCACTAATAAAGGCAAAGTGTCTGAGACAAGGGATATGATGATTTAGTTCAATAGAATAAAAACTTTCTAACAAGTAGAGTTTGTTGGTAGAAAGAACAGGATGCTCTCTGAAGTCATGGGTTGCCCATTCACTGCAAGTCTTCAAGCAGAAACACCCACTTTTCAGGTTTCATAGAGTTCACTGGACCAGCCCTTAGATATCATCTATCCCAACCTACACATTTTGTAGGTGAGAAGACAGAGGCCCAGAAAGAAGGAGCAATGTATGGTGGCTCACACAGGTAGTGTGTGACAGAGCTTGGCTTTGAACCTTCACGCCAAGTAAAAGGCTCCTTTCCCTATGCTACCCACACTGTCTCTCTATATTGTCAAAGGGGACCCTGAAGTCTCTAAGATACTGTGATTCTTGGACGGGAAGGGGAAAGAAAGGGGGAAGAAAGCAGGACAGCTTAATAAGCAGCAGCCAGGGCAGCACTGATTGAAAGCAGAGTCCCAGGTTGGGAGGTGTCACGACAGGCCTGGGTCAGGATAGCCCCACCCTACAGACTAACAGTGAAGAATTCATGGGAAAGGGTCTGGTACTGGAATGTCCCCATTATTAGCAGTTGTTGGTGGAAGAACAAAAGAGAGTAGGCTCTCCTTAAAACAGCTCCCTAAAGCCCCTGAGAAGAAGCCAAAGAATCTGGTATGATCTGAGACTTCCTGGGAGGAGGGGAATGAAACAATGAAGACAAGTCTCCCTGTGGGATGCTGTGTCCTGGTTTGATGAGAACGGATACAGGCTCCAAGAAGGATCTGGCCTGCCTGGTTCAAAGACTGTCCTTATAGGTCTAAAACATACCAAGTGCCTCACACTTTAATCTTCTACCATCACTTTCCTGCCTCGGTCCCATCAGACAGAGCATTGACCCCAAATACATCCACCACCACCACCACCACCAGGCCTGGGTCCCATCCCAGAAACCTGTGAAACTTGGAAAACATGGGACCCCTGTGGCACAGGCCAGTGGCTCAGAGACGCTCTATTAAATCCTTAGGGGAGCAAAATAAGCAGAGATCACATCCCACAAAGCTCTGCTAACTGCAGTCAAATTCCCACAGCAGTGAGGGCCACACAGAGAGAGACTGCCGAGGGTAGCCAAGTGGGAGGTTGTCTGCATTTCCCTGTCTGCGTGTCTGCCTGCCTGCCTAAGCTGTCTGGTCTATCTTCCTGCCTGCTTTAGGAAACTGTTCCTAGAAGATCTGAGAATCTACCCTCCCTAGCTTCCCCTCACAGTAGAGTTGCCAGGATTACTCAAGCAGAATACTATATAAACTGTAAGACAATATCTCTAAATCAGATGTTTTTGTTTAATCACTTTTGTCATAAGGGAAGGTTTACTTACTGTCTGTCAATCAATCAATCAGGAAGCATCTATTAAGTGCCTACTAAGCACCTAAGGCTTAGGTGCTGGGGATATAGACAAGCAAAAGCAGTCTCAACCCTTGAGAAGCTTATGGTCTAGTCCAGGGAGACAGCATGTACATATATAGGTATATTCCACGAAAAATAAGTGCAAAATTGATACAAAGTGATTTTGAAGGAGACATTAACTATTAGGAAAGGCTTCATGTAGAAGGTGATGCTTGAACTGGAAGATGCTTCTTTCCCTGAAGAAAACAAAGCATTCTGAAAGTTGAAGGGGAGGAAGGAGTATGGTCCGCAGGCATGGGTGACAGTGAGCACAAAGGCGTGGCAGATGGAGTGCTCCTTGTTAGGAATGGCAAGAAGTTCGTTTTGGCCACAGAGCGGTATGCATGAAAGTGAACTATGTGTGATGAGGCTGCAGAGGTGGCTGGGGCCAGCTCCTGAAAGTCTTTAAGTACATCCTGTATATCTGCCTGCAATGTGTGAAAGGCTCAACCAGCCTGCTCCAGGATGCCAAAGGAGGGGTATGTCGAAGTGAATTTTCCTTTGCTATATTGGATTAGATGACTACTGAGGTCTCTGCCAAATTCTCAAATTCTGTAATTCTATGGGTGCTGCCCAGGAAGTGAAGGGACTAGTGTTAAAAGCTAGGAACATAATTACAATAATGCTAACAGAGTTGAGCCCTCCCCACAGAAATGGCGTTGGAGTGCCACAGGGTTCCCCAGAGGAACTGTAGCAATGCAAAGGACAGTCAAGGTGAACTATGGAAAAGAGGGATTCAAGGAGGGGCAGGCAGGGTGAAACCAAGGAGTCTAGGCAGAAAAAGTGGAACTGAGCTCCCTACCACTCTCCAAACTTTTATGCTGAATTTCAGTTTTCCTTTTATTTATTTCTTCTTTTTAAATCCTGTTTCTCTCCCTGGGGCATCTAATCTATTATTTAACATGGGATTGTGATATTGAAACTCCTGGACAAATTGAAAATTATTTGTGCTTGAGTTTTCAGGCGTGGAGCTGAGGCAGCTGGTTTCCAGGGAAGTCTTAGGGAAAAAGATACTGTCATCAAGGAAATGGCAGTTTGCCCTGAGTAGGAAGGCCCTGGGCCAGCTACCAGCCAGTGAGATGTGCAACAGGCAACAGAGATTGGGGTGCAGTGGAGGGTGGTTTGAATCTAGGGTCAGTTGGCCAGGTGAGGTTAAGCCTCAGCCATGTGGAAGCTAAGCATTTCCTTCTCCCCCGCCTCACAATTCAGCCTGATGTACTGAGAGCACACAGAGGCTGGGGTCGTTAATTTTCAAATGGCATTTCACTCTGAAAACACCGTAAACATTTCACATGGGCCAGAGCCCTCTCACGAGGTATTTGCACGTGTAATCAGTCACCCTGACCCCAGCGTCCATCCCTCCAGAAAGGCCTCGATCGCAGGAGAATTAATGACATGGGAGAGGCTTCCCACTAACATTTTTCAGGGGCTGGGCTCTTGAACGAGTGGCAGCCAGCTTCACCTGATGTAATGGACTTCACCTAATGTAATGTTGACAAATGATCAGATGGCTAAGGAAGAGGACCAAAGGGACAGGGGATCAGAGAGCCAACCTCCCACTCAGCCTGGACGTGACTGACAGAAGACAAGCCACAGCCCAGAGCAAAAATGTCAACAAGGGGAGCATCTTTATCCTGTGGGACCAGGGAACCGTCTTTGCTGGCAAGTGAGAGGGGTGATCCCATAGACATGATTCCAAGGCACTGCTAACCCAAAATGTGTACATACATAGACATGAAGGGCTCAAAGACACAAAGAGTCAAATGCAGGTGTGCACCCACAGCAATTCATACCATACCCAGATATATACAGCCTAGATGTGCACTCCACACAGATGTGCATCCACATGAATGTTAAGTGCCCTCTAGAGAGCTATAATCTGGTGACAGGACCACAGTCTTGTGACATGAACTTTATCCACCCTTCCCATTCAGAAGGATCCCTGCCAGGAACCTGAGAGGACCAAGAGAGGGGGCCAAGATAAGGCAGAGGCCTTTGGATAAAGCTTTGGGTTTGGGTTAGGGGAAGGGAAAGAGCATGAGTATGTTAGAAGGTAAGTGACAAAGGGATGAATATGAGGCTGGTGTGACTGGATCCTTGCCTCTGCACCTGGTCACTCTCTGACCACAGACAAGGCTCCTAGGTAGGCTGTGTTCCCACTCTCTGAAACCAAAAAGGTATCACCACTCTGAGCCAAGCCACTGGGTCCCCAAAAGCCTACATCCAGGCCTGAAGAGCTATGCAAAAGTAGCTGAGCTGAATGAGGCCTGGGGCTCAAGACACAGCACACATCAGCACTAAAGGAGACTGAGTCAGAAAGACAAACCTTTTAGTGACTTGTTCAGGAGCATCCCATGTGGATGCCATAGGGCCAATGCTGTCCAAAAGGACCAAATGGCCTATCCACATTGGTGGAACATCAGTTCAACATTTATTAAATATCTACTATGTGCAATACGGAGACAGTATGGCGGATAGAGAGCTAGCCTGAAGACCTGGGTTCACATCTTACCTCTGAGACAAACTGTCTATGTGACTCCAAGCAAATCACTGAATCATTCAGTTCCACCAGGTAGTTTTCTAACATTACAAATTGCAAAGCAATTATATATCTACATTAATGGAAATAGTTTCTTTCCTTGGGGAGTCCTCTAAACTGATGATGAAATCACAGGTCTTACCAATGGTAGGCACTGAACTTACAGAAACACAAGCTAAGGAGTTCCTGCCTGTAAGCAGCTTATATTCTACTGAATGAGCAAGTAGTCATAGGTCATGACTTGTTTCGGAGCAGGAGATGAAAAACGCTGAAAACATGTTCTGCATTGTGTTTCCTGCTTGTTTTCTTGCTGAATTGATTTTTTTTTTCTCTTTCTTTTTTATTCTTTGTTACAAGAGATAGCTCTCTGGAGAAGGGAGGAAAAGGGACATGTTTGGAAATGTTTCTGTTCAGTTGTGTCCAACTCTTCATGACCCCATTTGGGGTTTTCTTGGCAAAGATATTGGAGTGATTTGCCATTTTCTTCTCCAGTTCATTTTATAGATGAGGAAACTGAGGCAAACAGAGTTAAGTAACTTGCCCAGAGTAACACAGCTAGTAAGTGTCTGAGGCTAGATTTGAACTCATGAAGATGAATCTTCCTGACTCCAGACCCAGAACTTTATCTACTGCATCACCTAGCTGTCCCATTTGTGAATAAGGCTAGTGTAAAAACAAAAGATGTCAATAAAAATTAAAAAGGGGGAAAATAATGTAAATTCCTCAAGGACAGAGACTGTTTCATTCTTGTCTCTGTATGCCCAGCTCCTAGTATGATGATGTGGGACTGCACAGCCTTTTGGGGGCCAGAATTCCTACATTTCCATGAGGGAAATGGAAGTTCCTTTTTGGTCTCAACTAAGATATTATCCTATAGGATAATAGGATTGAGAACTGGAAGAGACCTTAGAAACCCCCTCATTTTACAAATCAAGAAACTGAGCAGTAAAATGGTTTTCCCAAGATCATATCAATAGTGAGTAAACACAGTTGCAGTAGAAAACCCAGGCTTTCTAAATCCACTGTGTTCTGCTGAGTCTTCCCTGTCTGCCTCCATCCTAATGTGCTCAGGCTTTCTCCTATTATGGCAGCTCTGTCTTCAGTGATATCTGTAAATCTAAGAACTCAAGCCATATGTATCCAGTCTCACGTGGATGCTCTGGTACCAATATTCTTGGGCCTGTGGACACTACTCAGGGCCATGAGACCTTCTTCAGGAGTATTCCTCCTGAGACTTGATATGAATTGTCAAGGGGCCTTATGCTGCCAGGGAGTAACTGAATCTATAACATTTGGATGGGAGAAGTGACTTTTCTTTTGGGAAATTGCTCAGATACTAAGATGCTCTAACAGTGTTACCAGGAGAAAGAAGGAAAGGAGGAGAGTAAGGGGAAGAAGAAAAAGAGAAGGGTAAAATGTTATCATTCCCTGACTTTCAGATGGCTACGAGAAATTCAGTGTTTTCATTTGGTCACACAGGCAAATTATTAGCTTCAGTCATAGAGGACCCCAACCCCATTCAGTCCTGGAAGACTTTGTTCCTGAGGGGTTCACTCCCCGGGATACCTCAGTCTTAGAGAGAACATGATTCAGTCCAATTCAACCAACATTAAATACTTACCATATACTATACTCAAAGCTGGAAATTCGAAGACAAAAATGAAACAGTGCTTTCCCTCAAGGTGTATACATTCTCTTTTTTTTCAAGTTTTATTGCTTTTTTTTTGTTTTTGCATTAATTTAATTTCCAAATATACTTCTCTTCTTCTCCTCTCTCCCTTGTAATAAAGACTAAAAAGAGAGAGAAAAAAATAATTTTAGTAAAACTCAGTTATATATCTAATAGTATATACTATGTTCCATACCTATGGTCCTCCACCTCGATAAAGAAATAAGAAGGAAGGGGAAGTACATTGGTACATTTTCCTTTTTTTAATTAATTTTTAAAAAATTATCAAGTATTTATTTTTTCTCCCTCCTTTTAAAAATAAAACAAAAACAAAAATAAAATCCTTATACCAAATAAGTTTAGTAAAGCAAACTGGACCAAAATGGCCCATATTGGCCATGTCCAAAAATGTGTGTCTCATTCTGCATACTAGTCCATCACCTCTCTGTCAAAAGGTAGACAACATTCTTTATCATCAGTCCTCTGGAATCATGAGTGATCACTGCATTGATCAATGTTCTTTAAGTCTTTCAAAATTATTCATGTTTACAATGTTATGTTATACATTATTCTCCTGGTTGTACTCACTTCTCTCTGAATCAGTTCACATAAAATTTCCCAGGTTTCTCTGCAACTGTTCCTTTCTTCATTTCTAACTGCAAATAGTATTCCACCATTTTCATACCATAATTTGTTCAGCCATTCCCCAAATGATTAGCATCACCTTAGTTTCTAGTTCTTTGCAACTATAAAAAGAATTGCTATACATATTTTTGTACATGTAAGTCCTTTTCTTCTTTCTTTGATCTCCTTGGGTTATAAGCCTAGTAGTGATATTGCTGGGTTGAGACATGCACATTTTAGTAACTTGCGGGCATAGTTTCAAATTGCTTTCTAGAAAGACTGGATCAGTCCACAGCTCTAACAGAAGTATATCAATGTATCTATTTTCCTGAGGCAAAGTGAGGTGAATTTTCAAGTTTAAGTTCTACTGGAACACAGCATACACACAGGTAAGTAAATAAAATTGACATACAAATTAATAGTCAATATGAATCTATTAAGCACTTACCATGTGCCAAGCACTGTGCTAAGCACCAGGGATACAATAAAAGGCAAACAGTTCTTGCCCTCAAGGAGCTCACATTCTTTTTTTTCTTATTTAATATTTTATTTTTTCCCAATTGCATGTAAAACCAATTTAAATTTTTTTTCAAATTTTGATTTCCAAACTCTCTCCCTTCCTGCCTTCCTGCCTCACTGAGAAGGTAATTAATTTGACATAGATTATACATGTATAGTCATGCAAAACACATTTCCATGTAAGTCATTCTATGAAAGAAAACACAGACCACAAAACCCCAAGAAAAATAAAGGAAGTAAAGAAGAAGTATCTTTGATCTACATTCAGGCTCCACCAGTTCCTTTTCTGGAGAGGGACAGCACCTTTCATCACGAGTCCTACAGAATTATCTTGGATCATTGTATTGCTGAGAATAGCTAAGTTATTCATAGTAGATCATCATAAATGTTGCTGTTACTGTGTATAATGTTCTCCTAGTTCTGCTCATTTCACTTTGCATCTGTTCATGTAAGTTTTTCCATGTTTTTCTGAGAGCATCAGGCTCATCATTTCTTAAAGCACAATAGTATTCTATCACAATCACATACAACAACTCGTTCAGCCATTACCCAATTGATGGACATCCCCTCAATTTCCAATCTTTGTCACCACTAAAAGAACTGCTATGTATATTTTTGTACACATAGGTCCTTCTCCTCATTGTTTTTTTTTTATCTCTTTGGGAAACAGACCTATTAGTGATATTGCCCGGTCAAAGGGTATGCATGATTTTATAGCCCTTTGGGCGTAGTTCCAAATTGCTCTCCAGAAGGGTTGAATTAGTATACAACTTCACCAATTGTACATTAGTGTTTTAATTTTCCCACATCCCCTGCAACATTCGTAATTTTCCTTTTCTGTCATATTAACCAATCTGACATGTGTGAGGTAGTAGCTGAGAATTGTTTTAATTTGCATTTCTCTCATCAATAGTGATTTAGAGCATTTTCAAAAATATGACTATAGATAGCTTCAATTACTTTGTCTGAAAACTACCTGCTCACATCCTTCGACCATTTATCAATTAAGGGATGTCTCTTATTTCTATAATTTTGACTCAGTTTTCTATAGTTTGAGAAATGAAGTCTTAATCAGAGAAACTCACTGTAATTTTTTTTCATAGGAATGATTACCAACTATGTATTTCCCTCCATCTGATTTTCCCCCAATTAATCCTACCCTCACTCCTTTTACCCTGTCCATTCTCAAAAGTGTTTTGCTTCTGACTTTTACCTCCCCCAAACTGCCTTCCCTTCTATCAGCTCCCTCTCCCTTCTCTTATCCCTTTCCCTTTCTAATTTTCTGTATGATAAGATAGATTTCTACACCCAACTGAGTGTGTATATTATTCTCTTGGAGCCAATCCCAATGAGAGTAAGGTTCATGTGCTCCCCTCCCTGCTTCCCCCATCACCCCCTCCACTGTAAAATCTCTTTCAGGCCTCTTCAATGTCAGATAATTTATCCCATTCTACCTCTCCTTTTCCCTTTCCCCCAGTGCATTCTTCTTTCTCATCCTTTAATTTTTTTTTTTAGATAATCATACCATCACATTCAACTCAAACCTCTGCTTTCTGTCTTCTAACTGCCCTAATAATGAGAAAGTTTTTAGGAGTTATAAATATCATTTTCCCATGTAGGAATATAAACCTTATTGAATCTCTTATTATTTCTCTTTTTTGTTTACTTTTTTATGATTTGGTATCTGAAAGTCAAATTTTCTATTCAGCTCTGGTCTTTTCATCAAGAATGCTTGAAAGTCCTGCATTTCATTGAATACCCATTTTCCCCCTGAAGGATTATATTCAGTTTTGCTGGGAAGGTGATTCTTGGTTCTAATTCTAGCTCTTTTGCCCCTTGTATTGTACACTGGCTTGTGAGTGACCACAAATGCACTTTTCAACCCTGCAATTGTGATCAGAGTCCCTGCTCCCCTGCAGCCACAAGCTCTGCTGTGCTCGTGCTCCTCCTTGCACTGTGACTAAGACCCAGGACTGCAACCCAGATCCAAGTATAGGCAATGCAACAGAGTCCTGCCCCTGGTGCCAGCAAAGAGACTCCTGTAAATCTTCTTCTAACCCACTGTCAGATCCCCTTACCATCTATGGGTTGATATGTCTGGAAATCACCACTGCTACCACTAATTCAGTCACCTTGAGGCCTACTCCCGGTTTGCTGGGGCCTGGTCTGCACTGACTGCACTCCTCTTTCACCTTGATACAACAGACCTTTCTTGCCAACTTTCTAAGTTGTCTTGGGTTGGAAAATTGTTTCACTCCATCTTTTTGTGGGTTCTACCACTCCAGAATTTGTTTAGAGTCATTATATATATTTTGGTAAGGCAATTGGGGTTAAGTGATTTGCCCAAGGTCACACAGCTAGTACGTGTCAAGTGTTTGGTCTGAGGCCGGATTTGAACTCGGGTCCTCCTGACTTCAGGGCTAGAGTCATTATTTAAAGGTATTTGGAGGGGCTTGGAGGAGAGCCTTTAATCCACCATCTTGGCTCTGCCTCACATTCTAATGAAGGAGAACAACAATATAAGGGAGTCTCGAGAGAAAAGGCTTTAACAACAATGGGCTGCTTGTAGGAAATGGTAGCTAAGCTGAATTGAAGGAAGCTTCACAAAGGTAAGAAGGGAGAGCATTCTAGACATGGGACACAGTCTAGACCTGGCTAAAGGCCAAGAAAGGAGATGAGATGTCATTTATGGGAGACATAGAATAAGTCATCGTGGCTAAAAGAGAGAATGTGTAAAGAAAAAGTAGGTGGAATTCAGATTATTGAGGTCTTTAGAATTTTCTATTTTTATCCATTTGGGATGTGGCATTTAATGGCAGTTGGGAGCCATTAAAGATTTTGGAACAGAGGGAGTGACATGGTCAGAGCTGTGTTTTAATAATATCAACTTGGCAGCCTTGTGAAAGATAGTATGGAAAAAGGAGGTAGTGGTAAACCAATTAGGAGATTATTGCAATAGTCTAGGTGACAGGTGTTGAGGGACTGAACCAAGATAAAGTCTGGGTGAATGATGACAAGGGGGCAGATAGGAGAATAGTATAGAGTTAGAAGGGCCAAGACTTGGCAGGCAATTAGATATGGAGAACTGAGGGACAAGGCTGTAAATATAGGTTATTAGAAGCATGGTGATACTTTCAACAGAAATAGGGATACTTGGTGGAGAGACAGACTTAGATGGGGTGGTGGATATAATGAGTTTCATTATGCAACATGTTGTGTTTGAGATGTCTAATGAACAGTTTCCAGGCAGACAAGTCCAGCAGGTAATAAGGAACTAGTGATCAGGAGAGAAATTAACACTGGATATATAGATTTGAGAGTCTGAATAAGGATATTAATTGAACCCATGGGAGCTGATGACATCACCAAGGCACTGAGTATAGAGAAAGGAGAGAAAAAAGAGCCCAGGATAGAGCTTTGGTGGGTGCCCACACTTGGCAGGAAAAGAGGATGACCAAGAAATAGAGGCAGAGAAGGAATAATCAGACAGGAGAGAAGAGAAACAAGACCAAGATTTGACATGTAAGCCCAAGGATGAAGGAGTATCCAGGAGGAGGGAGTGCTTAACAACAGCAAAAGTTTGAGGCTTTAAAAAATAGACATCACAAGTATAAAAAAGGGAACACATGCTTACATAACAATTTATGTGAGGATCTAGGAGTTTGAGTGTCCTGAAGACTCAATGTGAGTCAACAGTATGACATGGAAATCAAAAAAGCTAATATGATCTTGGGCTTTATTGAGAGAATTGCTCCCAGGAATAAGAATGCAATCATCCCACTGTACTCTGCTCTGGTTAGATCACACCTGGAATATTTTGTTCAGTTCTAGTCACTACATTTTTATGAAAGACATTGATGAGTTGGAGAGCATCCTCCTTAGCTGGAGGGCAGATGAGATGGTGAAAGACCTGGAGTTCATGCTCCATGAAGATTGGTTGAAGGAACTGGGGTTGTTTACACTGGAGAAGAAAAGACTCAGTTGGTACAAGATAAATGTGTTCAATTATTGGAAGGGCTACCATATAGAAGAGAGATTTCATTTGATCTCCTTGGCCCCAGAAGGCAAAGCTAGAAATAATGGGAGGAACTTGCAAAGAAATACATTTAAATCTGATCAACGAAAAGCACTTGTAAATATTAGAATGGGATGTCTCAAGATAGTAGATTGCCCTCTTCAGAGGTCTTCAAGCAAAGGCTAGGTGACTAGTTGTTTCATGTATTACAAAAGATTCTTTTTGGGATGTAGGTTGGAATAGGTGGTTGATAAGTTCCCTGCCAACTCTGAGATTCTCTGATTTTGTGAAGAAAAAAAAAAAACAACTAAGGTGACTTATAGTATGGTGAGGACAGAGAAAAGGCCATTGGAGTTTTCAGCCAATGATTCATGACAACCTTGGAGACAATACTTTTAGTAGGATCAGAAAACAGATTGCAAGGGATTGGTAAGTGTATAGGCAGTAAGGAAATGGAGGTAACATCTGAAAAAAAAGGAGACAAGATACAGAACAATAGTTAAGAATGGATAACAAAGTCAAAGGCAGATTATTTTTTAAGGGAAGGGGGGAGAGATCTGGATATATTTGTGGGTGGCAGGGGAAGATATGGTGAATGTGGAGAGGGAAGATGAAAGAAGAAATGATAGAGAGGAGCAAGCTCCTGGACCAGCTAAGAGAGGGTAGCCAGGCTTGGCAAGGAGAAGGGCCCTTTCTCTATCAAATGATGAAAGATACTTAAGAGGGTTTTGAGGAATGGAGCAGGGAGGAAGGGAGAAGAATGAACTGTTGATTATGCCTTCTCTGTCTTCTCAAATAGAAGGTGAGGTCCCCTGCTAAGACTGAGGGGTAGAAATGGTTTAGGAGTAGAGAGAAAAGGGTTTGGAAAAGCAGCCTTGGAGAGCATGCCAGAGAGTCAATCAGTGAAAAATAAAATGGTTGCTGTGCAGCAATGAGGGTCCAGCTGATGGTAAATAACAAATCTGTGGGACACTTAGTCAATATGGTTGGGAAAACCTGAGTCCCAAGAATCACTCTTAGGGAAACATCACTCCTAGTGAGACTTAAGTTCTGGGAAGATTCTTTTCCTAGAGAGACATGAGAGGACCATGGACTCTTCAAGTTGAATGGATATCATTATCCTTCCTGCCCCCCAGGTTGTCCACCTTAGTCTTCCTCAGCTTCTCACTCTCCCTCAAATATATATTCAATCAGTTCCCAAGTCTTATTGATTCCATCTTCACATCTGTCACATACACCCCAGTTATACACAACAGAAAGAAGTATATGATATGGCTCAGGTCCCTAAAGGAGTTTACAATCTAGTTGGGGAGATGTTACCTCTAAAGATATCACATAATGCATGATATAGGGTATCCCCCCAATAGGTAAGTACACTTTATCAGACCATAACTTTTCTTTGTTTTCTTTCTCAGATACACCTAAGTTATTAATGACCGAAGTGTGAATGCATTTGGGGGGATACCTTGTATACAAGACAAGCCAGAGAATCAGCAAAGGCTGTAAGTACAGGAAGGGACCACCATGGGCTGGGATGATCACAAAAGGTTTTATAGTAGAGCCAGGACTCAGCTTGGGCTTTAAAGCTGGCTCAGAGTATTATGGAGGGAGCTGTAGACACAAAGATGTGGAATCAAGAAAATAGGGCATGCACAATGAGTCTCTTTTGGGATTAGATGTCACAGCAAAACAACATTTTTACAAACTTGATTGCCTGAGGAAGCCAAATTATCTAACTAGCTAAAGAATTAACTGGCAAATGGGTGACAAAGTTCACACTAGCCTTCTAGGTGACCTCAGTCCTGAAGGATCTCCTTCAGGGAGTGATGGCTCACATGAGTTCAAAAGAAAAGCAAAATGGGAGGCAAATATGTATGAGCAAGGCATTGACCCTGCTTTTCTGACCTGGAAAGAAGTCAGGAATTTAGGGAATTCCATGCCTTTCATTCAGCATAGTCTACAAAATGTAGTTAGGCCTTTTATACCCATCTCATTGACCTCTCTGAATATGAGTCTGGCCCGCCCATACTGGAAGCTCATTGAGGGCAGGGCCCAGCTCTTCCTGTCCTCTATCTGGTCTGTTCCTTTAAAGTCAGGATCCAGAATGATGAAATAAGTACTTGCCAAGTGGCCAATCCAAACAAGTCATTGATTGGTAGAAGTTGGATTATGAATCTGCTCTGAAGCAGGTCAGATGTTCTAAGGTTGTTTTGTTTGGGGGTTGGGAGTGGAGAGAGGGGAAGCCCCTTCCTGGAAGCAAAGGGACTGTCATCAGCACAGTCCAGAATTCTGTACTTTTCCTCAGGAGCCCTCATAGCAGCCTTTTTCTTCAGCTGCTTCATGTGTTCAGGGAGTAATGTAGACCACCCTCTAATCAGGGGGCTGTCAGTGAGCATTACCACCTTGGCAGGGAAATACAGACAGGAAAAACAATAGGAAGAAAACTTGGAGAGCCAAAGGATTATGGAAGGAGTAGCTCTATTGAGTGAGGGAGATAGATGATGGAAAGGAAGGGGCCAAAGAAAAACGTACTGATGGGACATATACCAACACATGGGTTTTCCTCATACAAGTTGGAAAGCATATTGTATTTAGAGTCAAAGGACCTGGATTTATAGTCTAATTCTAACCCATAAACATTTGTGTTACCCTGGGCAAGTCACTTCTTCTCTAGTGAAGCATAAAATGACGGAGCTGGGCCAGATGATCTTCAAGGTCCCTTCCACCTCTAAATCTATGATCCTGCTGCAGTTCATACAAGCTCGAAACACCCTTATTCCAACTTACACTCTCACCCATGAGTCTCAGCTATACTACTCCCTCAGGATTCTAAGGGTACTCCCGAGGAGGCAAGATGATTCTTTAATGCTATTGGCTCTAACCCTTACCAATAGGTGTGTTTTTCCCACTAAGATTGTCAGTTGAGAATCAATGAGCCATCCTTAGGTTTTAGAAAGGGGTATTTACTAAGGTGATACAGTAAAAACAGTTGGCATAAATACTCCTCTCCCTCCCCAAAATTCTGACATATTATCCCACAAGTACATACAGAGTCCTAGGAAAAGGGGATTCAAGCTTACAGAGCACATGTTGCAAAGGGGTCATTCACAGTTCCTGGCTGCTGGAAGATCTTTTTTTTTTTCCCATTCACGGAATGCTCTAGAGTTTCCCATCAAGCATGGTGAATCTACATTTGTCCTCTCCTTGGCTCCTGATGCAGACACTGATGCCATCTGCTGTTGTCTCAGGGCGACAGTATTAGAACATGGTGGAAATTTGGATAATCCAAAACCAAAAATTCCAGACCATTCTGAAGTTTAGAGGATACTCCTCTGAGAGGGGGAAGAAGGAGACATAGGACAAGGACACAGCCTTTCCTGATCCAAAAGGTCAGGGTGTTTATCTAGCTCCAATTTCTTGAATTTTTCAATTCTAGCTAAACTTGATGCTTTTACATAGGACCCAAACAACGTGATAAAATCTCTCAGTCAATTGGAACAGACCCTGTGTGGCATTGCCTCACTTTATCAAAAGGCTTTCAAAGACTTCACACTTGGGCAAAGGACCATAACTGATGTAGGGTGAGGTCACTTGATTAAGTGAAATCAATGAACCCCATCCTACTCTGTGATACTAAGTAATAGTAACAATAACTCACATTCCCATAGAACTTAAAGGTTTACAAAGCACTTCCTCAAAATGGCCCAGTGAAAGAAATTAGTATACCTTTTTCACAGATAAGGATATACAGAAACCAAAGGATAGAGACATATAGAAGCCTATATACAGACAGACATATACACACATATACACACTACTTAGATTAAGGCATTGCCTTTCCTCATCGGGTTCCCAGACTGATGTCATAAACTCACTCTGATGGCTCAAGGAAGCTTGAGGAGATTTCAGTAAGGAAAGTCAATTTCCTCAAGACTTAAAAAAAAAGGAAAGACACTTCTGACTTAATAAGAAGGGAGCTTTTAGCATGGTCAGGCAAGCCAAAGAGAAACTGCAACCGAAATTAATTGTGGAATATGAGCATAGAGAAAGGAAGCCTCACTCCTAGGCTTTCATTTTCACAGGATTTGTGAAGTAAAACTAAAGAAGTTCTAGTCTAATCTCCTCATTTTATACATGAGAAAACTGGGGTCTGCAGAGGGAAAATGATTTTGTCAGAGTCTCACAGTCATTAGAAGAGCCAGAATTTGAACCCAAGTCCTCTGAATCCAAATTGAATTTTCTTTCCACTACATTACATAATTACCTTCATCTCTCCTGGAAAATGGGCAGAGTTACATCCACAACTGCCCCCTAGGCTAGCAGATGAAAACTGAAGGACTCGAGGAGTAGGTTGAGGGATTTGTGCCAATGCTCAGTGCCTGCTCTCAGAAGCCAGAAGGCAAAAGTCTCTACTCTAGGGATGGTGTGACTGGGTTGATAATGCAATCTTAAATTGAACTTGGTTCTTTTTCCTTACAAGAACACTGATTCTCAGGCAGTTTTCTAACCAGAAGCCATATAAAGTCAGAGTGAAGACTGATTGGAAATATCTGGAAACAACAACCCCTAGGAGGAGGAGTTGGATGGGACTTGTAATCTTCATGATATCCTTTTAGCACATTTTCAGAACTTTGAAATATATCCAAATTTGTGCTTGAAAACTTGAACTACAAGGACTTCATTAATAACTAAATTTTGATGTTCACCCAAACTGTCTTTGAATAGATGCTCACACCAAATCCATTCCACAGGACTAGAGCAATGGAAAAAGATGGTTATTTGCTGACTGTAGTACTTCAATGTGGTCTCCATTCCTGATTATGTATCCAATAAGAGCTTATGTCTGGATGGGCATTTCTACAATGACAATGATAAACAATTTATCATATGTAGCATATAATAACTCAGTAGAAGAGGTGTTCAGTGTCTGGCCAGACTCTTTGAAAGCATTAAGATGTCAATTATACTCCAAACTACTTTCCTTACTGGCCTGTCTATGTTTAGGAAGAGGATACTGAGATTCTAAATTTTGGAAATTAAAGGCATAGCTCTACTTAGGAAATTAATTGTGTCTTTAAATGGCTCTTTCTATCTCTGTTCATTCCCCATACTTAACACTTTTCTTGGCTACGTGTGGACGAGTTGTGCTGGAAGTGAGATTTTGAAAACCGGCCATGTTGGAATTCAAAATAAAATGGAAGCTTTTGCTTTGGGGTCAGCAGCACCATAGTGAGGTTGTCGCTTAAACAATGACACTCTGTATCTCTGTAGTTCTATGAATACTTTTGAAGTGTCATATTAAAACCAATCTCTTGGCCTTGAGGCAAAGAGAAGCAATTAGTCTTGGAGTTGTGAATAAATAAAAATCCATTTATATACCCGTCCTTGACATGTACCTTGCAAATCTTAGAAACTTCATCTAGTGGGAAAAGAAATGTTAAATCGTGAATACCAATACTAATCATGCTGCAATGTTGCTTCCGAAAACTGTTTAGTTTATAGCAATCTTTTAAGTATTAATTCATATGTATATATTCATACATATTGAAAAGCAAAAACAGAGCAGGCCTTCCTAGAAAAAAGAACCCAGTTGATGCATATGGAAGACACACCTTCTAATCTTGTGGATGGCAATATGGATAGAAAAATGAACAGTGTCCTTTCCCACAAACCATCTGATTAAGGTGTGTGAAATAGTACAGATTTTAATGTATATAGGGTTTTAATCCTCAAACACCTGTCTTTGTGCTGTTATCTTGATTCCTCTGAAAGAATTTTTGTCTAATTTGCCCAGTACCACTGGGAAGGGCTACACACAGGCAGTGCAAAGCCCCACTTTTCAGCATACAGTTCAGTCCAATCCCTTGATTTTAAGAATCGTAATAACAATTCACCTTTAAATAGTGATTTACATTTACAAAGCACTTGATAAACTCATTATCTCATTTGATCTCACCCCCTCTCCATTTCCTCTGGCCTCAGCTGTCTGAGAAGAACAGGCATCTCCTCCAGGGCTTTCAGGATTTCCGTCCACTTTAGATGGGTCTACCCGGACAAAATAGAGCAGAGTACTGCAGCAATAATCGGGATAATGAAGGTTCTGGCCCACTTCTGCCTCCCTTATATGGCTAGTTCAGCTATGGTGGGCCAGAGGGTACCAGTTTATGTGAGTAACTGTCTCAATTCTCCATTTGGTTTGTATACACAGACTTTGGCCCAGAAGGGGAATGGGAAAGGATGCCGCCCCATAGGGCTACCCTCCCTACCAGAATAATTGCTTTGACCCAAGAAGAGCTGGAGAATACTGTCCATATATGCCTGCTTTGGGCTTTTCTCCCACCACACTCGCTGAGGAGAGAACAAGGGAGACAGAAAACTACCAATGCCTTTTGTCCAGTCTCATGCAGGTGACAGGGAACTGCTGTGGCCCCCAGAACTGGCTACAAATTAAATTGCCAACGACCCAAGAACCCTGACGGTGGGGATGAGCACAGGGCTGGAGGCTCAGGGCTTTGATGATGCTCGGAAACCCAGCTGGCCTGGTGGGACCAGGCCAAGGCCAGGCCAGCCCAACCCGGTAAGGGGAGCGGGAGGGGGAGTGCATCCCCAGCTCTCCGCTGACCTAGTTCTCATTCCCCTTTTCATTTCAGAAGCTCAGCTAAAAATCCATAAATTAAGGAAATTAACTGATGGCGCCCCCGGCATCTTTGTAAGCTATTTAAATCTTTAAATTTACAACATCTTCTGCATATATCAAGTAATTGAACTAACTGCAGGGATGTAACTTTAATGAGAAAATTTCCCTCTTCTCCTGTAGTTTGTGCTTAAAAAAAATAAAACCTACCCTTAGGAAAAAAGTTTCTGTTTATTCCTGCCATCTAGGAGAACTTTGAAAATGCCTCAGTTTTGGGGCCCACCCGTCACTATGTCCTTGGATGGTCCCTGAGCCCTTGTCAGCCACTTCCCTAGAGAAAAGCCACACCTCAGCCCCTGCACGTCGACTATGAGCCAGTCCGCCGAGCGCCGGACGACTAAGTCCAAAGTGGGTCCTGCTTTGAACCCTCTGGGGCGGCCGGACCTTGGCCAAGTCTCCGGCCACCAGCCGACGGCCTTGACTTCGAGCAGCCGCCAGGGGGCGGTGAAAGGAAGACTATCTTGAGTCCAGCTCGCCCTTTGCGCGGACTCGGGTTTGCGCCCCGCGTTAGGGGCGGGAGAGAGGAAGGTGGTGGGTTACTGGTGTTTGCTTTGGTCCGGGGTGGGGACCGGTCTTAGGTTGTCCCTGCCCCAGTCGGGGTGGGGGTGGCGAGATTGTTTGTGGTACTAAATCGGGGGTAGGGATGGGAATGTGGAATAAGCTTGAGTGTTTTCCCAACCTAGGGGATGAGGGTGGGGTGATGGAACAGAAGAGCGCAAACGTGGGGATCCAGAGGAGTAAGAAAGCGGGGCCGTATGGACCCCACCAGGGATGCAGGTGGACATGGCATTATTTGCTATGAGATAAAGCCCCAGGAAGTGGGGGAGGAGTAGAGCGGCGAGGAATGGAGTTGAAAGCTCATTGGAAGGGTTGGTGATTTGGTTGCGGGGAGGGGAGAGCAGAAGGGAGGCGATGTGGAAAAAGGGGG
>NW_020954564.1:20340816-20375203 GCF_900497805.2 Vombatus ursinus | reverse complement strand
AGAAGGAAGCCTGAAACAGAGCCAGGTCCAGGGCCAGAGATAGGGCTGAGGACTAAGATAGAAAACGATACCGTGAAAGAAGCAGGAACAGACAGGGGGTAAGAGCAGGAGAGGGGCAAGGAAAGAAAGATAGGGACAGGAACAGAGAGCATCCTGTCATCAGTAGGGGGGATTTCTCGCGGGCACCAGGGAGAGGGAGGAGAAGAGGGAAGAGGGAGGGTCTCCAATTGGGTTTATTTTTAAAGAGAGAGAAAGAGGTGAGGCTCCTTTGGTTTTCCCAGTAAAAAAGGGAAAATATCACATTTTTATCGAGAAATTAGCCGCGGCGGGAGCAGGGCTGAGCTAATTGTAGCTCTAATCCTCTGCCCCGAAGGCGTCTGCCAAGCCCCGAGCTAGAAGTCGCGCGCGCGCGCGTGTGTGTGTGTGTGTGTGTGTGTGTGTGTGTGTTTCACTCCTGTATTTAGAGACGGATTACTGCCCTTTCTCTTCAGAGCACAGTCTCGGCGGGTTTCGATTTTAAAGGGTCTTGTTTTGGGGTTTTTTCCCCCCTTCTTCAATAGCAATCAGAGAGAGAGAGACGGAGAGTGAGACGGGGAGCGAGGGGAAAGAAGCTGGGGAGCAAGGGGGAGAGACTGAGGGGGAGGGAAGAGGAAGAGAAGGAGGAGGGGGAGGAGGCAGGCGAGGAGGAGGAGGAGGAGGCCGGAGAAGAAGAGGAGGAGGAGGGAGAGGAAGAAGAGGAAGGGGAGGGGGAGGAAGGGGGGGGGGGGCTCGGACGAAAGTAACTAGAGGACGAGACCGAACCGACCCGGGGGGCCAAAAACCAGAGAAAAGAAGCGCGCCCAAGCGGCCCGGACACACGAGACCCCGAGCCGCGGGCGGGAGGAGGCGGGCGGGGGCCAGGGCCGGGGGGCCCGTGACCGCGCCGCCGCCGCCGCTGCCGCCGCGTCTCCCATGTCCAAGGTAAGGATCAGGGCGCGGAGGTTCCGCGCGGAGCTCGGGACTGCGCGCCCTCTTTTCGGAGAGTATCTTCCCCAACTCGGACAAAGTCGCTTCGGAGACTAAGGGACGGGCAGGGGTGGGGGGGGGCGTTAAAGGCGCCGAGGCCCCAGATGCAGATCCCGGGCCCCCCTCCAACCCTGGCCCGCAGGGCCGGACACTTGGTCGCCCCCCGCCCGATCCGTGGCCCCTTTCCTGGCCGCGCCCAGGGGAGGGCGGGAGGCTCTGAGTGAGGCTGGCTAGCGTGGGGGTTGCTGCGCGTTGTGGGGCCGAGGAAGGCCAGGGGCCGCCGAGCCAAGGAGACGACTCCCCGCGGTGAGTGGATCCGGGAAAGGGCAGGGGGCGCTAGGCGCTGAGACGGCCTGGGCTTGGGGAGGGCAGGGGCGCGCGATCCGCAGCTTTTGTCCGGACCAGCGGGAGACGATGGTGAAGGCAAGGGGATCCGAGGGTCTGGGGTCCTTCCCAGGGGGCGGGGACATGGCGACTGCCACTTGGAGGCTAATGCTTGTGCCCCCTTTCCCAAGGGGCTTGAGCGCGCCGGAGTCCTACATGGGGCACCCGCCATGGTGTGGGTCCTGCGGCCGCACAAAGGGGATGGGGGTGCCTCTGAGGAGGAGGCATTGAGCGTGGCCGAGCCCCTGGGCGTCCCCTTAGGTTCTTATACTAGCCCGCATGCTATGCGGGACCTAGGAGTATGTTAATCCTTCCTCCTGGGACCCACGGCACAATTGGATTGACCGTAGCCAGTGGGGAGTTGGGGGGAGGGGGTGAGGATTGGCCTTTAGTGGAGCCAGAAAAGACGTACCCACGTGGGGCTGAACTCAGGGGCGCCTAGGTGGTTTAAGTCTTCTGGGGGCACGCTGGAGTTTGATATATAACCAACTGCACTTCCCCTCCCCCTCAAAAAAGTTCCCGGCAGTCGGGGGCCGGTGTGAGCCGGCAGTCGGGAGTGACCACACGCAGGGCCCAGCTCCGAGCGGAGACACTTGGCATGCGTTTGGCGCCCAAACTGATGCGGGAGGGATTAAAAGTAAAGTCTGTGCTTGTGCCGGGACAGATCCCGCCCCACACACCCAGCCTCGTGGCCGAAATGGGGCAGCGGGAGAAGTTGGGAGGAGAGCCCCTGGAGACAGGGTTATCTCTCTTTAGGATTTAGGGATGTGGGACAGGAAAACTGGAGAGCAGAGGTCTGATCCTACCAAGGACGAGGACACAGACCGAGCCCTGTGCTTGTGCCACAGGCTGAGGGGCACCTATGCAACTTGGACATAGGGTCACAGATATTTAGGTACAGGTACATTTGTATACACCTACAGACACAAGTAGGCACAGATGCATATCCATGCACTGGCACATGCACACGTGCACAGATGTGTACACAGACATGTGTACTGGCATATGTATACATAGGCAAGTACATGCATGCACACAGGCGGAGGCTGCCCAGCCAGAGGTACCCTTCCCCCACCCACCCTCTAGGGCTGGGGAGGCGGATCCTGAAACCTGCAGTTTTCTTTATGTCTTAAATTCGCATGAAGGAATTAAACTGCACGAGTGAATAACAGCATTAGTTTCAATTAATTTTTTTATCCTGGCAACAATAAACTTTGGGAACAAAGCGCTTTTACATCCTTAATTAGGAGAGTTTCCCATCTGCAGCCTCTCTAAGTGTCTGCTCCTTGATTTAACTTTGTCTCTTCATCCCCCTTCTACTCCACTCTCCAGTGCCCTCCCCCCACCTTTCTAGTTTTCTTCTTTTGACACCTTTAACCCTTCGTTGGGCCAGGACCTGGGCTTCTATCTTATTCTTTGGCTGAGCCCTGGGCCTTTCTTTTTCTCCCTCCCTTCTTTTTTGCTCTCCCAGCTGGGCCTTGAGCCTCTCGATCTGCCTGGCCTGCTCTGGTTTGGGCCCCAGGCTGGCTGTGTCTCCTTGTTGCCCCAACAGCAACTGGGAGTGGTTCCCATAGCCCTGGGCAGTGAGCCCAGGTGAAACCTGCATCTCCCCAAAGTTCTGAGACTTTGAAAGCCTTGCTGTGAGTGGGATCTGAACAGTATCTGAGGAGTATGCATTAAAGGAGCCGGGTTGCTGCAAGCCTGGAGCAGGAGCCCACACCCTGGAAAATTCTGCAGTCTTTCAGCATTCCCGCCCAAGGCGCCTAGCCCTGGGCTCTGAGTGAGCAAGCCAGCCAGCGAGCTCAATGGCGCTCTTACAACTGCCTTCTGTTTACCTTTTATGGTTAAAATAACAGCTTCGCAAAGAAGCAACTTCACGGAGAAACGATTCAGTGAAATCATCTCAAGCTGGAGCCGCACAGCGAGTTTAATCACCCCTAGAGAGCTGAACAACTGTGAACACAATGGGACACAAACTCATTTTGTGTGTAAATGAGCGTGGCATTCTGATTATTTCCCTTTGCATGGGCAAATCGCTTTTACAAGCAGTACTTAGGCAGCCGGCTTGGAAAGGCAAGAAGAGAAGCTGGGGCAGAAGATCTTGGTGTGCAATGATGGTGGTGTTTGGGATGTCAATAATGGCATGTGGAGTGACTGGAATGTACAGTGAAGGTGGACTGGAGTGATGGGGTGGGGGATGATGGTGTAAGTCAATCTCTGTGTAGTGGTGGTTGTGTGGTGACCAGGTGTATAATGATTGTCATAAAGAGTGACTGCACGCAGCCATCATTGCATGCCCAATGGTGGGGCATGCAGTGATCAGATGTGTAGTGGCCAGGTGTGCAGTGATCAGGTGTTTGTTTGAGGTTGGGGAAAAGAAAAGGCAGAGGCTATGGAAATTAGGTCCTACCGAGTTTGCCTGCTGTGGGCAGGGACTGTTTCTGTTGAGACTTGCTGCCTCGTTCTCTGGGATGGGATGATGTTGCTGCTGGAACAAGGGCAGGCCTGTGGGCAGTGGCAATTTCTCAGTCAACTTTTATTTGTCTTTTGGGCACCTACTTTAAATCTTTTGAATTAAAGGTGGGTCTTAGAGACCAGGAGGTCTTGAACCCTCATGCAGGAGGGAGCTCTGTTAATTTCTGGGTTGTGCGTAAAGATGCTGGTTAGCAGCAACCAGGGAATTGTGTGTGAGTTGGAAACGGAGGAGTGAAAAATTGGGTTTGAAAAAGTTTTGTGATGGGAGGCCCGTCATATTTAAATTTTAATGTTAGCTCATGTTTGCTGAATGCAGGCAAAGTCTGGGAGCTACTTAGTTGACACAAATACTTTTATGGAACTATAGTAATGACTTAAATTGCAATATAAAATAAAAGCTTTCTTTTTACGTTACTTTCCCCTGTAATTTAAAAGCCCTGGCCTAGGCTAAGTCAGAATGCTCCACCCCCAATGGGAGCTATTTTAGTTTCTTAGTTTTTTCCCCTTTCTGGAGACCTGGTGGTCTATAGGTATAGCTAGAGCTGGGAATAAGACCCTCCAGTGAGCCCCATAAATTAAATCTGTGTGCCGTATGCACAGGTCCTCAATGCTACAACCTCCAAATCTGAGAGATCTTCTGGCACAAACGTGAAGCCAAATCACAGCAGAGAGGCATTCCTTGAATATGCCCAGCCACCTGCCAGTGGACCCCCATTCTATATGTTAAAACTGGCTGTAGAATATCAGGGTTATCACTTTTAGATGTCAAACTGTTAGCAAGGAAGTTAGTCCCCACGGGTTCCTTGAATCATATTTGTCCAGTCCTTTCAGAATTTAAAAAAAAAAAAAAGCCATGTATAAGCTGACCCTGATAGGTATGTCAGAAGGCAAGCAGGGTTTTATTTTTACTAAAGCTAGAACAGATGTGTGGTGTGTATATATGTGTGTGAATACAGTGTGTGCCTACAGTGTCATTAGTAATAATAAACAGCATCTCCTCAGGGCCACATAGACTCCCTACTCAAAATGGGGGTGGCAGTGGTGAGGATATGGGGCACAGAAAAGAAAGGCCAGCCACACTGGCAGGGATGCCTTCCCAGGCAACTGTTGTTTTCATTATGCTGTTTGCCATGTCTATGCTTTAAGCTAGTACTCCTGTGTTTAATGGGACCTGTTTATAAATGTCCTCCACCTCTTGACTGTGACCTTGCTGGAGAGAGGCAAGCTTTGTACCTTCTGCCTTAGGGTGCCCCTGTGGGAGAGGCCAGTGAGCTGAAGTCTAAGACAGTGGATTTAGATTTGGTGTTGCTGATGGCTTGGTGCTGGAGGCTGTTCTGATCTCCCCCTCTATATGAGGGGAGAAGACTTGTGCTGTCATTGGGAAAGGGGGGGGGGGAGCTTTTCCATGGACAAAAGTCACGTTTTCTCAGCTGCTATTGCACCTCATTAAAGGGCCCCACGTGAGGCTTTTCTTCTGTGCAGGGTCTTGTCTCCTGGTGGGATAGCTAAGAGGTTTGGATGGGTAGCGTGCTGAGAAAAGTCTGTCCCAATGAGATGGACAACCAGATTCCAGGTGACAGCTTGAGCTTTACTGAGTGGTGGGAAAGCCAGTTGGTAAAAGTAGATATTAACCGTGTGCTGTGGTCTGTAAAGCCCTTTGCTGATGTAAGAAAGCCCATACTTGGGATCATGACTGCAAAACAAAATACCAGGAAAATTAGATTAGGCTCTGAAATGTTTTATAATGATAATGCTGAGCATATGTTGCATTACAGTTGGTAACAGACGTGATAGACATGAAACTCTAAAACATATACATGTATGTTGCCTGTGATGGATCTAGTATTGTGTGAAGCAGAGGAGTACCTTGGCTCATATGTTCTCTGTGACTGATCCTATTGCGTGTTGTGTAAGTGATAATCTGCAGTGGGGAAGGAAATATTTGTAGGAATCTGATGAAGGGGAGGATCGGCTCTCTTTCATTTCAGATACCTGGGGAGGTGGTAGGCAGGGGGAATGGGAGGAGAAGCAATGCTGGGACTGCACTGGGTGGGAGGAAAGACTTTCCAGTAGTAGGGAATCCAAGTGTCCGGATTTCCACAAAATTGAAGCTGACTTTCTAAAGACAGAGCTCCATTTTATGGTTGCAGACCAGTCAATTACCTTTCTATTTTATTGGAATTTGCCACAGATATTCTTGGAAGTATATGGAAGGATAGATACTCAGTGAGATTGGGTATGATGATTTCTCATTTCCAATGTCAGTTCTGATGAAGGTGGTGAGAGCAGGAAGATGCCTGGTCCTTTCTAGCTCTTGTCTCAGCAGAAGCACAAGATTCCCTCCTGCCCAGGACTCTACGCTTTCTTTTCTTTCATTCAGTGGTGAAACCCAAATGATAGGTATTGATCTGGCATGCCTATTATATATTTTTAAAACAAAAATGCTCCTAGTTTGATGTGAAATTTACTACATATATAAACTCACTGCCTTAGGTGCTGAGGAAGTCACTAATTTAGAGGTGTCTCGTTACTGAGACAAACTTGCAAAACCCCCTGAATCCCAATTCACAAATTGGTGATTCGTTTGTCAGGGGATATTTCACATCTAACACATAAGCCCGCGACCTTTAATTAGGATTTTGCAGTTTGTTTTATGCCCCTGGAGGCTGACACCTTGAAAAATTTTTTTTTCTTGATTTCTTATTGCTAATAAGCATCTTTCTCTTAGCCTCTGGTACTTTGAAGAAAATGATGCAAATACACTTAATTACAGTGGTGGCAATAATTTGTCAGCTGAATATGTGATCAGGCAGATGCAAAAGTGATCTGATTAGATCTGTGATCACACCAGAAATAAAGGAAATCCGCAGCTACACTAAAGAAAAACTGTTCTGTTGTTTTGTTTGCATTCGTAGGAGAGAAGAAGCATGTCCCGACTCTCTCTCACACGGTCCCCAGTCTCTCCCCTGGCAGCTCAGGGAATCCCGCTCCCAGCTCAGCTCACCAAGTCCAACGCTCCCGTGCATATCGACGTAGGGGGACACATGTACACCAGCAGTCTGGCTACCCTCACCAAGTATCCGGACTCGAGGTAAGGAAGACCTTGCTTCTTTCTTTTGCCATATACCTGGCTGGCATCAAGTGAAGGAAGACCTTTCTTTATCACCATGTGCCTGGTGATGGGTTCTTCCATATATTGTGTCTGCCTGGGCTCGAGGACATCGTTTTGGGATGGCTGTGTCCTGGGAGCTCAGATAGGTCATTTTTTTCCCCTCATTCCTATATGTTGTAGGAGACAGTGTTTCAAGCACCTGGTGGCACAGACTCTCAGGTTGTCGGCATGAGGAAAGATAGTTCTATGGGAACAAAGTTTTGTTTTTAGAAAGCAGCCCTGCATCCAAACGGATGGGTTCTGTGGCACCTGCCGTCATGGCCGAATCCTGTGGGGGAAGTCTCTGTTGATCATAGCTGTGGCTGTTCAGTTGCACTGTTGTTCTTTTCTGGCCCTGGGTGGCCAACCACACACTCCTCTGAGCAGCTTGTGCTTCCAGCACCCACTGAGCAGCCTTGAACTTTCCTGACCATTGTGTATGCTTTTTTGTCAAACATGCTAATTACAGAGCTGTCAAAGGTCATTTCATCCCACTGCAGATTTTAACCCTTTGGGGAACTTCAACCAAGTTTCTTCCTTTTGTTAGACATTTACTTGCTAGAAATGATTGTGATGGAAGAGTCAAAAGCAGATACCTCATGATATCTCAGCAGGGAAATGAGGTGGGTCACTGAGGCCCTAGTGCAGTGTCTCTGGCATCATCTCAGAGAGCAGGGCTGGCTAATGGGGAAACCATGATGACAGATGAGGAAATGTCAGAACTATCCCTTGGGTTCATCTGCTTTGGTCTGTCTTTGATGGGGCCATTTGGGAATGCTCTGGTGAGTCACCTTCTCTATTGTCACCTCCCATCCCCAGAACGTATATTCTTAACTATTTTAAATAAATGATTGTGGATCATCTATGGAGGCAGCTAGGTGGTGCAATAGAGTGCTAGAGCTGGAGTCAGAAGACCTGAGTTCAAATGTGGTCTCACTTATTAGCTGTGTGAACCAGGGCAAGTAACTTCACCTTTGACTGCTTAAGTTTACTCTTCGGTAAAGTGGGAATAATAATAGCACCTACCTCTCAAGGTTATTGTGAGGATCAAATGAGATGATATTTGTAAAACACTTTGCAAACCTTATAAATGCTGGCTTTCATCATCATCCTCATCCTCTCTGGAGAAGAGATAAATAGATCCTTTTAGGTGCAGTTTCTATTTCTGGCCCATCCCTCTTCTTAGGCCCATACTTTTGGCAGTATGTGAAGTTGGATTTTCTTTTCTTGTCCAAAACTTTCCTATTAAATGTTTCCTGGGTTCCTGTGCCAGTGGAGTACAGTGCCTTACACTGGGGTGAGATTTTCTTCCTATCCATGGGAGCAAGAATGTCCATGGAGGCCCATTCCTAAAGTTGAAGATCAGACCTGTGGCTTTGAGGGTGAGAATCATAGGTTCATCAATCTAAAATTGGAAAAATACCTTAGAAGTGATCTAGTCTAACCCCCTCATTTTACAGACGAAGGAACTGAAGCCCAGAGGGGTTAGGCCTTACAAGTAAGCAAGTCCAGTATTCTTTCCGTAGCCCCATTTGGCATCACTGGGAGCCAATAAGGATCCGTGTGCTTTATCTGAGCATGGAACTGACTCTGGTACCTGGACAGGGCATCACTGAGAGCTGTACCAAGTCTGGGCACAAAATGGAAATGACTGTAGAAGGAGAGTCACGTTCATTTAAATTGCTTGAATCACTTAATTTAAGGGGAAAAAATTAACCTGGAATATTTGTTCACTTATGTCCCAAATGCCAAGTGGCTTGCTTTGGAAACTTGTATATTAAGATGATCTGAAGGCCTGATTGCACAGAAGTATCTCCTCCCAGTGGAGGAGAATTTACAGCAGATGAGGACGGACATTTGCAGAGGAGATGAGAGGGCATGCATTGGCACTACAGCGGCTGTGTGACGAGCCTCACATCTGTTCCTACAGCTTTAAGGAAATCCCTGCTGACACTTCCAGGAACAGGCATATTTAATAGACACTTCCACGGTGTAACCCATCAAAGTATAAGTCAGCTGGAGATGAAACCCAGGGGATTGTTGACTCATTTGTTGGTGATCAGAAAGGCTTTGGAACAGTTCTGCTTCTCGCTTAGACTAAAGTGGGTGTTTCTTGGCTGGATGTGGAGGAGCTCTAAGTATAGATAGGTAATCGTTTATAACTGACCTGTGGGGTGATAGTCCTCTTGTGTCAGCAGACGATGGAGGGAGGTGATACGGATCTGTGTAAAGCAACATGTGAGGGCAACACACATAGCGAGATATGTCTGTGAAGAGAGACAGAGTCTGAGTATTTAATTTCAATTTTGCCGTCTGCAGCATTCCCGAGTTGTTTTAGATAGATCAACCCTTAATCAGTTGACGACGTTTTTGAGTTAAATTAATAAAACCTTTGCCCACAATACTCTGTGGAATAGCTTCCCTGAGAATAGCAAAACTGCATTTGTGATGTAATCACAACTGAGTAGTCAGGGGAAATGGAAAGAGTTTCAAGTTCTGTGCTGAAGGAGGGCTACAGAAGGAGAGTCTTTTGCAAGGAAGAGGGCTGAAAGCTCTGAGCCTAAATGCAGGAGAATGAGGCCAGATGAATGCCCACTCTCAGTGACCCTGGATTTGAAACCCAGAATTACATCCTTATCATCTTCCTTCTCTGTGCCCTGTGGTCATCTGCATGGCAGAAGCTTGTCGCCTTTGGGGGGCAGGTTATTGCTGTTTTTCAAAAGGCTTCAGCCTTTGGTACCCGAAGGTCTGATGTCCCATTGTCCTTGTTTATCTGCTGTGTTTTATTAAGAATCCTTTCTTGGAGCGTGCTCTATAATCTCAGCCAGCTCAGTAACTAACAACTTTTGGTATGTAGTTGGTCCCACATGGGCAAGGAGGCTGTAGCAGAGGGTACATGCTGTTTTAGCTGTGGGCACACAGAATGTGAATCCACACATATGCACATGGGCACACGAATGCACACAGATCTGTGGTTTGCTTTGATAGGGAGCCACATATATAGATGTACCCATGTCCATATCTGTGGGTTTCCATACAAGGGACCCATATGTGCCTCCACACAGCTTCTGGTCAGTGTAGTAGGAATCTGCATGTCTGTGCAAGCATGACATATCTCTGGGTTGTCTACATGCATTTGTCCCATGTGTACACATTCCCTTCATGTGGGGGAATCTTAGAATAGCAAATTGTGTTTTTCCTCTTAACTGCTTCTTTTTATGTGGGCAGCTGTGGCTGCAAATTGATGCGTCCTCCACGAATGCTGCCTGCCCACTGGTGTGATGTCACTGCCGTGAGGCACACTGATCACGTTTGTATGACATCCCCTCCGTGAGCCTCACAGCCCAAGGGCTCAGCCAAATGCCCTGAGTGCCGCTTGCTTGCCTAGCTCCCTACCTGCCCATCTGCCTTCCTGCCTGCCTGCCTGCCGTCTGTCTGTCTGCCATCCTGCACGGCTTTCGGTCTATCTGTCCACCTACCTGTTAGTGTCCCTGGCGCAGTGACTAATCTGGACTTTATTCATTCCTTCCCTAAACATTTACTAAGTGCCCCCTGTCTTCCTTGCACTAGGGGTACAAAGACAAAACTGCACAATTTTTACTCTCTAGTTTATATTCAGTTAGGAGGGGAAACAGCATGTCCACACAAAAGTAAATACAAAATATTTTTTAGGGGAAGGGTACTAGCAATTGAAGGGAGGGAATTAAAAGAACCTTCCTGTAGGAAGTGGTGTCTGTGCTGAGCTTTGAAGGAAGTTAAGGATGCTAAATAGTGGTGGTGATATGGGATGGCATGGGGTTGGGGAGGGGGGGTTCCAGCCTACACAAAGGTACAGAGAGGGAAGAGGGAATTTCTGCTCCATGGTGACACTGAGGATGTTAGGAACATGTGGCTGGCTTAAGGTTCAACCTTGGGTTCTTTTTTCTGATTGGTAAAAGGACAGGGGCAGTTGTCAGGAGACATGGGGCAAGAATCTGCCCACTGAGGAAAAGTTCAACCCACATTAAACAGGTCAGTTTTAGAGAGGGTGATCAGATAACCACCAGCCCCTTCCCTACAGCTTCTGTTTTGTGAATAGAATTTAAACCCTCACCCAGCCTTATGGCTTATTAATGAATCTTGGCATATTAGGAACATAGATTTAGGGCTAGAAGGGGAGCTAGAGATGCCATTCCAGCCTTCTCACTTTACCGATGAAGGAATGGAGGTCACAAGAGAGGCCTTGCTGCTTGTCACATGAGTACTAAGTGGAGGAACTGGGGTTCGAACCCAGTTTCTCGGACTCCAAATCTAGCATTCTTTCCAAATTGCTATCATGACCGCAGACTAGTCCATGTGCTACTCGAGGGCTGTCAGCTCCTGTGGTATGGCCAATCTGTGCATCGTGCCACGACTGTGCACCCTGGTCACATAATTAGTCTGTGTGCTCTCACAGTCATGGACTCAGGATAAGGTTTAGCCGAGTCTTTATAGAAACATTGGCTTCCCTGAGATTCTCTTTAGAGCCTCAGATCTCCTTCAACCTGATCCTTACTCAATTATTAATTTTTTTATTCTTTTTGCCCCAACTCTTTAAAAAAAAATCAATGTCTTATGTGTGTGTGTTTTAAAGAATGATTTCCAAGAAGGTTCAGTGAGATAGAGTCAGAGAAAGCAATGATGTTGGAGAATTGGGGAATAAGGAACAGTGAAACCCACTAAGGGAGAAGGGATTTGTGGGGGCCATCAGTGATATCTGGCTGGCTTTGAAGAAGGAGATTAAGGGAGACTCCACTGGCCTACAGGGAGGGCTCGGGGTCTTCTTTCTTCAGTGCATAGAAGCTATCATGGTGACAATAGTTTGAGTGCAGGTTGGCTGTGGATCATCTGCCTTTTACATCCCATAAGACAAATGGTGATCCCCAGAGGTCCCAGGAGTAGCCAATGATGAAACAAAGGCAGAGCCCTGCCTCATACTCCATGTTATGACTCTGGCCCCCTGTAATCCACCTGTGTCCACCAGTGGCTTCCACACCGTCCCAACATAGTATCCTCACTATCTTCTCTGTGGCATCCTCACTGTTCTTTTCAATTTCTCCATTACCCTCAATAACAACCCCATTGTTCCTGCAGAAGGTCCTCACTGCTTCTCAATAAGATCCTTAATGTCCTTCTGTAGCGTCCCCTTTTCTTTTGAGAACATCCCCAGTGTCTCTCAAGAACATCCTCATTACCTGTGAGCTCATTACCTGTGGGCTGCACTGAGCCATCCACACTCATCTGTTCACAAGAAAGCTGGCAGGAAGTCAAGTCTGTGGCAATGGTTAGGGCCTGCTTCCTCGTCTATAAAATGAGGAAAATGGACTAGATGACCTCTAAAGTCCCTTCCAAGCCTAAAAGTTCTTGTTAAGGGTCATTCTGTAGCCAGGGTCAGGTTCTAGAATGTTACCAATGTTAAGGTACAGTCTGGTGGATAAGGGTCACTGTTCTGCATGAGATCAGGGCTAGTGGCCTCTGTTAGGGTCAGTCTGTTGCTGGGGTTAAGGGTTAGCTTGGGTATTATTTAGAGATGGAGAATCTATGACTTTGGCATCACTAGCCCAGGGTACTATCTTTTTACCACCATCACCTCCTTCCCCATCAGTGCACACACCAATAAATGAGAGGTAGGTTTCCTAAGGTTGAGCCATTTTCTCCTGATTAGTCATTACACACTCCGGCTTTGATATTCTTGTTTGGGGGATGATAGGGCATGCCCAGTACCTGGTGTGCATATTCCTGATAAGCACAGTAAGTCAATGAAATACTTGGGAGGCCTTCCTCCCCATTTGCAGTCAGCAGGACGCAGGGCTTGACAGGATTAGGGCTTTGATTCCGAAATACCCAGAAAATCAGTGTTGTTCCAAGCTTATCAGTCCTCAAATAGTCCCCCAAATGAGCCTTAACTCTTGAGAGACTGACGCCCTGTACCTAAGCAGAGATGGAGCCCTGTGGTAGAGACCAGAGTCAGGAGACTGGCCTCAAATCCCAGATCTGCCACTAGTGTGTATGTGACTATGGGCTACTTACTTCCTTTCCCTGGATTTCATTTTTCCCCCATGTAAAGAAAAGAGGAATTGAAACAAGAGTTCAGAAGACCCGAGTTCAAATCCTATCTCTGATGATTACTACCTGTGTGACCTTGGCCTCAGTTTCCTCATCTGTAAAATGAAGGGGTTGGACCAGTTGGCTTCTGAGGCCTTTTTTGGCTCTAGCTTTGGTTCTACTATCTGAATTACATGGTTTCAGTGGGTTCTCCCGACTTCCCTAAGATTCTTCGGATAAGAAGCATCTGTCCAAAGATTGTTTTAGAAGTGTAATCTTATTGCAAGCTCCAGGTGTAGCCTAGCCACCCCAGCCTTGGAAGTTCAAGCCCTGCAACCTTGGGTCTTATCGAGGCATTGGTAATTTCCCCAGAAACGTGGGGCTGATTAAATCAAACACTGCGGAAGCGAACAACTGAGATCCTTCCTTCACTAGACAGAGGGACTGAACAAAGGTCCCTCATTCACTGCTGGCAGAACTGAGGCCACTACACTGAGCCCACGTAGCTCCTTCACTGCAAAAGACTGAGCCCAGATCCCTCGTTCTCCTGTTCTGCCTATACCATTGTGGGGAGTATGGCATTGGCTCCCAAGAAAGACTTGGAGAAAATATGCACAGAGTAAAGGGGTAGTAGCCACAGGCAATGGCTGTGTATGCATGGACATAATTCCAGAAGAGCAAATAAGGCATGAGAAAGACTTCCTTTGGTTACCTGGATCTCTCCCATTGCATAGGGGAGCTAGGCCTCCTTACAAGCAGGCTAAAGCCCCTTGAGGAACATGCATTTAGTAGATGAGTCTTTAGTTTTCTGCCCATCAGGGAGTCTGCTTTCTCATGTTTGGCTTAGCCCGTCTTTACAGGCCATCTTCGTGACAGCAGAAGTGCTGGTGGTCCATCGGTCTGTCCTTATGCCTGGCAGGGCTTCTCTCTCCCCCAGGATAAGCTGGCTAGGCTTGAAGGAGAAGTGAAGGCAACTTCTATAGGCACACAGAGTACTACTAGGACCTAGCTTGGCCGAAGAAGTGGGAAGGGGGCCTGTCTGTCCACAACACAGAGCAGGGGGAGATACAAGGAGAATTCTAGTTGCAGACCTAGCACTCATATCTTGGCATATCTTGGATCTAACTGGGGGCTTCTGAATCCAAAGTTAGTCATTTTGTTAAATTACCCTGTATAAGAGCCAGGTATTACCCTACCCTGAAATGGGTGTTTCCTAAGGTTTACTGGTGGATGTTTTAGAAAATTATTTTTTACTAAATTGAACTTTAGTATTTCATCCAGAAAGTGTGGCCAGCTTTATTCTAAGGCTATGAGTTGGGGGGAAAAAGGCTTTGGCCTCACACCAGGCTAGTATCAAATGATGACTTACAACTTCAACTTTCACTTTGTTAAAAATGGATTTGCCTAAAATCTAATGTCTCTTGAGCCTTCTCTATTTTCTCCAAAGAATTAGAGGCTGAGATAGTGGTGTGAAAGCTGTCAAAGAATTCCCCAAAGCACCATTATGGGCTCTCTGGGTTTATACCTCAGAAGAGGGCCTTGGAAGTCTCTTTGGAATAGTAAATGCTCCTCTACTCCTAGACTCTGTGTACAGGTCTGGTCACTGCCCCTTTACACAAATAGAACAGAGCAGAAGAAATTCTTCCTTGTATCTACACTGACTCCTTCCAATTGGAGCCAGAGACATTTCTCCCTAAGGAGAACAATTAACCCATTAGTGTGGCAGGTAATCTCCGATTTCTCTGTTTTGGCAGTCGTGTTCTGAGCATCCTCAGGTATGCTGCACCTCACCCGCCTTCATGCCAACCTTTCTGTCACCATCACATCCTTCAGCCTCCTTTATGTGTATATTATGAGTCTGATTGAGTGTGTCTATTGGGAGGTGGGGGACTGCTCCCATTCCTGCATCCCATTATATCCTCCTCCAAAGTAGAGTCACCCAAGACCTTGGGAAGCAGGATTGCATAGTAGGAAGAACACTGGATTTGGAATTGGAGAACCTGGGTTTAAACCCAACTCTTGTCACTTACTTGAGCAAATGTTCCTTCTAGGCCTCAGTTTCCCTTTCTGTAAAATGAAGCAGGTTGGGCTAGATGACTTCGAAGGTCCCTTTCAAGTCTTAATCTTCAGTATCTTCAGACCTACCAGTTTCATAGCTCAAATCATGGGGTCTAGTTCATGCGTTCTGGTTTCTTCCTTTCCAACCACGTTTCTTTCCTTTTTCCATCTCAGGATAAGTCGTCTATTCAATGGCACAGAGCCCATCGTACTAGACAGTCTGAAGCAACATTATTTCATTGATCGAGATGGGGAAATATTCAGATATGTCCTTAGCTTCCTGCGGACGTCCAAACTCCTCCTGCCAGATGACTTCAAGGTGAGGTGGGTGGGTGTTGGCTGGGGTTACTGCATGCCTGGGTGAAGGCTGGCTCCTGACCTGTGCACAGGCAACTCCATCATGTTCCCCACTGACACAGGATAATACAGGGATGCTGTGATTTAATAAATGGTCCACTGGTTGTCATGGATACCATAAAAAGTTAAACGATGAGGCCAAAGGCTAAATTGGTTTTTCTAAACTAATTCTATTTTCTCATATTTGTAGCTTATTTGTTTATCAGGGTGTCCTCACAATTAGGTGGCCCTGGGAGTGGCAGTAGCCTCAAGCTTGTCCTAGGCATGAAGTCCCAGGTTATTTGGGAGGAAGGATCACAATCCAAAGTATACCATCTTTAAATTATGTAAAGCTCTTGCCTACCCAAGGAGAGACTGCTGTGGGGCCAGAGCCCCATCAGTGAAAGGACCCACTTAGGTGAAGACTTCTGTGTGATCAGGGGCCTGTGGCAAGTGTGAACAGTCAGGGGCTTCTAGGAAGGTGTGTATAGTCAGGGGACTTCAGAAGGATGTGAGTAGTCTTGAGGCTTTGGCTGATTCCTGTCCTCTGGAAGTATAGCACCCCCAACCCCCAGTATCCAGGTCCTGAGGACATAGCCCAAAGTCTGGGGCCTAACTTTCAGACACAAATTAAGAGCACCAAGACTGAAAGAACCTAAGAGGCCACTTCATCCAGTGCTCTTCCCATTGCAAATAAAGGCCTAGCACAGAGCCGGCTCATCGTCAAGGAGCTAGGTCCCAGGCAAACACAGAGATTATGTTCCTCTCCCCCTCGCCCATCAGTCTTCCATGGGTCAGAACACAAGGTCTACCCTAGGTCTCCTGCTGACCTGATGTGGGCAAATAACATTTAATACCTGGGCCTCAGTTTCTCTATCTGTAAAATAGGGTTTGGGCGTCCTTCCTGTCTGCCTCTGGGGAGGGAGGTATCCCAGAAGCCCCTCAGTGATCTTAGGATTGAGGTGAAGATTAGAATATGACAATTCATATCCTTCTGCTCCCTGGCACGTCCTCCCCACTCCCCAACTGGTCCACAGGACTTCAGCCTCCTATATGAAGAGGCACGTTACTACCAGCTGCAGCCGATGGTAAGGGAGCTAGACCGCTGGAAGCAGGAACAGGAGCAGCGGCGCCGTGGCCAGGCCTGTGAATGCCTTGTGGTTCGTGTGACACCTGACCTTGGCGAGCGCATTGCCCTCAGTGGGGAGAAGGCACTTATTGAGGAAGTCTTCCCGGAGACCGGTGATGTCATGTGCAACTCTGTCAATGCTGGGTGGAACCAGGACCCCACACACGTCATCCGCTTCCCGCTGAATGGCTATTGTCGGCTCAACTCCGTACAGGTGAGGGCCCAGGGCACACATCTTGCATTGACCTCATGCCTGCTAATAGCCACTCACCCTGTCACTGGCCACATGTTCTGCTGGTGACCACACGCTTAGCCTTCTGGGCATTGCTACTAGCTTTCTGTGCCCCTGTTTGGCCCCTAGTGACTATGCATTTCCTTCCCCAAGGCCATCTTGATATAAACTGACCAAAAAGGCTCCTTCCCATCCTTCTCCCTCCCTCTCCCCACAACCCAGCCTTGCCAGGAAATAGGGTTAGGGTTTCTGAATAATATGCCTTGGGGTTCCGTTCATTCCCATATAGACCTGGTGAAAGACCGAGAAAGAAAGGCAAGAGACAGAGAGGTAGATGACAGAGAGGCAGACACAGATAGAGACTGAGTTGCCCAAACCCCAGAAGCCTCTGTGCCATTTCCAGAGAAGGCAACAATGTGTCGATGCATAATTTATGTCTCCCTCATAATTAAGTGATGGTGCCTGCGGGATGGACTTAAAAAAAAAATTGATCTCTGCACTTTTTTTTTTTTTGTGGGCAAAAGGATGTTTTATAAAAATGGCCCAAAGTATTTTCAACCAAATGTGCTTCATTTGACACTTGGAGCCTCATGTTAGGCTCAAAATTAAATAGGCACCAGGAAGAGGGTGGGACAAGGGCTAGACGTGGACATGGAATACGGGCCCCTACCCTGGAGATCCTGGGGACCACTTCTGATCATGACCAGAGCTTTCCTATGGGCTTGGGCTGAACAAGCAGGTGAAGGTTTTATAATTGGGAAGGGCAAGGTTGGAGGGGCTTAAGGCCCAGGACTAGGGACTTCCAGGGAACTGAGGAGGAGAATCAAAGAAAGATGAACTTGGGGAGGGCTCACAACCCCAGACTGCCCCCAGGGCATCAGACACCAGCTCTTCTCACAGTTGAAATTTCTCAGCTTGGGATCTGCCAGGGAAAGTCCTGGCATCTGATTTCCTGTGGTTCAGGCCATGTGGGTCGGTGCTGCTCAGCACGTACAGGTCAGCTAAAGCCTGCCGCCTTTAGTTTAGTCATAGCATTGTACTTGCAACCACTATTGGACACTACAGGCCGGCCATATCTCATGGACATGTGTGGACATCTTATGGGGATGAATTTCTTAGACTAATCTGATGTATCCCTACATCCAACATGTACATACATAGATACACATATGCACGTAAAACCAGTTTCTTTGAGGTCACTTCATCCAGATCTTTTTTTCATTTATATGGAGCCAGGAAGTTCTGGGTTCAAATCCTACCTCAGTCACATACTGGCCTGTGTGTGGCCCTGGGCAGGTCACTTCACCTTTCAATGCCTTAGGCAGTTCTCTAACTATACATTTCAGGGAATGTGGCGACCTGAATTGGTAGAGAGAATTTCTCATCTGGGAATTCTTTGGATCTATGAAACCATAGTTCTATTCCCTATCTCTATGGAGACACTGATGAGGCATGGGAGGAGGATGGTTTGAAGGTTTGCTTAGTAAGGGTTGAGATGCCTTCTGATGCCTTCAGCCCCTCACCCATTCCTAGGGGCCAGAGAGGCCTTGGGAAAGGTCTGTAAATTTCTGTGGAGCCAGTAGCTCAGAGGGTGTACGTGTGTGTGTGTAAAATCTCACTTGAGGGGACATGTATCCTGCCTGTGGAGAATACCCAAGGGTCTAGATTTCCGCAAAGCTCTGTCTGCCCATCTGCCCATACAGTGCCATGTGCTTCCCATGGCTCCTGCCTCCTTCCTGTCATCCTGACCAAGTCTGTATCTCATAGGATAGGTCAGGGCTTTTTAAGGTCAGAAGATGATAAGATGCTGAATTGGTGCCTGGTTAGATAGTCCTTTCCCTGAGCCCAGGCCTGGGGCATTTCTGGAGAGTAAAATAGGCTAGGGAAGAAGGGGGCAGAGAGTAGAGTTTTTGTCCACTAAAAAGGGGGTATGAACATTTCTTCTGCTTGTCCATCTTAACTCCCTCCTGGTCCCAGCGTCTGTCATTGCCTGGGGTGAGGTGCCCTGGGTTCCCCCAAGCCTCTCATGGGAAGAGTTGAGTGTCTGGACACATGGACATCTCTCCCCCCTCGGCCCCAGGCACCAGCTGGACTCCTCCTGCCTCCAGGCCTTGCCGGCTGCGGCTCCAGGAGCTCACAGCTGAGTGCAGATTGCAGCCCTGGGCAGCATCTCTATCGTTTATATGAGCCTTAATTATTTGGCAGGGTCTTCAGACCTCCCCTCTCAGCTCATGAGCCGCTCAGACTCAGAGAAAGCTGTCTGGAATTTGTGTGTCTGACTAGTGTTAGGCAGGGTTTGGGGAGAGGGATTCTGGGTGAGAAGGCCAGCCCTGGGTGAGAGCTTTGCTGCCTACTAGAGTTCCTGAGTCATAAGCTCAAGGAATGAGGCCTTCCTCATAGAGAGACCCTAGGAACACAGAACACAGACCGGGACCCTCTTGGAAGGAGCCAGAGCTCCTTCCTGCTGGGCCCACAGCCTGTGAAATCACTAACTCTGACAAACGTAGCAACACACTGCGATCCCAAGGGCTCAGAGACCCCAGTCTAACCACATGCCACATGAGATCCTCAGGGCCAGGGTGTGTCCACAGGCAAGAAGAGGTCCTTGTCCCAACAGGCTTTCCCCACTGAAAAACCCACCAAAGGGACATTAGCTTACTTGCTATTCAGGGCCACTCTCCAGAAGTCTTGAAATGCCTAGTGCAGGATTTGTGTGTTTGATTAACTTGTGTTTCCACATGGTGTAGTCATTTGAAATGAGGTATTAAATTCTGACCATAGAACTTTCATTCTTGGGTCTCTCCAGAGCCAGGAGTTTCTTTCCAGGCTGGAGTGCCAGGGCTCAGCGCTGGGTTCTGGGTCTTGGGTTGTGGGGGCCAGTACTGATTCTGTGTTGTTTCTGACTTCACAGGTCCTCGAGAGACTGTTTCAGAAAGGCTTTAGCGTGGCCGCAAGCTGCGGGGGAGGGGTGGATTCCTCCCAGTTCAGTGAATATATGCTGTGCCGGCAGGACAGACGGCTTCAGCAGGCTCCAACTACAATCCGGATAAAACAGGAACCCCTGGACTAGGCCTGCCATTGCCGTCTTGGTGCTGAGCCATCCCCATGGGAGGCACCAAGGGGGTCGGAAAACAGTGTTAGCAACTCGGGTGTGGAGCTCCTCGGCCAGTTAGGGGCGGTCACCCAGTCAGTCCTCATTGTAAAGCCCCAGAGCATGCCTGGCAGGTGGACAGGAGGCTTTGCGGGAAGGTGATTGAATGCAGTTTCCTCCCAGCAGCGGTGGCATTGGACCTAACCAGCACTTAGCCAGTGCTGGAGGGGTGTTTGATTGGGCTTTAGTGACAGGACCTGTGTGGAAGGAGCCCAGTCAACAGCCTTCCGGAACACCCAACCCCCCTCCTGACCTGGTGCCGAAGGCCCTGGGAGGGGCTGAGGCCAGTGTGACACTGTGCTGGATGTTGCCTCATCTGAGGCATCACGTCTCGCCAGACGTGCTCCACATCTCCATGCGTGTGTCTGACGTCTGTGATTGTTCATGCTAGTAAATGGCTTATTTTTCTACAATATTTAAAATGAAAGTGGCTTCTCTGCCGAGGTTGGAGAAACAGACAAGGACCGATGCATATTTATCTGGTGCTCAATACTTTTAAAAAAAGGAAACTTATCAGTGTGACTAATTGCGGCCTATTCTCGAAAGTAAGATCCACCTTGAGAGCAGCCCCAACCCCAGGACAGGACCCCAAAAACCAAGGCCAAAGTATGGAAGCTTTCGTATTAGCAAAGCAGACCAAGGAAGATGCCAGCCCTGTCTCCCCCACTCCCCCACTTTGTTCTATGTGCAGGCATCTCAGGTCCTGGTGCCCCTGCAGGGGGTGAGGGAGGGAGGTCAGCACATGCTCTGTCTGGAGCTTTAGGAAAAAGCCACCCTTTATGCTCGTGCACTGCAGGATGGGATGCATCTTTGTTTCTTCTTTCTCTGTTAATTTAAAAGTATTTTTGAAATACTGATGGCATACTTGCCCTTGTGCTGTGTGTCTGTCTCTTAAGGGAAGGTCTGTCCCCACCACTTTCATTTGGCCCCTCCAATGTTTCTTTAATGAAAACAGTTATCATCTCTTCTGACTTAAGCAGCAGCCGCTTCTGTAACTCAGGAGACAGCACTGTGTTTGCAGGTGGCAGCCTATAAATAGCGTTCTGTGAAATCCTGCTCATTGCTGTGTGGCATGATTGGGGGCCTCAGTCACTAATTCGTGCGCTAATCACAATTTAGTTTCTCCCACATTAATTTATAGAATCCTGTTGTAGACACTGAATTTTAATTAAACTGTTCTTAGACAAACATGGTCATTAAGGAGAGGGACTGAGCTCTTCTGGTGATCTGGGGCCCCTCAGTCCAGACAGTGAATTTGACAGAAACATAGACCCAGAACAGAAACAAATGAGCCCACTGGGGGCCTGTTCCCTCCCTTGTGCAAACAGGTACTGAGCCAGGCTTGTCTGGTGTTTGGGGGGCTGTCAAGCTAAGCTGTTCCTTCTTTGATTTTATATAGTGTGACACTTTATACACTCACTGATGGAAAAAGCTACCCCGTCCTGCCATATCTGAACAGATGGCACACCATTCACCTTCCTCTGTAAGATACCTGTAGAATTGTATATTATGCATTTAATATTGTAAAGATCCTAATGTATATTGTCGTGTATTCCTTACACAGTACTTCATGCCATAAACATTTCTCTAATGGACTGAAATGCAGTCCTGAGGATTAACCCTTGTCTCCCATGTTCTGTCCCAGAGATAAGTTTCGGTTGAATTTCCTGAGATTTGTTTGGTTTAACCAGAGAAATAATTGGCTTCATCCAACGCTGGGGTGGGGGTGGGGGGTGGGAGTTGTGTTCTCGGTGTAATTTCCTAGGCCTGAGTGTTTAGGTGCACTTCAGTCTAGTTCCTTCATTGCAGTCACGCCCCTCCTATCTTATGGTAAAGAGGTGCTGAATTCTAGTCTTGGTCCTAAAAGGAAACTCCAGGAACCTGTAACAGTTAAATACATCTCATCAGTACCTCATTTGGGAAAAGCAAATGGAAACCCAGGCTGAAAACAACAGGCAGAAAACCTTTGCAGGGTATTTTGTTTTTTAAACTAAGTTACACATGTTTGGGTTTTGTTTTTCCTCTACTTCTTTCTATTGGTATTGACAGTATTTTTATGGCCCTACAGAGCAGTTGCTTAGAGCCGAGTGTGAAGGCATAGAGTAAAGCCTCATGGGCTCAGTCAGGTGAGTCAGTGCACACACACTGTGCACGTGGTTTGGCCCATATTGCCCCAACATTAGCTGCAAGCAACTCTAAAACGGGGGAAGAGGTAGGGAAGCAAATACTCCGTTAGGAGAAGTACATTTTTTTCCAAGGAAAAATGTTTAAACTAGGATATGGTCATTTAGCTAGCAGTTCTGGTCACTGATTTTGAATGCTTTCATATTTTTTTATTTTTAAGAGGGTTTTTTTTTTATTTTAAATCTCCATTTTTCCCCACCCCCCTCCCTTTCCTGTTCTAACAGCCACGCCCACCAGAGCAAATTTCCATGTTTATAATAGCTGTGCTCAGTGACAGCAACACAGACTGAATTAGGAGCCTTGTTCCCTGCCTGTTAACACAAAAACAGCCAGCACCTCCAGGAAAGGACAGTGTAGACTGGAGTGCTATTCTGAAGAGCCTACAGTAATTGAAATTCCTCAGAAAAATCTAATTTTCTTCACAAAATTATTGGGATTTTCTTTTTACTCAACAACAAAACTCTGGTTTCCATACCTCCCATCTCTTGGCTCCAGTATCTGACAGGAGAAGAAGGGAATGGAGAACATTAGGCCATGCTTATTGGATGGAGAGCTGCAGAGAAGGCAGCACTGTGTGTCTTCCTTGACTTTTCTGGCACCCAACTGTGTTGGTGGTTTTGTGAGACCATATCTGGCCTAGAGAAAGACTTAAGCACAACAGAACTTCAACCGCTATAGATTTGAGGGTTGTTATTATGTTGTGGTTATTGTCTTAATATTTTGATGCAAAAATGTTTCTGATCAGTGGGTAAAATAACAAAATGTGATACAAAATCATCATTGAGAACAAGTAACTGTACATCACTGAATGTGTTCTGAATAATGTACAGAAATTGTCAAAATAACAATTCTAATAAACATAAGGACTTTGTAAACGATATGTACAAATTATCAGTACATTTAAAACATATTTTTACACTTACTGGTCTGAATACCTTGTGAATAATTTTTTGGCTAAATAGCAAACATCAGTTTGCCTCCTGTTTTTCATAAACCTTAAGAACAATTATTCTTTTTTTAAAATTATTGGACAAAGTTCTGTCTGTGCTTTTACTATTGTTCCCTCAAAAAGCTTTGCCTCCCAAATGAGGCACTCTCAAAACATGGTCAAAAATGTAAAAGATGGTTGAGCAAAGGAATCCTCTCACCATTCCAACAGCATCCCTCAAAGGGGATGGTTGTCCTGCTCACACAGGAATGCTGCCACCTGGTGTGACGGTGACTTTAAAAGTCGATGCACACAACTTTAATATCCATCCTTCAACGGTTCTTTTAAAAACCAGTAGCCTGTACTCCTCACAATAAATAAAAGATATTTTATACCTAAAACACCATCCCTTCTTGATTCCTGTTACTAACCACCTGTTGGGAATGTGCAAAAAGTTGTGTAGATGACAGAACAACTGGGGGTGGGGGTCGGGGTGGGTTATCAAGGTAGTTCAGCTTGGATCTGAAGACACAAAGCTCAACTACAAATGCCTAGGACTCATGTTGAGGACCCAGCCCCTATCCTAGATGTGCCCAGTTTGTAGGGAGTCCAGTGCGGATGTGCTCAGAACAGTACAAAGCTGCAATTAAAATATATCTGAAACCAAGGCAGACATGGCAATGGTTAATCAGTAAGATGGGGTTCAGCCTTAGGGGAAAGCCTCCATTGGCAGAAGTATGAGCCCCAGCCCCAGAGGGGTAGGGAGGTGCTTAAGGCACAGACAGGCTTCAGGACTCAGAAACCTTTTGCACATTCTTTTTCTGTGTTTTATTTTTTTTGCTTTGGTTTCTGGCTGGGAGGATTTATTGCATCTTAATTTTTACATAAACCAAACCCTGACATCTGAGAAAACGAAAAGAGAAGGCACAAGAAAATGACAGATTTTAAATGTTCAGCTGAGTTTCCCTCTGAGGAATTTAGGGAAATGATTGGCTTTATTTAAGCAAGGCTTGATAGAGCAGAAGAGAGTGGCTTGTTTTTCTTTCCTGCTCCAAGTAGAAGATGAAATCCCTGAGGTTGACTCGTGATTTTCTGTCTTGAATACAGCCTGGATAAGAGAGGGCTACCACCTCAGACTGGGTACCGCTGGCCGCTCCCACTGCCTACAGACCACAGAGAAACAAGCACATGGATCAGCTGTTCAGAACTGGTGCACAAAGTGTCTCACATTTATATACACTTTTTAAGGTTTGCAAAGTACTTTAGACAGATTATCAAAAGACATGCCAGTTCATTCAGTACCTAATGGCTTGTACTTTTTTTTTTTAAGTTTGTGATCCTCTGAAAAATGAACCTTGGGAGGTGTGCTAGGTGATTTCCAAGGTGTTTCCTGGGAGTACAATTAAGAAAGGTCCTTTGGCTACGGTGAAAGAAGCCCGAGCCAAATACTCCACCCAATCTGGTTGAGCCCTCAGCTCACCCCATTCAAAGGCAGGAAAGCCTGGCACCCAGAAATGCCATTAGAGAAGTTGCTTATTCCATTTTCCCAGCCAAGTGTCCTGGTTATCTGTGAGAAGGAATTTGAGGATGTCTTTAAATTCTGATCTTACTGTTACCCATTACTCTAACCCTCCATCACCAGGATTATGACAGTTTTTCAAAATGATTATTCCCCTTTAAATATTTTTACAGAATATTTTTGTATTTAAAACCCTCCACCCTATCCAACAATTGAATGCCAATTCTGCCAGTAAGGCTGTGTTAATATGCTGTCACTAGTGAGCTCACAGATGATACTTCCTGTTTGATTGCCTGGTGGCCAGAGTCCAGTGACATCTTTGCACTCTCCAGGTGACCTCTCCCACATCAATGATGTCTGCTCTGAGATGTTACTGATGTGATGGGATCTCAGTGTACATCCGACATAGCAATATTTTACTCTGTTCCCCAGTGTGCAAATGCAAAGAACTTGGCTAAAAATCTTAGGAGGGGAATCAGGTTACTATAGTCTCAACTTCCTCTGAATATATGCACATTAAAGCATATGTTTAGACTGTCTGAACAGTGATGCAGAGAAATGAAATGAAATGTGGGCCTTGCTTCTCCAACCCCCATCCCTGGTCAGGCCTGGATGACATGCTCCGCTCTGTAGAATGTACCCAGCTTCACCAGGGACAGAAGCCTCACATTCAGGCTGGCCATTCTGAAGAGTGGACTAAGGGTGGTTCTCACAGACAGCCCATGTTTGCGGCCTGCTAGTAAGTTAAGTTTGGTATGTTTGCTGATAATATTCTGGATTGCCTCATGATAAAAACATAAAATATTAATTGTCACCATTTAAAAAATTATCTACAAGAAAATCTACATAGTTAAAATTGACTGTCAAGAATGGCAGGATTAATTTAATGCACAGTTGTCAGAAACAGCTCAGCCTTTATCAGAGTGATAGATTTTTCATTAGCCCAAACAAGCATTGTGTTGTCAGTATCCACGGTAACCAACAAGGTAGTTTATAGAAAAGGTTCCAATAGTTTTGTACACCTTATTTCACGACCCCATCCTCCAGGACTACACAAGATGATGATCTGTTACTTTATGGTCAGAGACAATGCTGTGTATACCAGAAGGAATTTAGATATTTATAAGCCATGATAGAAGAAACATTCCCTCTGCAACGTCCTTTTACCAGGAGAACATTACCAAGAAGCTCCCTTTGCTGTTCTGAATGACTCCTCTGCTCTTCCCCACTCAGATGTCTCAAGGTGAGCTTGGCTGCTTCTCAGCCAACGTGACCTTGGCTCATCACCAAAGTGACCTTGGTGTGGATGCCTGGGCCTTCCTGCCTAGTCACAAAAGAAGAAAGCACAGGAGCCCCTTACTTGCCTCCCATGCAGTCTCTGTAATGTGAACGGAATGAAAGGATCTGATGAGATGCCTCATCTCCCTTCCATGAGCCCTCTGAAGTGTGTTTTGCTCTAAGTTCTTGGGAAGGGAGGGTTTCCACAGCCTCTCAAAGACACCAGTTCTAGAGCTCTAATGCTCATGGATTGAGACCAACATCTGTTGTCGGCGGGGGGGGCAGGAAGGGGGAGGCAACATATTGGGAAACTGAGGTTGAGGTTAAGAGATTTGCCCCCAAGGTTTCATAGGAAGTAAATGGTCAAGTTAGCATTAGTGACTCACAACCTCACAATCTCAGGGCTGGAAGTAGCCTCAGAAGACATCTAGTCCAATTTGTACCTAAACAAGAATTCCCTCTACATCATACTCAAAGTGCTCATTCAACCTTTGAAGCATTCTAGTGGGAAGCAGTCCACAAGGGAAGGGAATAAGCATTTATATAGCACCAACTATATATCAGGCACTGTGCTGAGCACTTTACAAATGCAGTATTATCTTATATGATTCTCATAACAGCCCTGGGAGGATAGGTGCTATTATTATTCCCATTTTACAGTTGAGGAAACTAAGGCAAACAGAAGTCAGGGTCACACAGCTAGGAAGTGCATCAGGCCTCACTTGAATTCGGGTCTTCCTGACTCGAGGACCAGTGCTCTATCCATTGCGCTACCTAGCTTCCTCCTAAGGCACTCATTTCATTTTTGGGTGGCTGTATAGTTGTGAGGAAATTTTTCTTTTCATCAGACTGAAATTTTCAGCTTTGCAACTTCCACCCTCCTGCTCCTGGTTCCACCCTTTGTGGCCCAGGCATAACAGTTCGAATCTTTCTTCCATGCTATGGCCTTTAAATTACCTGAAGATGCTAAGATGCAGGGGTGGGGAACCTGTGGCCTCGAGGCCACACGTGGCCTTCTAGGTCCTTGGGTCTGGCCTTTTGACTGAGTCCAAGTTTTACAGAACAAATCCTTTTATTAAGGGGCTTTGTTCTGTGAAGTTTGGATTCAGTCAAAGGGCCACAGTTGAGGACCTGGAGGGCCACGTGTGGCCTCGAGGCCGCAGGTTCCCCACCCCTGTGTCTTCCCAAGGCTAAAGTTTCCCAGTTCCTTCAACCCATTCTCACATGGCACAAACTTGAGGCCCTTCATTATCCTGTTTGCCCTTCTCTGGACCCTTTCCACATTATTAATGTTCTACCTAAAATGCAGCGCTGAGACAGAATCTGACCAGAACGAAGGACAGAAACACCATTCCCTCCCCAGGGCTGGACGCTGTGCCTCCTCTTAATGCAGCTGGAGGCAGCATGAACTCCCTTGGCTGTCATCTCACACCAGACACATAGAGAGTTCACAGTCCACTAAAACCAGACCTTTTGCAGACAAACAACTCTCTGGCCATATCTTCCAGGCCTTATGCTTATGAAGATGCTTTTCTTAACTATCGTCCCATTACATTTGGCCCAAAATTTGTTAAGAACTTTTGTAATCCCGATTCCATTATCCAGCATGTTAGCTATGCCTCTCATTTGTGGGATCTGTGAATCTGATAAGTTAACCCTCTAAGAATATTTGAGTGAAGGAAAGAAGGAAGCAAACATTTATTAAGTGCCTACTATGTGCCAGGCACTTTACAAATATTATCTCATTTGAACTTCACAGAAACCCTGGGAGGTAGGCATTATCATTTTCCCCATTTTACAACTGAGGAAGCTCTGGCAGACAGAGGTTAGGGATTTGCCCAGAGTCAAACAGTGTCTGAGGATGGATTTGAACGTAGATCTTCCTGACTCCAGGGCCATCACTCTATCCACTGTGCTGCCTAGCTACCTGAGGCAACTGATAAAATAGCACAAGTCCCTGAAAATCTTCCAAGATGACATTTAATCATTTAATGGCTACATTCTAGGTCTGGCCTTTCAACCAGTTCTGGTTCTGCCCAACTTGCTTTTTTTTTTTTAATTTAACTTTATTTTCAGTTCCAGATTCTCTCCCTCCCCCCATCCATTGAGAAAGCAAGAAATACAAACACCATTACAAATATGAGGTCATGCAAAACAAATTTTCACATTAGCCATATTTGGGGGGAGGGTAGGGGGAGAAATGGGAGACAGGAGGACAAGCAAAAGGAAGAAAAAATAAAATGTGCTCCGAACTGCATTCTAAGTCCATCAGTTCTCTATCTGGAAGTGGATAGTATTTTTTTTTTTTAATCATCAGTTCTTTGGAATTGTGGTGGGTCAATTTGTTGACCAGAGTTGCTAAGTATTAGAGTTGATTATCTTTACAATATTGCTGTTACTGTGTAAATTGTTCTCCTGCTCCTACTCAATTCATTTTGCATCAGTTCATATAAGTCTTCCCAGGTTTTTCTGAAACCCCCTCATTATTTCTTACAACACAATAGTATTTCATCACATTGGTATACGACTAACTTGTTCAGCCATTCCCCAATTAATGGGGTTTCCCCTCAGTTTCCAATTCTTTGCCACTACAAAAAGAGTTCCTATAAATATTTTTGTACATATGGGTCCTTTTTTTTATTTCTTTGATCTCTGACCTAGTGGTGGTATTGCTAGATCAAAAAGTATGCACCATTTAATAGATTTTTAGGCATAATTCCAAATTGCTTTCCAGAATGGTTGGACTAGTTCACACCTTTATCAACAATACATTTGGTGTGCCTATTTTCCCACAAGCCCTCCAGCATTTGTCATTTTCCTTTTCTGTCATCTTAGTAAATCTCATAGGTATGAGGTGATACCTCAAAGTTATTTTAATTTGCATCTCTCTTATTAGTGATTTAGAGCATTTTTATATGACTATCAATAGCTTTAATTTCTTTCTCTGAAAACTGCCTATTCATATTTCTTGACCATTTATCAATTGGGGAGTGGCTCTTATTCTTATAAATTTGGCTCAGTTCCTTATATATTTAAGAAATAAGACTTTTATCAGAGAAGTTTTCAGTCTTACTTTTTAATCATCTAGTCTGCATCTCTTCCTCTTTTCCACAAGGACAATATGATTTTGTCAAAAGCTTTGCTAAAATCTGGGTAAACTACATCTACTGCATTTCCTAATCTACCAATCTAGTAGCCATATCACAAAAGGAAATGAGGTTAGTCTGGCATGGTCTCCTCTTGATGCAGCTGTGCTGGGCTTTTTGCGATTTCCACTTCATTCTATTGATTCTCACTCACTATGTCTTTAATAATCTATTCTAGAATTTTGCTAAGAAGAGATATCAAGTTCATTGGCCTTTGGTTTTAAAAATCCAATTCTCTTTCCCTATTTTTTTTTGTTTGGAGTCAGTACAACAGTTTCCATTCTTAAATCCAACTCTAGTTCTCCACAGTCAAAGGTCACTGACAGTCATACAACAATCACACAGGGTCATAGATTTAGAGATGGAATGGATCTTAAAGGGCATCCAGTGCAGCCTTCTCATTTTACAGATGGTGAACCTGAAAGTGCTACAAAGGTGGTAGAACTGGGATTTGAACTCAAAACCTTGGATTCTACATCAAATACATTCTCCCTTGCACCATGTTACCTCTTATCTGTTTGTTCTTTCAGTACCTTAGGATGATGTTCATCTGGTAAGATGGCTTGAATTCATCAAAGGCCACTAAATGTTCTCTTTGTTGGTTGTTGTTCACTCATTTCAGTCACGTCTGACTCTTCATGATCCCATTTGGGGTTTTCTTGGCAGATACTGGAGTAGTTTGCCATTTCTTTCTCTAGCTTATTTTACAGATTAGAAAACTGAGGCAAACTGGATTAAGTGACTTGCCCAGGGTCATACAGCTAATAAGTGTCTGAGGCTTATTTTAAACTCAGGACGATGAGTCTTCCTGACTCCAGGCCTGATGCTTGATCCACTGCACCACCTACCTAACCAAATGTCCTCTTACTCGTTCCTTATTTATCTCAGTATCAATTTCCTGTCTAGTCATTTTTGTTTTGTCCTTCTTAGACCAAATGTCATTCTCCTTGCTTGAAAAAAAAGAAGCAAAAGAAAAACTGGAGAGCTCTGTCATCACTGGGCACCATTATCCCATCAGACCCTTTCTTAAATCTTTCTCTTTCCCCAGCATAGGTAAAAACAAACAAACAAAGACAAATTATATTTTGCTTTCCTTGCTACCCTCAACTCATCCTGAGATTTATTAAATCTGTCCTACAAGACCATCACTCTTTTGCATTCATCCTCTTTTACCTGTGCTTGTTTTCTGTCTACAGCTTCTTAAAATCTAAGTTGGTTGGTGAGTTCCCTGTGTATCTATATTGGTCTCTTGATACACTTCCTCTTTTCCCTCCTCATTAGAACTCTATCCCTTTTATGTCTTTGGAATATCATTCTTGAGAATCTCTTATAGGCTGACATCTTCCCATAAAATTTTAGTTTATAGTATCCTACCTCTCCCTCACCTAAACACTTTGAAATCTGCTTTTCCTAAATGTTGGAGGCACATCTGAGCATTCCTGATTTTCTCCTACTTCTCTATCAAAAAGACCAAGATAAAATGATTGCTTCTCCCCAAGGTCCCCATTTTTGCCTCTTCAGTAACCAATTCATCCTTATTCTGTTAGCAGGGAGCAGATTCAAAATATAATTTCCCTTTGTTGGTTCTTCTACCTTTTGAAAGATGAGATTATCATCAAGGCAAATCAAGAAAATATTAGCTGTCACGCTTTAGGAAGAGAGAGAGGTCCTGAAAGTGTTTAATTCAAGTGCCCTATCACTGTATTGTTTCCCTGTGCCAGATTTGTGATCTTTTCTCTGAGCTCAAAGCTCTTCAGGGATCTCAGCAGAAGAGTGACCTCATACGTAAGGGGACCATCTGGAGGACTACAGCAAAAGGACTTCTAGGAACCGAGTTATCTCTTTTGCCACATGTGGTCTACATTTGAGTCCACTTTCCCCTAGACACTATGTATTTATGAGACTGTGTGTCATAGACTTGGGGTGAAGGAGGGAGGTTGTTTTAAACCAATCATACCACCAAAGCAAATACCCACTTCTAAAAATTGATTCAGTCTGACTAATTAACTAATAATCAAGGTGGGAAACACAGCAGTGAGGGTTCTTGAGCTATAGTGCTAGAAACCACCCCCAACTCCTCAAGGTTACCTCTAGAACTCTAAGGGTAAAATAAGTAGCCATCCAAACTCTGGGGAGCCAACCTGTCAGTGTCATTGGGGGTTGGTAAAGTAGCTCGAAGAGCCTCCAATGAGCTACAAACTACATACTCAATAAGTGGTTATCTAGACTTTCTTAGTTTCCACCAAAGGAAACCCCAACCATTTTCAGCTCTCAGAGGCTGAACACATGCAGCCAATCTGGTGGGTACTATATGAAGAAGTATTCTTCTTTTTAGGTGATGTAGTAGAGAATGCTAGGCTTGGAGTCAGGACGACCCAAGTTCAAATCTGACCTCAGACATTTACTAAGTGGGTGACCTGGGCAACTCATTTTAACCCTGTTCATCTCAGTTCCCTCATCTGTAAAATGAGATGGAGAAGAAAATGGCAAATCACTCCAATGTCTTTGCCAAGAAAGCCCCAAATGGGGGTCACAAAGAGTCGGACATGATTGAAATGACTGAACACCACCACAACAAAATTCTTTTTTTTAATTACATTAAGAAAATCATAGTTCCCTGTACCTGGTCATCTCTCCACCCCCCACCCCACCCTCATTCTCAGTCCAAATGAATCTTTCTTCCTAACGAAGAAAAGCAGTTAAGGAAAATTGACCATCAAAGCAACCACATCCAAGATAGCATAACCCACTATCCTTCTCTCCTAAGAGGAGGGATGTTATATTTCACCCTCTGTTTTCTGAAACCAAGATTATTCTTTGCAATTAATATGAGTTTAGCTATCTTTTAGTGTTGTTTTCATGAACATTATTATAGTCAGTGTGTACTATATATTGTTCTCTTGGCTTTGCTTTCTTTGCTTCATGTCACTCCTGTTCCCATGGTTCTTTGAATTCCTCAAATTCATAATTTCTTAAGGCACAATACTATTCTATTACTTTCATATTCCACAATTTGATCAGACATTTCCCCAGTTGATAATCACCCACTTGTTCCCAGGGTTTTTTTGCTCCCACAAAGAGAGCTGCTATGAATATTTTAATTATCTATGGGACCTTATTTTTTCTGTCATTGACTTCCCTATAGTATGTGTCCAGCATTGAGAGTGCCACTTAAAAGGTAATGAAGGACAAACAACAACTTTTGTTTCATAATTCCAAATTGTCTTCCAGAAAAGTTAGTCCAATGCATATTCCACCAACATTGTATTAGAGTGTGCCTGTCTTTCCACACTCCTTCCAACTCTGTTTCTGTCTTTTGTCATCTTTGTTGATTTGATGGGTAAGAGATTTTAATTTACATTTTTCTTAATATAGTGACAGGAAGTATTTCTTTTTTCATATATTGAAAATCTGCAGTCCCTCTTCTGAAAACTTGTTCTTCCTATGTTTTGACCATGTATTAATTAGGGAATGGTTTTTGGTCTTACATACTTGTGCCAATTCTCTCTATAGCCTATATATTAGTCTTTTATCAAAGATATTTGACAAATACCCCTCCCCGCCATTGACAGGGTTTTCTTCTTATTCTAGCTGGATTTCATTTATCAAAAGCCTTTTAATTTTATGCAATCAAAACTATTTTTTTCCTTTCATGATTACCTCTATCATTTGCTCATGTTAAGAATTTTCCCTCAAGTCATAGATACTGAAACTTTACCATCTTTCAATTGCCTCTATTTGCTTTGTTAGGAAACAGGAACTGTTTTTCACTGATTTCATTGGTAGAAAGGAGTTACCTCTATCAATGTAGATGGATAGTTTCTTTGTACCTTACAGTCGTAGGGAGTTGCTTATGGCACTATGAGATTAAGTTGCTTACCCAGGATTATACAGTCAATAGATATATTAAAAGCAGGACTTAAAACCAGTCTTCCTGACTTCAGCGCTGGCTCTCTATCCATTCTGTCACACTGCCTAACCTACTTTTTGTTATGGTTCAACTTTAGCATTTAAGTCGCACATTCACTTGGAGCTTATTGTATCATGTGGTGTAAACTACCCATCTAAACTGAATTCCTGCCAGTGCTCTCCAGTTTCCCCAAAAGTTCTTACTGAATAGGGAAACTTTCCCCCAACTGTTTGTGTTCAATTGTTCAATTATTTCTGAATCTTCCTTATTTAGTTTGTTCCAATGATTGACTTTTCTATTTTTTTAACCAGTATCTTTGGTACTGGGAGGTCACCTTCATTCATACTATTTTTCATTACTTCTCTCAAGATTCTAGACCAGAGGCTCTTAACCATTTTCATATAATGGACCCTCTGAGCATCCAATGAAGTCTATGGGCATCTTTTTAGAATGTTTTTAAATGCACAAAGTAAAACACATAGGCTAACAAAGAAAACCAATAATATTGATATGAAGACGTAATCTTTTTTCCCTATCCAAATTCATATACCACCTGAAATCTATCCATGGATCCTTTGGAGGATCTGTGGATGCCAGATTAAGAACCTCTATTCTAGACTTTTTGTTCTTCCCAATTAATTTTGTTATTATTAATTTAGGTGGATAATAAATTAGATAATTGATGATAAAATCATTTTTATTATATCGCCAAATCAAACTATGAGCAATTCTATCTGTCCAGTTAAGCCTTCTTCTATCTCCCCATTTTCTATAGATGTGCTTATATAAACTCTTCAGAAAATATTTTATGGATTTTGTAGTTGTTTGAATAGAATTTCTTTCTATTTATTCCTCCTGTGTTTTGTTAGCAAAACACAAAAAGGCTAATGATTTCTGACTTATTTAATATTCTACTACTTTAACAAGTTATTGTTTCAATTAACTTGTTGATTCTCTGGGGTTCTCTAAATAAATAACCATATTGCCTATAAATAGAGAAACATTTGCTTCTTTTTTGCCTTGGCTTAGTCCCTAAATTTCTTGTCTTGTCGTACTGCTATCGTTTGTAATAATAATAGAGACAAAGAACATTCTTGCTTTATCCCCAATGTTACTGGAAAAGCCTCTATTGCCTCTCAATATCAGAAATGTTAGCTCTTGGTTTTAGATAGGTAGTTTGTACTATATTAAGATTAAGTCCTCTTATTCCTATGATTTTAGTGACTTAAAATATACATAAGTAAGCACTTTCTCTTCTTCTTGGCTATATAGAATGCAATTCTTCCTCTGCAGATTTTTAAATGTGTTATTATTCCCAACAACAAGGAACACCTGGGACTCTGACTTCAGGCTCTTCCCTCCTTGATGGTCATTCTTTCCATTTCTTCACACACACACACACACACACACACACACACACACACACACACACACACAC
>NW_020954564.1:20330437-20340806 GCF_900497805.2 Vombatus ursinus | reverse complement strand
CACACACACACACACACACACACACACACACACACACACACACACACTGGATGAACTGGCATAAGATGATCCAAGAGAAATCTGATATGCAGCCAACAACTTCCTCAGGAATAGAAAGTAAAACTTTTGTCAATGTCAAGAAAAACGTCCTTTCCTGGAGTGAAATATAACCACAAAGAAAGAATAAATTTTAAAAATGAAGATTTTCAAAAAATTTAGAAAGGTTTTTTTTTTCCTTCTATGACTTTGACTTTGTAGTTGGAGCACTGCATTGATGAAGCAAATATTATGGGTCCTCATCCCTATATACCCCATTCTATAGCCCAGAATCTTGACCCATCTCTAGCTAATCCTCTAGGTACATGCTGCTAGTTACAAGGCAGCCTAGAGAGATAGTATGGATGAAAATTCAACACTACCCATGTCCCCTGCTGAACAGAAAATTTATGTATATGTACTGCTGATGGTGAGTTGGAAGTGTCATTTTTATATAGGAGAGATGGTATAGTAAGAGTTCCATCTTCTGTCTGATAACAAAGTAAATAGATTTCATAGGCCTAGAGCTTATTTGCAGTGTGGCATGTAATTATATTATGATACCTGGAACCAGGAGTGCTCTGGATCCAGTTCAAATCAGGTTGTGAGAGCCAATTGTTAAATTTTCAGTGTAAGCATTCAAACCTTGGAAATTGGCAAGTGCTACATATCAGAGCTTGACTTATTGTTCTGTTAACTGTCTAGACTCAAGTGATGGAGAAAGTGTTAATAATGCAGTGAAATTTAAAACTGTGCTTAATGTACATTCCCTTCCTCCCAGAGCTGGTTGTTAAATATTTACCAGTGCACCCTTGCCATGAGCCAAAAAGTCCAAGCTGTCCTATGGACTGCAAAATAAACATCTTCAGGAGATTGGACCCCCTCTCCCTATTATGCGTAGGTCTATGTGGGATTCACCCATTTATAAGAATAATCATTCTGCTTTTGGCATAACAAGCTGACAGAGAAAGGGCCTTGAGCGCTAGATATCACCATTAGTTCCAGTTTCAATTAAAAGATCAGTATCTTCCACTATGAAGGTAAACTATATTTTGTTTCTGATAGCTGACATTTGTTTACAAATTAGAAACAATATATTGCGGTGAAAAGAACCTTTGACCAAGAGCCCTGAGTCCTAGTCTCAGATGTGCCTCTAACTCACTCTATGACCTTAAGGTGGTTACTTCCCCTCCCTAAGGACTCAATTTCTTTATCTATAACATGGGAGTGTTGGACTAGGTAATCTCTAATGTCACTCCTCGCTAAATTCTACAAGTAAATATTAATTTTAAAATTTAATACCTGGCATAAAATTTTATTTCATAGTTTTTCAGTTCGTTATAATATTCCAAACACTTAGTTTTCCGACCCCCATCATTTGCACGTATAAATGCACTGAAATTGGGAGGCAGTCAGCAAAATAAGGGCTTCTGCAGAAAACAATACTTCCCAATACTGAAGAACAGAGATTGTTTCATTTTTCAAGTGCCAATTAAAGACCCTGGGAAATGGGCTGCCAGATTCTTTTTTGAGAAATACAAAGAAGAGGGCAAATAGTCAGCAGCATTTAATATTTTATCTTCATTCCTATTATCATAGAACAACTGACTCCTGACATCTCTCCTTTGAACTCCATCTTGCACTGAGGCAAGCGAGACACAACAGCCAAGGAATAACAGCAGCAGGGAGGGGGCTTTGTGTCTGAGTGGGTGCCTCAGAACCATCCGCAGGGAAGAATGAGGCTTCCCCGGAAGAGTCCCCAGTAGGACTTCTGGAGCCCGGGGAAAGCTAAAGGGAAAGGTGAACTGCCCAGAGGGATGAAGTGAATCATTTACACTACTGGTTTGGTGACAGGGAACAAAGAACTCTATAGGAAACCAGGAGTGGTGCTGAGCGCACAGAAATCTCTCCATGGCCACAATGCAATCTTTTTTTTTTTTTTTTAACCGAATTTGCTCTTTAAAGTCTTTCTAAACTATCACCCAAAGCCTTGACCTCTGCCTCAGAACTGGGAATATTTCTACACTAAAGGAGATTCCACAAATCTCAGGAAGCCTGTGGTTTGCATGTGCAAACATTTTGAGCCAGCGCTGGCTGGCGCAACCCCTCCTGACTCCTCAGCGCTGGCGCTGGCTTGCTCGCTCCTCCCTTTTGGCTGCAAATGCATTCCCTGGTTTCCCGAGGCCTGTAAACACACACCTCGCCCTGCAGTCAAACATCAGAAAAACTGATTTGCACGAGTATTTACAAGCGCCTGGAATACCAACACAATTGCAACACCTAACAGAGGCTGCGCTGTAATTTGGGAATGTGAATGTTAGGCAATAGCAGCAGGCAGCTCACAGCCACAAGCGGAGGCAAAAGTTCTCATTAACCGGGCTGGGAAAAGAAGGGATCCAAAGAGAGGGAAGCACTGGGGAATCTCGGCAGGGATGGGTCTGGTCTGCTTCTAAGGACAGGAGCAACCCACCACCGTGAAGAGAGAGAGCCCATAGGTATCTTGAGTGGGCCACCGCGCCCTCTATCTACGCCCTGGGCAGTAGGCAAGACTGCCTTCTGTCCAGGCAGTTCCAACTAGCCCTGTGGAAAGGGAAGTGACCTTTTAAGGAGAGCAGTAGTAGAAGTCATAAAATGCTGCAAAGGACAATCTATCTATCTATCTATCTATGGGGGTGGAGGGGGCAGTGGATAGAGTGCCAGCCCTGGAGTCAGGAAGACTCATCTTCCTGAGTTCAAATCTAGCCTCAGATACTTACTAGCTGTGTGACCCTGGGCAAGTCACATAACCCTGTTCACCGAGTAAATTGACCTGGAGAAGGAAATGGCAAAGCACTCCAGTATCTTTGCCAAGAAAACCCCAAATGGAATCACAAAGAGTAGAAAACGACTGAACAGCAAATATAGATAGATATACATACACAATACACACATATACATATATACACATACATATATATGACTATATGCACATCTATAATATAACTCTTAAATGTGTAGTTGTTTGCATATTATCTCCCCCTCCTCATTAGATTGTGAACTCCTCGAGGGCAGGGACTATTGTTTGTCTTGCTTTGTATTCCCAGTACTTATTAGAGCATAATAAATGCTTGTGGATGATAATGATGCCTTCTCTGACAGCTCAGCAGGGCCAAAGCAAAGGGACATTGGAGCGAGGTGCTGACAAAGCCTTTCTAGAAGCACTTAAACTAGAAACACTTCGTGAGAGTGATTTGACTTTGTCCAGCACCAAGGCAAAGACTATACATATTCCTGATGGTCTGAATCTGGGGACCAACTTTCTCTCAGTCAGTTATTCCTTCCCTCAAAGCCAGGACACCCGATAAGAGAGGAATCACTGCCCAGCCTCTCCTACATTAGGTTGCTCCCTGGCATAATTAGTCATCAGTACTGCCTTCCTTTTAAAGACTTCTTTGTTCTCTAGTTGGCTTTGCACCTTAAACCCTCTCTTTGCCTTTGATCCTAATAGAGTTGCTACTTGTCAGGGTCTTGGAGGATTTTCTCTTCATTCTGCCAGTGGCATTGAGTGTGAGCATCATTGTTCTTTCTGACAGTGTCACTGTAGAGGTGGGGCCAACCAGCCAGACTACAGTGGAATTCGAAATCCCCAGTTTGTTTCCTAAACCTAACTTAGAAGCAGCTGGTCCCATTCAAGTCCACAGATACCCAGGGCATGGCCTTGCCTTGTCTCTGGGAAGGCTTCTCTGTGTCCCATTATTAGCCCTCTTGAACCCCCTGGACCTCCCAGTTTTGGGGTTTTTTTTCTTCAAGTCACCTCTCCAGATGGCAGGGACAGGACCCACAGCATGTTCCAAAGGTATCAGGAAGAGAAGTTAGTCCCAGCCTGTCACAGCTGCCTATAGCCATAGCAGGAAGTGAGCCCAGGTACTCCAGAGTGGGCAGACATTATTGGAGTTTTCAAAGATGAAAAAAAATTACTGTGAGTCACACAAAATCTTTTTTCCCTCAAATTTTCACACCTTTGTCAACATTGTGCCAAAGCTACTAAACTGGTCTCTGACTAATAATGACTTTTCCTGAGTCAGTGAGAAAAATCTTAGTTGGACTAGGTTGAATTTAGGGCTATTATTCACTTTTTTTCTTGCCTCATCTCTCTCCATCAGTTTTTCCACTGTTGGTCAGAGAAGCTTGACCTTCAAATCCCTGAAGGAAGCCTAGCCAGATTTGATTAATTCAACAAAACATCTTTCCCTCCACTGGGGACTAAGTCCCAGGAGCTGAGGCTAACATGGGTTCATTTTCAGAACTTTCTCTCATCCATCACCATCATAGCGACAGCTTTAGTGGGATTCTAGCCTAATAGCTCTCCCTTCTTGGGTGAATTGCTTCTCCTTATGCCATCCATGTCAGAGAGTCTGTTCTCTGCTAAAGAGGAGATAGTTAAGATCAGCCTTGGGACCAAGTATGGACTTCTTTCAGCAACTGCACTATTATATTTTGACTTTGTCAAAAATTTAATTGAAACACTGCTTTTACAGAGGTTTGTAAAGAAACTAGCACTCAAGTATTTCCCTAATGAGGTACCTGAATTGCAATGTGACATTCTAAAAAGAGGGTGAATGACTATGTATTAAGCGTGCTCAAGTGGGGATTCTTTTTCAGGTATCTGGCCATTGAGTTTCCTTCTATCTCCTGTGATTTTTGGCAACAAGGAAATGATCAGATTAGATTAGATGCTAGGTTGCACCTTCAGAGAACCACCTGAATTTTATTTTGACTTCCTCACTATGAAGCTGATACCTTACAATGGTTGATAGTTAATAACAAAAGGTGATGTGGGTCCTGACCTGTGAGAGCAAATGTAAATATAAACATAAAAGTCTCCTTTTCAAGATACTCATTTTTAGAGGCTGTGCAAAAGCAGTAGCTTCCATTTTGTAAAACTGAAATGTCTACATCAGTAAAATAAGAAGAATGCAGAATAAAAGAAATATTTGTTCACACAATCACACACAAGAATATCTCCCCCCCCCCCCCGCCCCGGGCACACCAATGCCTAGGTCATATGGAATTAAGGCAATGCATACTTACTGAGGACTTAATATGTTTCAGGTACTATGGGGATACAAAGCCTTCACTTGACTAAGACTGCATATCAGAAGATAAAAAACCTTGAACATTAAATAACAATAAAAGATTTAAATAGTTCAAGAGATCATTGAATGTTCAGCAGTTTACAGAATAGTGGAGAAAATAGAGTATTCTAGAACTAAGGTTCCTTAGCTGGGGAATGTGTATTTAAATGACCAACAAAAATCTTCAAATTTCTCTTGTTAGCAGACGACTCCTCAATCTGTATCTCTGTCCAAGATCTACCTCCTGGGGTAGATCCTTTATAACTGTCCTTTATTTCCAATTGCCTCCTGGAAAACTAATACAAAAAACAGCCACCTAGGATTTAGGAGATCCAAATTTCAGTCAATGCTCCACCATTTATTTAATCACATGGCTTTGAGCATATCATTTCAACTCATTGAACCTCACTTTCCTCAACTAGTTAAAAAAAAATGAAACCTGGGTTAATAATCCCTGTCCTGCATACCATTGAGGGTTACTATGAGTCTCAAATAAGATAATGTATGTAAAAACTAAAATATGTACTGTGATGGTGATGGTACTGCTAACAATGTTGCCCTTGTTTTGATCCTAGTTTGCCCTGTATAAAAGATAAGAAATTTTGGAAGAATTCCTCATTTCCATAAAGCTTGGCCATATTTCTTTAGTTCCTTCTAGTTAAGCACCTTAGAATCACATTTACTCTTCCCTCTTTTTCGCCTTCCATATTTTCAATCAGTCACCAGATCCTTATAAATTCTTCCTTCAAAATTCCAGTGCTGAGCATGCTACCTCATATACAGTAAGCATCTAATAAATGTTTATTGCCCATTGACTGAAAATCCAGCTCTTCCCCTTCATCCACACTGACTGCCTACTCCCAAATTCAGGCCTCATCTCTTCACACAATTGTATTTTAAACTGTTCTCCCTGCCTCTCTGTAATTTCTCCCTATTCTGATCTATCCAGCATGCCCAAGGAAATACAAGAAAGAAACAGGCTCCTGTCCCAGCTTTTTAAAGTTCAATTTGATTTCAAAGAGTTATTCATTCTTTTTCTCTCAAAATCAGATTACAGAGGAAGTCAACAGAGAGATCAAAATAGGCAAAAGAGACTTTGGCTAATAATCAAAGACATGAATTTATGTCTAATTTTAGACATTTTCTTCCCCATCCCTACCCAAACCTCCATCTTCTTCTATAGCTTAAAGGCCACGTAAGGTCAATAATGTATAGGTGACCTATAGGAAATTTATCAGAGTGTTCCAACACATTTTACTACTTATTCAGGGACTTATACATAAACACATTGCATATCTATTGTTTGAAGATCTAGCTAAGTGAGGAGAAGTTGGCTCATCTCCAGTGCTTTGGTCATCAGGTAATGATTTTTTTTTAACCACAATGACCCAAGAAAACTTCCAACTAAAGTGCAGAAAAGAGCTATAGGCTGGGTGTAGTTGTGTAAGCCTGCAACCACTGCTACCAGGAAGGCTGAGGATGGGGCTGGTGGATTGCCTGAGATTGGGAGTTCTGAGCTACAACAAGGCTAAAGTTGATGGGATGCCTGAACTGCTATGCAATGTTTATATTGCTAAGTACACTTGTGAAGGAGATTGGAGTACCAAGGAATCAGAATTGACACACTCTATGGTATTCCCAATAATAAAGTTCCAAGTCTTCCAAATGGTCCCAATGTGACAGGGTTGTTTTTTTTTATTAATTTATTTTGATTTATCAACAATCACTTCCATATGCTTTTGAGTTTTAAATTTTTCTCCCCCTCCCTCCCCACCAACTTCCCCAAGACGGCACACAATCTGATATAGGCTATACATTTACATTCATATTAAACATATTTTCATATTAATGTTGTTGTAAGTAAAAATTAAAACCAATAGGAGGAAACACCAGAAAGAGGAAACAAAACTCAACAGAAGAGAAAAAAAATAACAATTCAACTTCCATAGTTCTTTCTTTGGGTGTGGATAGCATTTTCCATCACAAGGCCTCTGGAGATGTCTTGGATCCTTGTATTGCCAGGAAGGGTTAAGTTTATCAATATTAGTCATCACACAATGTGGCTGTTATTATGTACAACATTCTCTTGGTTCTGCTCACTTCACTCAGCATCAGACTATATAAGTCTTTCCAGGTTTTTCTAAAGTCAGCCCGTTCATCATTTCTTATAGCACAATAGTATTCCATCACATTCATATACCACAATTTGCTCAGCCATTCCCCAATTGATGGGCATCCTCTCAATTTCCAATTCTTTGCCACCACAAAAAGAGCTGCTATGAATATTTTTGTACATGTGGGTCCTTTTCCCATTTGTGTGATCTCTTTGGGATATAGCCCTAGAAGTGCTATTGCTGGGTCAAAGGGTATGCACATTTTTATAGCCCTTTGGGCATAGTTCCAAATTGCTCTCCAAAATGGTTGGATCACTTCACAACTCCACCAACAATGCATTAGTGTTCCAATTTCCCCACATCTTCTCCAACATTTATCATTTTCCTGTTTTGTCATGTTGGCCAATCTGATAGGTGTGATGCGGTATTTCAGAGTTGTTTTGATTTGCATTTCTCTAATCAATAGTGATTTAGAGCATTTTTTCATATGACTATAGATGGCTTTAATTTCTTCATCTGAGAACTGTCTGTTCATATCCTTTGACCATTTATCAATTGGGGAATGGATTGTATTCTTATAAATTTGACTTAATTCTCTATATATTTTAGAAATGAGGCCCTTAGAGAGACTGGTTGTAAATATTCTTTCCCAATTTTCTACCTTCCTTCTAATCTTAGTTGCATTGGCTTTGTTTGTGTAAAAACTTTTCAATTTAATGTAATCAAAATTATCTATTTTGCTTTTCGTAATGTTCTCCATCTCCTGTTTGGTCATGAATTCTTCTGTTCTCCATAGATCTGACAGGTAAACTATTCCTTGCTCTCTCAGTTTGCTTGCAGTATCAGCCTTTCTATCTAAATCATGAACCCATTTTGACTTTATTTTGGTATATGGTGTGAGATTTTGGTCACAGGGTTGTTTTTGAGCCAAGTCCCTGATATCGCTGTTGTAGTCTGAGAGGTTGAGATCCCTCAAAGACCGGAGTACAGGACGGGGTTGTCTGGAATGTATTCACAGACTGAAGCATTCTTTATGTCAAGTTGAAAAAGATTTATTGTTATAATTTTCAGTGGGCAAGGATTATTTTTGGTGAGGCAGTCGGGGTAAAGTGACTTGCCCAGGTCACACAGCTAGTAAGTATCAAGTGTCTGAGATTGGATTTGAACTCTGGTCCTCCTGACTCCAAGGCCAGAGATCTATCCACTACACCACCTAGCTGCCCCTGCAGGCAAGGATTCTTAAGGAACCTGTGAGAGACTGAGAAGGGACCATGCCTTAAACCTAAATCACTTTGGCTCTCATTGATGGGCCAACAGTAGGTTCCAAGACCAAGCCTCAGCTGAGATCATTGTTCAGATTCTGATGGCTCAGAGTGAGTGTAAATAGCAATCATTTCTGTTTTGGCCAAAAACCCTGATGGTCTTCCCCTACCAGACTGAAAAGGGGCATGGAAAAGGAATGCCAAGGATACTAATTAGGTAATCTAAAGGTCCAGGTGTCTTTGGAAGCTATGGATGGGAAAGTGTGGGGAGTATACCAGATATTGAGGGAGTTGTCACAGGCATGGACCTTGGGGATCTGACAGGAAGAAGAGTCCTTGGGTCAGCCAGGGACAAAAATCCTTGGGCCAGGCACCCCTCTCTCTGTCCTGATAAGAAAATGCATTCTGCAACAAAAGAAATGTTTCTCAGAGGACAGGAGCCTACTAAGAAATTGGGAGGCTTCCAGAGACATGATCTTAGGGCTGGGGCCTGAGTAGCCCATCACTCTCTCACCCAGCTTTGTGTAACTGCACCAGGGAGAGATAAGTGTCTTGTTGGGGCCTACTCATGAGTAATTGCTAGGCACAGTGTCCTTGGGCTGGTAAGAAACTGCCAGGGATAGTATTTCTGAAGCTAGGGAGAAACATGGTCTTGGAATTGAGGTCTCAGTACAAGCACCCAAGCGCCCCATCATGGGCACATCTGGGACACAGCCAGAATTTATTTTGCGATACACCATTCCTGCCCACCTCCCAACTCCGAGGTCCTTTAACCTTACTCCAACACAATTGTACTCCTGCAGCTAACCCCCTCATTGGTATTTAGAACATGGCTGTGCTGCTCTCTCCTCAAAGCCCAGGTCTTTTTTCTTCCATGCCATTCATTGGGACTATCTGTTTGGAGTGTCTCTAGAGAAGCAAACAAATCTCTGTGTTATAGCTTCTTCCTGCTCACTGTTCTATGAGTCTGATAAAACATCACCCCCAAAGATGTCACCTGTCAATTCTCAAGGATACTGCCCTCATAGTTAAGATCCTCCTCTTAACAGGTGATGCCTTTTTCTTGCCTCTCTCCTTGTTCATCTAAAAGTTACTTCTTTAGGCTATTCATGGCCATTCAAAACAGTTCATCCATCAAATTAGCCCTAGGTAGTGCTAGAGTGAGCAAATGGTCTACCTTTATGTAAATGCCCATGTTGTTCTGAGTGTTTCTATCCTCAAAGTCTGGTCTGCCCACATGGTACTCAGTGAGAATCTACAGGGCCAGCAGAATTTTTGCTGCCACTATGATTCCTCACGTTTTCTACAAAGTTTAACCTTCCCACATATGCTGCAACTCTTCTCCTAGTGCTCCCTGTCTAGGGTTGGCTCTTAAGCATGTAGGCATACACAGAGCTCAGATAAGGGTAACTGCTTCTTCATACTAATTCCATGGGCACTGATTTCATCACCATTTCCTGCTAACAACTGAGGCACCTTCATGTCTCATGGGGAAGGCTTTGCTGATATTTGATCAGGTGCCGTTTCTCTTGAAATTTGGATCCTGCCAATTCCTCTGTTGACATGAAGGCTTTTTCAGTGTGGCTTATATGTCGAGGGGATATTACACTTTAAAACAAATCATTTTGCCCACTGGATTCCAGCTTTATTCATAGCAAACATCCTTGCATTTCCTTCAGTTCTACCTACCTCCAGCCCATCAGCCTAGCTCATAAAAAAGGAATGTGAGCTCTAACTGCAAGAGTCTCCTTAAGGCTGGCTCCTGGCTGCAACTAGATTCTCTCTCTCTCTCTCTCTCTCTCTCTCTCTCTCTCTCTCTCTCTCTCTCTCTCTCTCTCTCTCT